>NW_025763550.1:3000000-3329320 GCF_020744255.1 Microdochium trichocladiopsis
CGAGAAAAAGCCATGTTTGCTGAAGGTGGTCCATCTCGTCGACTTGACGCGAGTTCGTCGGTCATCTTCAGCCCATTCGTCGTCGCTCCGACCGTCGACGCTGCCCATGAATTCTGTCAAATCCGGACTTGGCTCAGCGAGATCGATTGCGCCAACACGACTGATAGGCCTGTCGAGGTAGAGAAGGACTCGTTCTTGTCGGGCCTTGCCGTTCTTGCGAGTGGAACTCGGGGCAGAAGCTGCGCCTTCTGGAGACGACTGCTGGGACTCGGTAGCACCTGTATAGGGTGCTTCCTCCTGTAGTGTACCCAGCAAGTTAGGCGCGAAGCCAGCGTCGGCGGATTCGACCGCGTCGGCTGCGTTGGCAGATGATCTCCGTTGAGGAATGACAACGGACTGTCTAGGGGGTGACCTTGTCGATGCTTCACTGACGCGCCCACCCTTCTCTGGTGCAGCTACCAGGGACTGGCTGCTCGCCCTCATCTTGGCCCGCTTCTCGCGCAGGGCAGCTAACAGCATCTCCTCTTGGCGTGTCACGGCCATGAAGCGTGCATTGTTCTTCTCACTAGAATTGCTGGCCGCAGAATCGCGCCGGATGGACTCGGGGGAGCGGAAATAGAATTCAACACTGTTTGGTGACAGAGGCGGCGTGGGCTGCTCTGACGAACGCGAGTCGCGTGTTCTACCTTGGGGACCAGGTCCAGAAAGCATCTTCTGGAAATCCGACAATGGTGCTTCCTTGTCTAGCTCTTCCACCGCGGCCTCCATGGTCGATGCAAGGGGATGGAGCGTGACTGACTGGGCTTCATGGACACGCCTTGGAGACTCGTCGTCGGAAGCTCGCGACCGGATAGACTGTTGAGCACCATCCGAGGACAGAGATGCGCCGGAATAAGGCGAAACCGTACTTCCTGATGATCGCTGAGAGTGCGAAGCGCTGTTCGACCTGGATCGTGAAGCCGCCGTCCTTGACGAGGTCCGGGGGATATCAAGGTAAGCCTTGATGGGTTTGATCTGTGCCGTATTGGGAATGCCAGACCGATCGTTGGCGGGCGTGTAGCTGACATGGTCCATGGCGGACATGATGCCGAGATTCCTCTCTGCCTTTGAGGACCCAAGATGCGGCGACGGTGATGATCTTGGGAGCGAGTCCTCGTCTGAATCGGAGTCGGACAAGGAGAGAACGCTGTTCTGTTGACGATCAATGCTCTGTATGCTACGGTCGGTACGGGATGCCTTAGACGTGCGTGTATGTCTGCTTGATACGCTGGCAGCGTAGTCCGTCATGGAACTGATTGTCGAATCCATTGGGTCCGTTGTGCCCGAGCCGCTAGTGAGATTGCGCGTGCGGGTCGAACTCTTGTCGGACGGCGACTGCGGTTCCCGGATCATGGGCTTCACAGCGGGCAAGCTGACCGAGGTCTGAGCAGTCGCCGGCCTACGGACAGTCTCGAACGGGTCAGAGGTCAAGAACGAAGGATCATCCTCTTCTGTCGGTGAGGGGGCATTGCGGAAAGACATCTCTTCGTAGTGATCGTACAGTTGGTGCAAACCCGCCGCATCACGCAAAGGTCGGTGATGCGTGGGCTGGGTGGCTACGTTCAAAGCCGGCTGTTGACTGCGGCGAACCAATTTCTTCGGCGTTCTCTGCTCGACCAAATTAGGCGTCGAGCCGCCCCATGACGACTTGAAGGACATCATGGATGGCGACCGGACTAGAGTGTGCCCACCGCCTAGATTGGGGCTCGCCGTCTTCGCGCTTGTGGGCGGATCATGCCGGACCTTGCCTCTTAGGAGATCCAACTTGGAAGGCCGCTTTTTGCGACTAGCAGCGATAGTGTCGGGATGGAACTGATCAAAGTATGGGCCTAGGGCAATGGCAGAGTTTGACGTCTGCTGAGATACCGACAATGGGACGTGTGACTTGTCGTAATGCGTGTTAATTGTAGAGTTGGACTGTCGCCGCCGTATGCTGGACATGTCTGTCGCAGTGTCGCCGGAATAGTAGTCAGCTCCCAGTGTAGCCGCCGACCGTTGTTGGCGAAGGCCAAGGCCGCTGGCACTGTGCAAATGACGCGGGACCACATCCGATTCCTCGTCCCAGCCTCTGTGGTTGATGGTGAGTTGGGGAACGCCGTGGTGCTGCCCTGCGCGATATGTCGAATTAGTGCGGCCACCCATGCTGCTCTCTGACACAGATACGCTGATGCCGCCAGAGGATTGAGCGTCCCATCCTTCATGACCTTTCCACTGTCCTGTGTGGTCAATGTTGATTTCGCCAGTGCCGAGAAGTCGCTGCGCCTTGCTAAGCGGTGCGGAGATGTTGGTCGGGGAGGCATCTTTGGCTTTCCGCCCCGGTATGGGGAACATAAATTTTGATTTGGGTTTCTGCCCCATCTTGACTACAGCCACCAGAGAGCTGGTGCCGTGTGTTCAAACAACCCTTGTCGCTGGACACGCACGCGGTGATATGTCTATCGCTTCTGCCACATTGGAGCTGGATGCCGAAATTCAAAGCCACACGCGAGGGGTTGGTGAAGAGAGCCGGTGGAATTGCGTTGGTTCCAATGAAGCTGGGCTGGCCGAGGTTGCGCTAAGTTGCCGGTTGTGTAAACGTCGTCGTTCACAGCAAACAAATTGGCGGCGATCCTTGTCGTAGTCGTGCCCGACCAACCAGTAAGGCGAGCTGGATCTCATACAAGTCGTGGCCACTGTTAGGCTTTCGAGAACAAGTCCCGGCTGGTGCTGTCGTCCTGGGACAGGTTGGCAGGACGGCAAGGCGGCCACGACGGAGGGACGAATGATCGTAGGAGAAAAGAAGGATAGTAGTGAGCTATCCAGACTGCCGGAGATTTCAAAGACTCGAACAGGAGGAGCCCAGGGAACGCAGATCATGAGAGGGCTAGCAGACACGACTAGCGTCGGCGACGGGGCGTGCAAGTTGGTTGATGACACTAGGTCCACTGGGTAATCTCAGGAAGAGCTGCTAGCCACGAAGGGACGGTAGTGCTGCGCTATTGCACACGATTGTGCGGGATAGGCCGGAGAGTGGAAAACTGGTGTTGGGCTTCGAAGGGCGTGCGCAGGTGCCCAGGCTGGCCAGGTGCGTAACGTCGAAGGTGGTGATGGCAAGCAGGTTGAGCCCAAGGCCACGCCACGAGCAACGGGCAGCAGACGTGGGTGGTGAGTGTCGGCCAGAATGACGGTGAAGAGGCGACCGAGGATGACGAGCTCGCGGGACACTGCATCAAGGGAAAGCAGAGGACATAAACGAGCGAGTCCTTTCGAGCCGGGCGGCTGGAGCGCCGAGGGATCCATGGCATAGCATGGCATGGCATGTGCTCCGGTGGGAGGAGCGGCGCGAGCCAGGATGGTGAAGGCGGCTGGTGCTGGCCACACATGAGCATGGGGAGGCCACAGCGGGCAAGCGACAGGGGCCGCAGCAAGCCACGCTGCACACCCACCCAGGGGCTGCTCGCTCGCGACTGCCGATGGATGCAACAATTATGCCACCTGCTGCCACTCTCGTTTCTTTTGATTAACTCACCAGCCAGGCGCTCTCGGCGCACCGTGAGCCATCGACACGACCTGACTACTCACACAGCACCGCAGGCAGCGAGCACTGAGAGCCCTCGTCCACCTGCGATATGCGTCGACCACGGACCCCGATTCGCCTGCCATCTGTCAAATGCCCTGGTGCTGCTCTCTCTGCTCGCCGCCCCAGATCCTCGCAGGGGTGATGCCCTGCTGGTGCTTTTGCGCCCCCCCAGGGTCGCCTCTGTCTCCTCTGGCGAGGATGGCTGGCTCCCTGGCTTCTGGGCACATGAGTGCATGCATGCATGGCCAGTGCAGTCCCAGAGTCGTATTCGTGCATCCAGCGGATTCAATGGGACTCATTTTGCACATCGTTGTGGAAGGTCCATGCACACCCGTTCCAGTGCCCCAAGCCACAGGGGGGAAGGTCTCAAGGTTCCCGCGTCTGCCGCCACCCAGCCCGTCTCGCGACTGACTCGATCCCATCAAGCAAACATCATGACACCATGCGTTGCTTGCTCCGTCCCGTCCTCTCGGTTCACCTCGAAGAGACACGTCTTGCGGCATCTTGCCGCTGGAGAATCCCCGGCGAGAACCTTTCTGTGCCCGGCAGGTGGAAGCAGGCAGGAAAAAAGAAGTGTTGCCTCTTCATTCTAGTCGGGGCCCGTGGGCTGAGCACCAGCCCTCGATAGGACGACTGGCGATATCATTTCGCTATTGCATGGATGGTGGCGCTATTTGCAGGCACGTGTTCGCCCGGTCGTGAATTATCGACTCCACCAGGCGCTCGACGCACCACCGCTGCCACCAGAAGCCCCTTGCGCCGCCGGCTCCGACGCCGCTCGCGCCCGCCGGATTGCCATGTGCTGCAAATGGTCATCGGCCTACTAATTATTTGATGTTCAATCGGGAAATGCTGGCACGCCAGCAGCCGTGGCTGTCTAGCGCTATTCCACGAGTCGCGCACTTGCAGGTTTGCACGCGGTGTTCTCAGCGTCGATCCAGTCGAGACTCGAGATTGGCTCCCATCACGACCACACTCCAACCGGCCAAGCCTTTTCGGCATCCTCGCGCCGCTTCTGGCTAGCCTACAGAGAAGCGATTCGAGCCTAGTCTCTCACTTGACGAGAATTGCTGACTGGCGTCCTGCCTACGGCGTACACTCCGAGAATTCGAGGGCCGTTCCTAGCTTCCAGGATGTTGGCGCTGCCTTCCCCTGGCCGAAGCCACCGCCCAAGCGGACAGCGCCATGCCACAAACCTTGGCTTCTCCCTCAGGCTAAAGTATGCGTAGCGAAGCTCGAGGTGTGCTCCTCCGAGACAATGCATGGTTCCCACATGGCTTCTTCAGCTCGACGGTGGAGAAGATTGAATTCAACGTGCGTCATCATTGCCGATAGCACTGGGACTTGGCGCACTCTCAAAGTACAGTACGATTCGACAGTTAACGTGCCTCGGGCCACATCGCGTCATCCTCAATCGACAGCAACGACAACCTCCGACGGGACGCAAGGTCACCAGCTTCCTGAGATGGGGCCTCAGGTCAGGGCTCGCCTGCGAAATGGCGCGGCAGTGTCTCCAACAAGATCTGCAGAGGCGCTGGTGCCAGCCTCAGCTGAGGCACGTTCGTGTGGTCATGCCGCCACTGCCGATGCTCGCTGTACGCACTGATTCTCATTTGGCATGAAACCATTTGTCCGGGCGGGTGGTTTCGAGCTTGACTTGCTTGCGATGCCCGTTCGGTCAGCTCCGCCCAGGAACCTGGAGCACCGCCCGCGTTCAGGGGTCGGCCTCGGGTCTAGTCACAGATGCAACTGGAGCTTAATCGGGCACTGACCAATCGCGAGCTGCGCCACGTTGGGATGCGAAACAGCCGATCGAGCTTTTTGACGATGAGATGCGAGCTCTCGCGAGGACTGAAACGCGCAGGCGGAGCGGGCCTGCTGCCGTTGCTCTTGACAGCTCCGGCAATGGGAACCGCCTCATTCAAACCTCGCTGGGCAGAGCGCATGATCTGCAAATTACGTGATGTGGATGGAGGCCATGGCTGTTATGAGCTCCAGGCTCCGTGCGTCATTGACAGCCTCGACTGGGCACACTATTAGGGCTGCGGCTGCGCCGGATCGACGCACAGATGGAGAGCTGCTTGCCGTGGCCTCAGCGCAGATTGCCATGTTGTGGGTTGTGAGGGCTCTTTGATCATGTTGGCCAGAGACGAACTGTAACAGCACAACAATTGATGGCTGGTGACCGCCGCGCCAGAAGCTCACCGATTCATACCACATGCAGAGATGACTGACCATCGCTAGGGATCGTACTGCCTGTCTGCAAGCCTGATTGCACCGGGCGTGACCTGCTCCCTTGGTTACAGATGAACATCCACACAATGGCAAAGGGGCAGTGATTCTCCGGTAACGTGTCCGTTGTCTTGACTCCATTAAGGGCGACCCTTCAGGCAAAGTCCCTTCTGACGTTTCGTCAAGGTCCACTATCCATCCCAGGATGCTTGTTCTCTTCCCTGCCACAAGTCGTAGCGGTTATGGGCTCACTTGCAGCCCATGTCAGATGCGGGCCAGGCTCTTCCCCTCTCCTTCTGCGTGTGAAGCGATGCATTCCAGTTATGCATCACGGGCATGAGGAATATCATGTGTGCTCCGTCCTCTTCAACCCCTCCAAATTTCTCCGCCACGGAACCGGGTCGGCCGTCGCCCCCCTCACGGACGGCAGGCACTCCATGCCCATGTCGGCCCGCTGAGGCTTGATCAATGCCCACCCCCGATAGGGATCATCCCAACAGCTATGCGCATGGCGTCGTCGATAGCCTTCGCTGGTGTCCATCCCCAGGGTCTCCGCCGCGGTGGAGCTGGGAGACGAGGAGCTGCAACAAATACAACTCTGTGCGGGTTTGGGGGGATCGCGCTTTGGGGAGGGGGCAGCAACCGCAAGAAGGCCTATCCCTGTCGTTACTGTGCGGAGTAATTCTGGGCGCGCACGCGTGCCAGGGGAAAAAGATTGGAGGAACGACGAATGTCACGGTTGGGAAACCTACGTCCCTTCTTCTCGTTCGGTCCATCGGCCGGGCAGGCTTGCTTGCTTCTGCTCGCGTGTGAGTCGATTGGGTAAGCTCATCGTCACCATGCCCATGCAAGGGAAGTGGGAAGTTTAATAATATTGACGAAAAAGTTCCCGTCTGTCTATGGACGGGAAACGTGACGCAAAAAGGGCAAGGACAAATCCAATATCCCGAGAAGCAAAAAAATGAAGAAAATCAATATGCTGGCAGAGTTGCAGCGGATCGTCGGTACGGATAAGTGATTGGTCTGGGCTGAGAAACCCTGGCTCCTGGCTCAGCGCTCCCACTGTCACAAAATCTGCCAGATGGGAAATTGATTAACCAGGAAAAAGGTGTGCAAAAGAATATTGATATTCCCCGACGTATCATATTTGTATGCACGTGCAAGGGGAGATCCCCGGGCTAATTATCGATGTTGGTGAATTGACAAGTGACTGGTTAGTAGCACTGGTAATCAGCCTCTCCTGCGCTGACGGCAGCTGAAGGAAGAAAAGAACATTATTCCATGGATGGGTTGTGGAGAGGCTTTGTGAGCCGGGAGCAGGACGGGAGGTCACGCCGTGTGCGTTTCGTTGTGACGGACGACGCCCAATTCGGCCTGCCGCGCGAAGCATCTTTTGCCGTGCGCAAGGATAAGTGTGCCGCTCCAAGCGTTTTTAAGCTTCTTGCTCGGCCCTGAATTTCTTCTCGGGGCATGCGGGCGGGAATGTAGGGTTTTCTACGGTGCAGGACGCTTAGTGCAGAATAAAGTTCGTCTCAACTACCGTGCTTCCCGTGCTTCTTGTTCCTGCATCATTCGGAGTGAAGGAGGCGGGTCTCTTGGTGTCTCTGTGGCTTTTGTTGAGCGCTCGTGCTTTTGGCGCGCTTTCTGCACCGACACTCGATGACGCAATATCCAGTCAGAGAATCGGGCAGGGGCGACTCACAGACGCGCCTGGTGTCTGGCATCTCCATTATCATAAAATAAAATTGTACCCCTGGAGAAATTTCTGGTTGCAGACATCAGAGTACCGAAAGGCAAAATCACACGAGTATGAATAAGAAAATTTCTGAAAGTGAAAATCGAAATGCGGCGAGAACATTATCGCACTGTTGCTGTGCAGGTCTGCTTGCCAGAGTAAGGTTGCAGTCACTCGCTGGCTGGAAAGTCAACCTTCAGCCATTTCCAGTCAGCTACGCTCTCCCATTCGGCATCACCCCGTGTTTTTTTCTGGCTTTATACCCTACCGCCCTCAGAAGAAGTTGGCCTTGTGCTTTCCCATGCTGCATAACCGCTTGTTGTTTCCCTCGAATACCTACCCAGTGATGGGTGATCACGCCCGCCTGTATGGCCTCTAGCTCGCACTCTCCACCCATGGCCGGCTCTCTTCGTCTTTTGCCCACATCCAATGCACAAGAAACGCATGTACGTCGATGTCTCAGGGGCAAAGAAGGCGCACAGGCAAAAAGCAAGATCCCCGGCGCTCTCACTGGCCCCCAAACACACCGCCGTTGAGTATCTTCCTCGCCTCCCTGCTCATGATGCGCACCATCTCCAGGCCCGCGGCCTCGGAGATCTCCTGCCCGTCCCTGGACCGCGTCACGGGGAGATCGTCGTTGAACGAGTTGCGCAGGTGGCCGACGTGGTGCCGCTCGCACGGCGCCGTGCTGAGCCACTCGACCTCGAACGGGTCCGTGGCTTCCATCTTGAGGTATTGGTACCATGTTGGCTGGGGCTTGGAAGGGGACGGGACGGTCTTCATCTTGGCCTGGGTTGAGGTATTGAGAGGAACATGTTGTTAGTCTAGTACAACGGTGTCGGAGGGAAGCGAGGCGGGATGGCTATTGGACTTTTGCATCGAGAAGCGACAAGCTGCGAACCAAGTTCTTCGGCGGTGTGCTCGCCACGAACTGCAGCCCGCTCGCAACTTCGTCGAATGGTTCTCCACAAATCCCATGTCAGACGATGAAAAGGGAGGAAAAGAACTCACGTATCCGTAGAACGGGCCAGTGTTGACACCAAAGAAGAACACGACATTGCTGCACACGCGGAACGCATCCGTGAAGACGTCCTCGTTGGTCTTCTGCGTCGCCCAGATGCCGGTCTTCTGGGCCTGGTAGATGTTGGCGTAGTTGTACGAGCGGAGGACGAAGAAACGGGTTTCTAGTAGATGAATTTGACGATGTGAGTTGCACAGTTATGGATAAACAGTAGCACTTGCGTGAGAAGCCACCGGGCAAGGAAGACCAGTAGAAGGAACAGCAGGAAATATATCTTGTCCAGAAGGTAAGGGACCCAAAAGTCCTGTAGAGAACAGAGGAGTACAGTAAGAGCCCCTCGATGTGGAGGGATTGGAGCTGACTTTTGGGAATACAAGGACTTACCACCAGGCTCGCCAGCATTGAACGGCTTCGGTGTGATCAGGTTCTCCTTTTCTCGTCGCAAGTCACGGTCTTGAGGCTGGTTCCCGACAATGTGTTTCGCCGCGCTTTGGGCAGCTGTCGTATTCGTGGTTCTGACATCTTGAGCACTGCTTGTCACTTCCTGTCGGCTCAATGACGTGGCAGAGTACGACTCAGCTGCCGTCACCGGGCCCCGGGCTGGACTGTAGCTCGGACTCCTCTCACGCCGTGAGCCATAGCTCGTCCGCAAGGAGACACGGCGTCGGTCTGGCGATCGTGTTCTCTGACGCCGGCGCCCGTCATGTCGTCGTTGATCATTCTGGTAGTCCTCGTCGTAATGGCTCCGGCGGCGGTGGTGCGCAGGGCTGGAGTCGCGGTGTCGGTTGCTGTATTCATGCGGTCGGTCGACCGAGCTCTGACCATAACTGTGCCGGCTACCCGAGCCCGAGCCGCTTCGTTGATTTTCACGGCGAGTGTCGACCCGGGATAACTTGTCATGGCGATCCTGGAGGCGTCGCGGAGCCGGGTCATTGGATACCTCATCTGTCCTGCTCGTGCTGCTTCTGCGATCCTCATGGCGAGAAGAGTTCCCAGTTGTCGTGCCACGATAGGCCCGGGTATGGTTGACGCAAGTTCCGTGCTGCCTGCTGGCAGGGGCACTCCCGTGCACGGGTTGGCCCTGCTCGTAATCGTCGTAATAATCGCGAGTAGCATATCTCTGTGGCTGGATATTCTCCTGCTGCACCTCAATTTCGGAGAGAATGTCTGTAGATGCTCCGGGGCTGTGAGGCGCTCGTGAGAACTCTTCGTGTTGATTTGCCCGGGGGTGTCCTTGGTCGTTGTCTCTGTCCTGGTGGTAGGGCAAACTGTTTTCATTCTTGTCATTGTTGCAATTGTAGGCATCAATGCGGCCTAGAGCTGCTCGGGCAGCGTCGATGGCATTTTGCTGGTGGTCGAGGGTCTGGTGAGCGCGGAATGTGCGGCCGTGCTGGGACTGCTCGAACCAGCCAGATCCGACGAGCCACTGGTAGATGTCCGCTGCTGTGGCTGGGTCATTGATCAGGTTTCGCAGCGTAGTAGCTGGTCTAGCGTCTTCGGGGACGGGGATGTTTTCCATTCTCGTCAAGGGCGCCAAGCTGGCTTGTAGCAGTACCTGCGTTGTTCAATGTTTGGGGGTTGACTGCACGGATATCTGTGTGAGGATCTGCTTTGGGAGGTTGTAGGGATGCCACCTCTTTTGGAGGGCCACAAGATGTAGCAGGCCGAAGCTATGCCTAGCAAGTCACGCACTTCCTCCATCAATTACACTTGCTTGTGGACGAGGCAGAGAGGCGTGCGTCCGAGCAGTTGTGTCGCATGGCCAGTCAGTTACTCTGCTGGATGTTGCGAGAACAAATCACCGAATGTGCCGCTCGACCAAAATCAGACGGTTCTTTTCTTGGGCAAGGCATCAATCATACACATACGGCCAAAGGAACCGCGAATTGTCCAACCACCAAGGAATCTAGTAATGATTTGTCCAATCTAGTGTTCTGAGATAAACCGGTCTAAGGTGTTCATGCCGGAGGCATGAAAGACGCAAACAACGCGCCTTGGATCGTAGCATACAAGATCATGAATATGACCACGTGTCCGCCAAAGCGCGACGTCTTGCCGTTGCAGAGCTTGTTCGCTAGCCAGAGATACCATAATGGGTACGCCGAGGCTATCCTCGTGATGATCTGGATGTGAAAATTCGTGATCGCCAGCCCGGCGATGAGCAACTGTGTAATAGCCATTGAGCGTCCGAGCCAGACGGCCTGAATGTTTCCTGGGTCGGATGATGCCGCGCTCGCTAGCCCTGACGGAGCCTGCAAGGTGTCGATGCCGGACCGGATCATGAGATACAGGACGGGGCCAGCCAGCAAGAACAGTGGCATGTTGCCAGGCACCCAGTAACGGAGGAACCCAACATTCCTAAGTCCGCCAAGTCAGGTTCACGCTCGTCAATGCGTAATCAGGATAGGATGAGTCCCGACTCACCAGTAGTGCTCTTGCACGAACGTGTAGATGCTTGGCAAGGCTTTATCGCACCAGGGCCGCAATGCCTCGCCACTCGGTCGCACACAAAAGCTCAGATATGCAGAGAACTGGGGAGCGATGAAACCAACGGCAATCGCCAGGCCACCAAGGACAAGAGCGAAACGCCGCCTGATGTTGGGCAATGTTGGTGGTGAGCAGGTCAACTCGACCAACAGGGCCACCGCAAAAGGAATGCCGCTGAAGAGCCCGTTGCTGCGGAAGGTGCAAGAAAAGCCGAACCACAAACCAGAAGAGACCAAGCTTGCGTCGTGAGCAAGCCTACGTTTTTGATTTCCCAGGAGACCTTTGGCAAGGAAGAGGTACCCTAAGAACGACAGTAAGGAGAACACGCTCTCTGCATACGGGGCTGAGAGAAAGAGGCCTGCAGGTGAAATGATGTGCAGGATTGCCGCGGTGAAGGAGGGCTTCTTCTGGTTGCTGATGGCCAAACAGAGCTGATACAGCACGAGCACGGAGAGAAGGTGGGAGAGATGCGAGACGGCGATGCCGGCCAGGGACTCGAATGTCCCTGTGCTTGTGTCAAGGCCAATCAGGCTCAAACCTGACAAAGAACGAGTCAGCTCGGGACGTTGCGCATGCTGGCTGCTCTAGAAACACACCTTGCACGATGCGAGCCATCAACCACGATGGGCCAGCGGCAAAGGCCCGCTCCTGCTCGTAGACATAGCCTCGGCGTGCCGTTTGGACAAAATAGATGGCGTCCCAGCGAGTCAGCTTGGAGGCGATATCCCACGCCGCTTCATTGCTGGGGGCGGGGCGGTCGATTGTGACCAGTGTGGTGGATGTATCGTAGGGCTGGGCGATCCCACTGCCGATGGTAATGGCAAGAAGCACACTCTTCCATGCGGTGAAAACCCTGACAAGTGAAGCTTGCGGCTGTGCCGGATCGACTAGCATCGAGGCCATTGTGTGCCGACTCAAGGAGATGTGACAAACGACAAACTAACGCATGGGTCGTTTGATGCTTTCCCACAAGTTTGATTGGCATCTGCATGTCGCGCCTCCTGAAGCCACAGTTGTCGTTGGGACCACCAGCCCCAGGCTAGACGGACCCACGTCCAGAGGCTGTGCAGCTGCGGGTTCGCGCACCCACTCACAATCCCCAAAGATCTCCAAACGGTGACCTACAGCACTGACATGGCTTACTTGGGAAAGCAAATGCAAACAATCCAAGATTGTGTTCGCATCTCAGGCACATGCTGCGATGCAGTGCTGGCATACATCTGGACCGCCCGGTCTTGGTTGGACTTCGCCCATGATTATTTCAGTGTTTAGGTGATGACGCTCATGCGGCTTGCTGCGTGTCGTGCTGGCTGTGCCAGCTAAGACATTGATCGCCATGACGTGGGTTGATCTTTCCAAGGACTGTCACGGCGCATTCTCTCCGCCGGCGGTGAACTTGGCTGTGCCGCTTCCTTCGTCCCACTTTTGGCAGATTTCACGATGACCATCGACCCAGCTGCGACCTGCACATTGATTGCGAAGAGGCAGAACACCTCACCACCACAGCCTGTCGACCGATTGACCTTGGGCGACGCAACGACCTGCTGAACATCCTGGCCGCGAGCAACATAAGCTTGCCTCTGTGCTGTAGCTTGGCGTGCTGTACTGTGCTGTGATGGCCCCGGTTTGGTGTCCAAATGATGGCCTTGGAAGCGTCCGACTCAAACGGCTCTAGCAAATCCCGGTGATCATGTGCGTGATCTCGCTGGTGCCAGTCCCCATGTGGAGAAGCCGGGGGTTGCGTCAATGACTTGCCTGTTCCCATCAGAGTCTCGTGAGACTCGCCAGCGCGGCATCGGCAACGTGGAAGCAGCTGCGCTAACGCGGGGCGGGGCCTAGACTCCTGCGCCTAGCGGGAGCGCTAGAGACAGACTTCCATCCTGGGCCTTCGATCGCGGGGTAGGCAGTTGAGGCGTGACGGCGATGTCCCGAAAGGCCGGTATGGCTGTGGTCATGGGAACACTTGCATGTGGCACTTTTGCGAGACGCGCAAGACCGCCTTGTGAGAAAGACCAGCCACGGCGCTCCAGGCTGGTCCGGCAATCGTGTTTCTTTGTGGCCACCCATAAAAGATTGTTTCGGCCATGACCGTTGTATGCTGGAGGTCTATGCTTTGTGGCGGGACAGCAATGGAGTCTTCGAATCTGGTGTATCGACGTCGGCGGTTTGCTGATGGGAAGCTTGCTTGTTCGACCCGCTACAGGCGTTCAGTCCTCGGTGCGTTTCGTTTTAAGTCTTGCATGAATCCGTGCAGCTTCAGCTTGTGCTCAGACGAAGTGCTGAGCCCGTGCCTAGGAGATGGGGATTGACCTCGTGGGTCAGGTGTCATGAAGTGGACGAGAGGTGGCACCCGTCGGCCGACCCTGTCTGCAATTCAGCTCAGGCACGGGTGGTGTCACGATGGCCACCCAGCCCTGCCTGCCCAACTGGGCGAGCTGTGTGGTGCCTGTGTGGACAGGCAAGTTGCTGCTCGACAAGGTGCTGACTGGTGGCTGGCGAGATCGTCGAGAACGGGCAGGGGCCGGAGCAAGGCGGCCGTCATAGCGAGCAGGGATGGCGCGGGCGGGTGTGCTGGCTGCCCCACCACCCACTGCGCCGGGCCCACCCCTCATCCACCACAGGCACTGGTAGCTTGCCCTAATTGCTGCAGCAGTCGCACATCGCCCTGCTTCCCCAGCCGCGCCTGACGACATCACTTTGATGCTCCCGTTACGCAGCCACGCCCCGAGCCAGCGCTCTTTTAGTCCAGATGGTGCTCTGGCATACCCGACTGCCGGCCTGTCCAACCTCACTTTCCTTTATACGAGACGATTTGACGACTTGACGACCCTTCCATACCCCCTCGCTTTCGACAAGCGCTCTCCTTGCGACGCGCTGCCGGTCGACGTTGCCCACTTACCACGAGGGTTCTCTGGCCCTTTTTGCTTGGGCCAAAGAACTCGCCTCTCGTCGGATGCGCCAAAAGACCCCGTTGCAGCTCTTCTCTGTCCCTAGACACCCCAACCCCGAACAACCATGGCAATGGCCTTTGACGACAAGCCCAAGCCCTTAGGCGGGCCGACATTCCTTGGCGTCTCCGTCAAGCTTGTCTCGTTGGCGACCGTGAGTGGCACTACTCTTGCTCTTGAATGATCTTGTACGACAGGTTGAGTTAACTGACGCAATACCTATCCCAGCTCACCTTCCAAAACTCGATCCTCATCCTCCTCGTCCACTACTCGCGTGTTATGACACCCTCAGGCGACCACAAATACTTCACATCCACTGCCATCTTCCTCACAGAGGTCATCAAGCTCGCAATCTCCTTGACGGCTGCCATATACGAGGTTTCACGAAGTCTTGCACCATCTACCCCTGCCACCGTGCTATTCGAGCAGCTCTACAATGCCGTCTTCTCTGGCGACGGTTGGAAGCTCGCGATTCCTGCAACGCTGTACACCATCCAGAACACTCTGCACTACGTCGCTCTTGGGAATCTTGACCCAGTACATTTCCAGATCCTGTACCAGATCAAGGTAGGCCTTGAACTTATCGCTTCCCGATCATACTGCTACCATGAATGTAGCTGTGCTGACCTTGCATGCCCTACTAGATCCTCACGACAGCAATCTTTACGGTCACGATGCTCGGCCGATCGCTCACAGTCAACCGCTGGATCGCGCTCGTTATTCTTACCATAGGCGTCTCGATTGTCTCGATTCCTTCATCCACACCGGAAGTCGGCATGTTCACCCTTCACGACATGACGGACCATTTCTTTCCGCGGTCGATGCACGAGCTTGGTCAGATTGCAAATGGCATGGGCGAGGTTGCCAACCACTTGACGCGGCGTAGCCTCGACGGACTCGCTGAGGTCGGAGCCGCTTTGGCCAAGAGATCGGCGACATATGAGGGCATTGACGAGGACGTCACGCAAATCGGAATGAACTACTCAATCGGCGTAACAGCAGTCCTGGTGGCTGCTGTCATCTCGAGCTTGACAGGCGTGTACTTCGAAAAAGTCCTGAAGGACCCGGCAACGACCGTCTCGGTGTGGACCCGCAACATCCAGCTGTCCTTTTACTCGCTCTTCCCTGCTGTCATTATCGGAATTGTCTACAAGGATGGCGACGAGATTGCTCAGCATGGATTTTTTGACGGTTACAATTGGGTGGTGTGGGCTCTGATTATCCTGCAGGCTGTCGGTGGCATTCTTGCGTCGCTTTGCATCAACTATGCCGACAATATTGCCAGAAACTATGCGACCAGCATCAGCCTGATCCTGAGCTTCACTTTCAGTCTCTGGTTCTTTGACTTTGATTTTTCCTTGACGGTATGTACCCCACTTGCGGACAATAGCGGGCTTCGCTCGGGTTCGCTGACTTGTGTCCAACAGTTTCTCATCGGCGCGGCACTCGTGGTGGCGTCTACATTCATGTACACAGGCGAGCGGCGACGCAATCGGCCACCTCCGATCCGCATCGCTAGCTACGAAAAGACTACGATTGACCCGGCCATGACGCCGAAGCGCACAAACGACCGACTTGCTGTACCGACGCCGCTAGACGTGATGAAGTCGATGGGGCTATCTACCTCGAGGCCATCTTCACCATTACGGCACCACTCACGTTCTGGGGGGAGCGACAAGAACTACGACGAATAGGTTTAGTAGTGGTGGTAGTCCATTTAAAGTACATAAGCAAAGCGCAGGCGTGTGCTATCCTCAAAGCAAAGCGCTGGTCTCGTGTCCGGTATTCTTTCTTTTGAGTCGAAAGAACAATGCTCAACGTCCTGGAGACACTGATTCGGGCAGCCCCTTAGTCACTAGCAAAAATGCATCGTTGTGAGCAATCCAAATCGCACATGGACCGACGGTCCAAGGATCGGAATCATATTTGAGAAAGAGCAAAGTTTCATGGCATGTTCGTGCCAGGTCAAACATTAAGCCTGGTCCCAAGGACCCGTGGCAGCTCTGAGAGAGCTTGTTGATTGTCTTGTCTTGTGTTACGGCAAATCGCTCACTAAGAGCATCTGCAAGCATCAAGAAATTGTAAGATCCATGCAGCCTGACATGGCTTTAGGTAATGGCTGGGCAAGAGCTCGATCTCTGGTGCACAAGGCGTTTGCAAATGCGGAGGCTTTGAGATATCACGGCAGATCATGCGGTCTTTGCTCCTTCCCCATGAGCTACCTGGGGGAACTGCCGCACGGCTCCAAGCAGCATCGCACTCAACCCAATCTTGGAACCCGTGGATGCTAACCCAGCGGCGTTCTGAAATTATCTTCTTACCAGCGGACACGGCCTTAAGCTTGTCATTTTCGGAGCAGCGTAACGCATACACTCATACATCGCATGCGTTGAGCGATGTCATATTGTTGCTACCAACCCACCACAACCACGGTTACAGAAGCTAACGCAGTGGGATGCACTGTTGAGGCCAGCCAACAACCAGACTGGAGTCTTGACAAGCGTAAGGCAGCATGCAGGACGACTACGAGCACGAAGGCGCTCACCACGAGCCTTATGGTCTCCCGTGGGTGCAGCCCGCCTCACATCGTGCTCGGCACGCTCAAAACTCAAGTACAACCGCGGACATTCCGCTGCTTCGAAGCCAGCCGACCTCGGACAGCTGGCCTTCGATGGCTACCCTCGACAGAATCGAGATGGGCTCGAATCCTCTTGCCCGCGGTCGTCCGTTTGATGACGGTGCTGGGTTGGACAGCTTCGGTATGAGCCTGTCTCAGCAGGACTTGACCCATATACATCACAGCTCAAGTGGCTGACAAACGCAGACCGCCAACTCCTAGGCCTTCCTCAGCAACACGTTCCACCCACGATGGAAATGCCGAGCTCTCGTCTGTCTCTTCCCCCAAGAAGCTTGCCACAAAGACGAGTCTTGGGTGATGCGAGTCACCACTTTCGATCCTTCGCACCTCATGGCCCTCAGCCGGCTTCAGCATTCTCTGCATCAACTCCCTCAAGCAATATGGACGGGGCAGTCCGCCAACCAACGGAGTCTTCGCAACCCATGTCTCAGAGGAGACCATTTACACCCCCACGCTATGTTTGTAAGTCGTGACGGAGATTCCTTGTGCGAGATCGATTCACTTCACAACCCCGTCAATCTTAGCTGACCATCACTTGCAGTAGGTCCCACTCTTGGCCCAAAACCATCGGTTACAAGCTCATCGCCTTCCGATGTAGCAAGATCCAGTCCCCTTGCCAGAGCGTTCCCATCTGCACATGCTCGAATGGCGTCAGCTGGACCGCATCCGAGCGCCCAAGAATGGCATTCAGAGGCACACACGAATCGTAGTGGGGTTCACACAACTTTCCCCATTGTCAACAATACTGGACTCATCCCTCCACGAGAAGTGTTACCGAGCAATTTCCATCCGATATTTCCGTATGAAGTCTTCAATGCCGTACAGTCAAAGTGCTTCCCGCTCGTCTATGGCTCGACCGACAACATTGTTGTGTCCGCCCCCACCGGTTCAGGCAAGACGGCGATCCTCGAAATGGCCATCTGTAGGCTTCTTGGTTCACCAGGGGGCGAGAACTTCAAAATCGTCTACCAGGCGCCCACCAAGTCGCTATGTTCCGAACGTTCTAGGGACTGGGAGCGAAAGTTCAGACACATGAATATTCGCTGTGTGGAGCTCACCGGAGACACGTCCCAAGCTGAGGCACGCCGGGTTGGAAGTGCTTCAATCATAGTCACAACCCCTGAGAAATGGGACTCCATCACTCGAAAATGGTCTGACCACCGCAAGTTGCTCGAGATGGTGCGTTTGGTACTCATTGACGAAGTCCATATCCTCAAGGACGTCAGAGGCGCCACACTCGAGGCCGTGGTGTCTCGCATGAAGACAATTGGCGCACATGCGCGTTTTGTTGGTCTTAGTGCGACAGTACCCAATATTCAAGACATCGCAACTTGGCTAGGCTTGAACCATGGCAATCAGACATCTCCTGCCAGATTCGAGGCATTCGGCGAGGAGATGCGTCCTGTGCAGCTCAAGAAATATGTATACGGATTTCCAAACGCGCCAAACGATTTCGTCTTCGAAAAGTCGCTTGACGGCAAGCTCCACGTCTTGCTTGCGAAGCACAGTGAGCGCAAGCCGATCATGGTGTTCTGCTTCACACGAAGGTCGTGCGAAGGCACTGCTCGTAAACTAGCAGAATGGTGGGCGGCATGCAGCAATGACAACAAAGCATGGGCACCACCACTCGGTCGCGTTCGGGTTGTACACAAGGAGTTGCAGGAGATCGTCCCCTTTGGCGTAGCATGGCATCACGCTGGTCTAGAACAGCAGGACAGAGAAGCGGTCGAGCAGGGCTTCCTCAAAGGCAACCTGCAAGTGATCTGCTGCACTTCGACCTTGGCGGTTGGCGTCAATCTCCCATGCCATACAGTTGTCATCAAAGGCACAGCAGGTTACTCAAACAATCAACCACAGGAGTACTCTGACCTCGAGGTCATGCAGATGCTGGGCCGAGCTGGTCGCCCACAATTCGACAAATCGGCCGTAGGCATCATTATGACAAGGCAAGAGAATGTGCAGCGATATTCCGCCATGGTCACTGGAGAACAGCTGCTGGAGAGCACCCTCCACCTGAATCTACTGGAGCACCTGAACTCCGAGGTGGGCCTCGGCACAATCAAGGATATTCAGACGGCACGTAAATGGGTCAGCGGCACGTTCTTGAGCGTTCGTATGCGGCAAGCCCCCGGGCATTACAATGCAGACGGTGTACACACCACATCCGATGCAGACACACGCATGCAAGAATGGTGCGAAAGAGACATAGGTCTACTGCAAGAGCACGGCCTTATCAGTACGAGCACGCCTTTTAGCTGCACAGAGTACGGCAACGCGATGGCAAGGTATATGGTGCAGTTTGAGACCATGAAGCTTCTTTTGGCCGTTCCTTCAGGGGCCAGCTTAGAGGAGATGGTAAGCACTGAGAGGATGCACAAGATCGAGCGCTTGCTAACTCAGATTCATTTTAGCTGATCGTGTTATGCCAAGCGAAAGAGCTTACCGAGTTCCGTCTGAAGGCAAATGAGCGGGCCTTTTTCCGGAGCATCAATTCAGGAAAATTCGTCCGCTTCCCAATCCAAGAAAATTTGACACAATCGTGGCACAAAGTCTTTTTGATTGTCCAAGTGTACCTGGGCGGATGCGAATGGCCCAACGACAAAGACGCGGGTGGCATCAAACGACAAATGTCCGTGGAGAAGACCGTTATTTTAGACCGGCTGAATCGACTTGTTCGTTGCCTGATTGACTGCAAAGCGTATGATGGCGATGGCGAAGGTACGCGAACTGCGTTGGAATTGGCTCGGTCACTTGCCGCAAACTCCTGGGATGGCCAACCCTGTCAATTGATGCAAATACCCGGCTTCGGACCTGTTGCTGCGCGAAAATGGAATGCCCACGGCGTAAACACGGTCAAGGCCATCGCGGAGATGGACTTCCAGGACATCGAACGCATCGCCAGTCGGAACCCTCCATTTGGAAGAAACTTGTCGAAATTGTTACAAGACTTCCCGCGACTTCAACTCGATGTGTCGCTGCATGAACCAGGTCACTTCGAGGCACCGCAGGATATCATTCTAGCCACAGTTCAAGCACATCTCCGCCATACGACACCAAGCAAGCCCCCAACCTGGAATAAGAAAATCCCTGCCGTCAGCTTCATTGTGACTGTCTCAGATGGCAGTCTTGGTTTTGTGTGGCGTGGAAACATCAACAAAATCGACCACGAGAAAGGGTTGACCCTCAAGTTCTCAGTGCCTCTCAACTGTCCAGCGCAAATAATCACCTCCTCCTTCAGCTGCGAAGAGATCGTCGGCACAGAAGTGACTTCCGTATTGGAGTCGCAGCTCCCTGCGTCAGCTTTCATCAAGCGAACAAATGAGAGGAGCATATCGCGCACGACAAAGACGATACCAAAGCAGGGAGCGAGCAAAGAACTTGATTACAACGACATACCCGACGAGGATCTGCTTGCTGCTCTGGAGCCTGCTCTATCTCAACGCTGCAATCCCGCCCACATCAATCAGCAGGATGGTTCAAGTCTGTGCGACTTGCCTTTGATCGATGATGTTCCTCGGAGAGCTAAGTCACCCGAAGTATACGAGCCAGAGAAAATGCAAAATGGCCGGTGGATGTGCAACCACGTGTGCCGCAACAAGGGCCTTACAAAGTCCGGGAAGCCCTGCAGCCACAAATGTTGTACAGAAGGTTTGGACAAGCCTCGAGCGCCAGTTCAGACGAAGAAGTCGAGCATCGCTGCCAGCAAGGATGCAGCAGATAACGCAGGCAGGATCACTGACGAGCCTTCACAAAGAGCCAATGCCGCCACGAAGAGCAACGGAGATAGCCATAAGGAGCTTGCACAGGTGAACACACGCTTGACGAATTCCAAGACCAAAAAGCGTATGAGAGATGAAGATGGCAATCAACCTCGGGACCGCCTACCACTCAAGATGCCTCGAACGAATCGTGTCTCTGAAATTGACTGTGTCGACCTCTCTATGCTCTCTGATGACGAGCTCATCGGCGCACCCAAACCTGACAGAAAGGAGACTTTATCCGCAGCCGAGAGAGGCAGGCTAAATATCAGCGATCTGCATCTACGAGTCGCTGGTTCCGTAAATGAGTCGCCACGTCTCACCAGAACACACACATCCAGCACGGGGCCTGCTGCGCAGCACCACTTAACAGCACTTTGCACAGACACCGCGTTTGCGGAACCGTCCACAGGTACGCAGGCAAACAATGACACGGTGGGAAAGTATTGCGCCGACAGCAATGGCGACGATTTCCCCGAGGTTGAAGACATCCTGAAGGTCACGCAAACCACCGCGAAGAATTCATTCAACGACACCCCTGGAAACATCCGAGGCAATGCAATTGCAAAGCACGTGGAAACGCGAACAGCGCATACAGATGGGTCACTTGAGACGAGAAGCCCGGAACCTGATTGGTTTGGCGACTATCTCGAGGCTGAGCTGCGACCGCCATGTCCACTGGTTGGTTGGGCTCAAAGCGGTTGTCACATCGAACCGACTAAAGACATGAAAAGCTCAAGCACAAGCGAGCCCGATGTCATACAGGAAGATTCGCCGTTGTTTTTTGGTGATCCTTTTCAGGTTTGTGTCGATCCCGAAACAGCAACGGCTAGGACGATTGCATGCACGAGCTCGACTGATCCTGCCTGGGTCGCCACCATAGATCCCAAGCTCATAGAGTCACTACGCGATGTAGTGAACTTTGTCGACTGATGGAGACTGGGTCGACGTGGGCATTCAGCTAGAGCTAGGGTCTGATGCTTGCGTAGCACTGGATGAGCATTCGGGATGGGCCAAAGAACAAAATCGCACGAAAGCAACGCACTATGAGCAATGCGATGCTGGGAGATGCGACTCCGGGGCCAGAGTATTTCTCTCTAATTAGAAAATTGCCCCACTCCTTTGGCCATCAATAGCACATAGCAGATATCATGGCATATGCAATCTCACCTCAAGAGCGCTCGTCACGCAGACGATTATGTGAATCAACAGCCCACGGGAGCTGCTTCGCCTGGAGAATGAGGTTGAAGGTGGTCAGCTGACGCGCCACGTTAGTTCGCGGACATAACCTATTGCGGGTAATGACCAGGTCCGCCGCACATGAATGATGGGGCTCGCGTGGCGCTGACACTAAGCCGCCATGCGGAATCAAACCATAAACTACAGCTCTCGGCCTATGATTTGGTCAACTCTCATCGGAGAAACGGGGGCTGTAAGGCTTGTTTGCATACGCTCGGGTCGAGTGTGCCAAGTAGTGCTGACATGAGCGGGCGCCATGCCAGACAGCCTTGGGATATCGGGAGACTGCCTTGGACTATATAAGCGCCCGCTCGCTCATCACTTGAAAACCTTCTGCCCCTCAAACTTTCAATTCTGCAGAAGTTCAAGACAGCATCTCGACACTCTTTAAGGAGGAAGAAAGCAGACGAACTCACCTCCGGCCAAATATCGAAGACGAGCAAACACTGCTTGCAAGAATCCCGAAAACAACACAAGACCGCAGTTCTAGACCAATCATGGGTAGTCTGGCGCCAAACCTTGACATTGATGCCCTGCGGGCGATGGTGCCCAAGGGCATTGTGCTCACGCCGGACTCGGACGGGTATGAGGCGAGTCTTCAGAGATGGAGTCAGACTTGTGTGAAGCGTGCTGTGAGTCTCCTTTCTTTCTTCCTAGACGGTCACTCCATTGTGTGGACTACTGTTATTGTCTTGCTTCCGCTTATACCTGGTGAACTTTATATATAATCACGTGTCAAGAGTTGGTCAACCTGCTTACTTATTGCGCTTGTGAAAAATTCCAGGCTGTCGTAGTCAAGCCGACCAACGCCAACGAGGTGTCGGCCGCCGTTACGTTCGCCACGTCGCACAAGCTGCCTTTTGCGGTCAAGGGGGGCGGCCACGCTACGAGCGGCGTATCGGCGTGCGAGGACGGGATGGCGATTGACCTGGACCTGCTGCGCGGCGTCTCTGTCGACCCTGAGACCAAGCTCGTCTCGATTGGCGGCGGGTGCCGGTGGACTGACGTCAACGAGGAGCTGTGGAAGCACGGGCTGGCGACGGTGGGCGGGACGGTGGCGGATACTGGAGTCGGAGGGCTGATCCTGGGAGGCGGGATGGGGTTCCTGACGCCGCAGTACGGGTTGTGCACGGACTTGCTGGTCGAGGCCGAGGTGGTGACGGCGGACGGCAAGATCCGGGTCGTCTCTGACAAGGACGGGGTGAGCGAGGAGGACAAGGACCTGTTCTGGGCGCTGCGCGGGGCCGGGCAGAACTTTGGGGTGGTGACGCGGTTCACGACGCAGGCGTTTCCGCAGGGCCATGTGTACAGCGGGAGCGTGGTGGTGGGCCTGGACCAGCTGGACGCGGTGGTCGACTTCAGCAATGTCATGATTGAGCGGCAGGACGAGCGGAGCACGCTGGTGTTTGCAGTGACACACCTGCCGCACGGGGAGGAGCTGGTGGCGGGAGTCCTGTGCATCGTCTTCTACAACGGGAGCGAGGAGGAGGGCCGGCGGTTCTTTGCGCCGCTGCTGGCGGTGGCGACGGTCGACATGACCAAGGAGATGCCGTGGCCCGAAACCAATGTGCAGCTGGGCCAGGTGGGCGAGGAGTCAAAGTGGCGGCGGCTCCAGGGCGGCTCGACGTTTGTGCCTCCCCTCCAGGCCGACACGGTGCGCAAGGCCGTGGTCGACGAGTTCCTGCCCTTTGCAGCGAGCCAGCCGGGCATGAAGAACCCAATCACCATGATCCTCTACGAGATCCTGCCCAACAAAAAGGTGCGCAGCGTCCCGCACACGGCCACGGCCTTCGCCGCCAGAGACAACATCTACCACATCAGCACCCTCTTCCAGTGGGAGGACCCGGCCCTCGACATGACGGTCCGCCACTTCAACCGCAAGATGATCCGCATGCTCAGGGAGCTCGGCGGCATCAAGGACGGCGTCACCCAGTACAACAACTACGACACGGCAGGGCCCATCTCCCCCGAGCACGTCTTCGGCGTCAACCTCGAGAGGCTGCGCGCCATCAAGGCCCGGCTCGACCCAGACAATGTCTTCTTCAAGTGGCTCTCGCTCTATCCAAGGCCTGCCGCCCCGGGGGACGACGAACAGCCGCTATGAGAGTAGTAGTAGTAGTACCACCAGTTCAGCAGAATGCAAGACAAGTCCAATGCTTAGACCGTACACACGTGACACTCGCTCAGACTGTCTGAGCGATACACACAAAGATGTCCTGTGCACGTCGCACGAACCCAGAAGTCGTGACGCGGTATGCTTCAAGTGGCCGTAACGTGCAGTCGTAGTCCTTGTATACAGACTTGATCATCCTCACACGTAATCTACATACAGTCCTTTGCCTGTTGTAGTTAGCTCTGTGGATGCCTGGGCGCCATCCACGTGAGCCGGGCACGTCTGTGACGCCCAGCCTCGAGACGCCTGAGCCCTTGTACCTCTTGTGCACGCCTTCCGCGACCAGATTCACACCTGTGCCACCACATCAGACCCAAAGTCCATATGGCCTGGCAGGTACGACCTGGCACGCAGTCAACATGAGTCAACTCAGGCTTGACCGTTCATAAAGAGGAGCTCGCCTCCAAGCCATCCATCCATCTCCCCTTGACTCCATCGCCAGAATTGCACCGTCATCAGACAGATATCGTTATCACACATCCCAACCCAACCATTACACCATGGCTCACCACCGCTGCTTTGTCGTTCCCCCTTATCTCCTCAGTGCCATTGCCGACAGCTCCCACAACAGCGACGCCCTGCGCGAGTCGGCTCGTCGTGCCCTCCAGCACCAGACCGGCTATGCAGAACAACGGCAGCTCCGCCTCCAGCTCGTAGAGGCCGAGGCCAACACCGTCGCTCATCCCCAGCATACCGAAGGCGTCGTTCCTCTTTACCTGCTCCAGAGCATTGCTGACAGCCCCCACAACTCTGCTGAACACAGAGAAGCTGCTCACCACACCCTCGGCACCGAGCAGCAGCATATCGGGGAGTCATCCAAGCCAAAGCTTCCCCACAAACTTCACATCCACCGGGCCATCTATGATGCTCAGCACAGCATGAACGAGGCCAGCCTGCCCGGCGAGGTTTGTAGGGTCGAGGGCCAGCAAGCTGTGAAGGACGATTCGGTCAACGAGGCATACGAAAACACGGGCAAGGTCCTCGACTTCTATGCCAAGCTCTTCCACTGGAACAGTTATGACAACAAGAATGCTCCGGTCAAGAGCTCTGTACATTTCGGCAAGCATTACGAAAACGCCTGTGAGTGACTCGCTTGCAGAATCCACATCCTTCTTTGACCTAGCAACCTCAGTCACTCACTCACCACACCGCACGTAGTCTGGGACTCCGAGGCCCGTCAGATGGTCTACGGCGACGGCCACGACTTTCTCACCAACTTTACCGGCGCTGTCGACGTAATTGGTCACGAACTGACAGTAAGTAATCAGTGACCTCTCGCGTGCAAGCTTGACACTTACAGAGCCCTGGCTTTAGCACGCCGTCACGGAGCACACCTCGCGACTTGCGTACGTCGGGCAGGCAGGAGCTCTGAATGAGAGCGTGTCCGATGTATTCGGCATCATGATCAAGCAGCTCGTCCAGAACGAGAAAGCCGAAGACGCCGACTGGCTCATCGGTGAAGACTGCATCTGCCCTGGCGTCAAGGGCGTGGCACTGCGAAGCATGAAGGCTCCAGGCACCGCCTACAACGACCCGCGCTTCGGCAAGGACCCCCAGCCAGCACATATGCGCGACTACCGTGTCACCACAGTGGACAACGGTGGCGTCCACCTGTACAGTGGCATCCCCAACAAGGCCTTCCAGCTGACTGCTGTCGGACTCGGCGGCTACAGCTGGGAGAAGGCAGGCAAGATCTGGTGGAAGACGGTGACTGGCGGACTTATTGGCCCCAACTGCAACTTCCTCCGGTTTGCCGATGCAACCGTAAATGTTGCCGAGAAGGAATTTGGCGATGAGGCTGCCACAATTGTGCGCAATGCGTGGAAGCAGGTCGGCGTCGTACGAAAGGAGCATGCCTAAGCTACAACTGTGGGAAACGTGGCTCTTGTACACTCAGAGACGGATTGACTGCTTCTGTATCCATAGACTACTAGACTGATTATTGAATTCAAGTGAAAGTGTTACATACTACACGTATGGGGACCGGGCCGCGCGTTGTCCGCCAAGCAGACAAAGCCGACGTCGTCGGCTCGCTGAATTCAGGAACTCACGCGCTTTCAGGTCGCCTATGAGCTTGACATTTCAGTCGTAAGCCTGCGTATCCTTCTTTGAATTCAGTCTTCCATACGGGCTCCTTGCTCTTGGGCGTTCTCTCGCGCCTTACTTTCAAAATGGAATACTAGAGTACAACAAGAACATCACATAGCAACGGCAGGGGATAATAGTGGGCCCCCAAGAACGCAGAGTCTGGGTCGCCGGCGCAGCAGGCCGCGCGCCATCGGAGATACGTTGGCTGCGCAGAGAGCGCTGGTCAACTTATATCAAGGGAGCATCCCCTTCCCTTGAGCGAGTTTTCCACCCCATCATCATCAACCACACACAAAACAAGGAACATCAGAACGCTACGACACTTCAGTCAACCAACAGTCTAACTGCATCACAATGGACTTCACGCGTCTGATTCTGGATCAGCCCGGACAGCTGCGCAGAATTGGGATGGGACACTGCGGCTCAGTATGGGCCAACGACGAGCAGAGCAGTGCCAGCGCAGGAGTGGCCTCAGACACCAAGGCCCCAGACAACAAGGCCCTAGACACCAACGCCCCGGACTCCATTGCCTTGGACAAGTCGAACAAGAAGCAGACGACCTTTGTCATCAAGAGAGAAGACTGTGGTCCCGGCCGATCTATCAAGAAAGAATTCGACATGCACAAGATCATCATGGCTGCGCAACATGCTCACCGTAGCCCTGCTACTATCTTCGTGCCCCAGAATCGGGGCTTCCTCGCAACATCAGATCCCCGATGGACCAACATCTTGCCACGGCTGCCAAACAATTTTGAGCCCTGCAACGCCATTATTAATGAAAGGATTCCCGCACTTGGAGTCACGGGCCGTACCACACTTGTCCACCGATTTTGCCCCAACACACAGGGACTCCAAGATTGGGTCCTCAAGGACGTCAACAACAGTGATTGTCTCGCACGCGTCTATCTCGGCTCGCGTAGACAACAAAGACCCAAAGATGGTCCTCCGCTCCGGTTCTTCAAACTCCGCGACATTCCACTACACTTGGACCAATTTTCAGAACTAGACGTCGACCCGATCCCTTACGCCAGGGCAATGGCCGAGGGTTTGGCCTTCCTGTGGTTCCAGGCCAGAGTCGACGCGAACGACGTCGAGTTCGTGCTGGCAAGCCCTCCAGCTGCAAACCAAGTAGATAACAACGATAACGCGATATTCGAGTCCAAGACACTTGGCCGACACGCAATGTGGGTGCTCGACTTTGACTGCTGCAACCCACTCTCCATGGATAATGACGGTGTCGAGGCTGCTGCCAGATGTTTCTGGCGCAATGACCCGTATTATCCCCGACCACCTCTGCAGACCGACAACGCAGCCAAAGACGCTTCCTCACGCTCGCTGCTCGAGGACGAACAGCGGACCGAACCAGCCAAAGATGGCTCCACGACTCTCGAGGACGCACTATGGACAGAATTCTCCAGAGCTTTTCTGGCAGCCGGCGAGAAGATTTTGATGGAAGACGATGATTTGCGGGACCTGCCAAAACTGGTCCTCGACAGGATCAACGCCACACGGGGGCTTTATGACAAGACGCCTTGCGTCTTCTAGAAGGCGGAGATTGGGACACTAGTATAGGTTATACCGCCGAGCAGTTTTATCCAGTCGTTACATGAATTCACAGTGCTCTCATAGAATAACAAGTGACTGCATGCTGCACGGCTCTTCGTGATATCTAGATGCCTAGCCGAAAGTAGACGGCCTAAACCAGTTTGAGGCGAAAACGCCTTCCGTCTTATAGAGAGTATAATCGTGGTGATACGAACCATCCTAACGACCAACATCTTGCTCGGGATCAAAGGGTGCAGACGGAAAGCAAACACATACTCTGCGTGCCAGAGGAGTCTAGTGGGACGCTCGGAAAAGTAGTCTCTTTAGCCTCTGCGTGTTGGCAGAAACATGGCGGTAGTACAGATGAAAGCCCTCGAATGAGGAATAGAGGGGGCTTTGGGGGCAGCCATTCTGACGGGAATGCCATGGTTGTTGGACTTTCAAATAACCATTTGACAGCAAACGCCAGTACTGTGTGTATTGAAGGATCACAAACATTATGGAAGAATCTCGAAAGGAAAGTCCTGATACTCGATTCTAATACTGCATCGCCTTGGACCTATTGTGACAGGCCGATGTCATGAACCCTAGCACTCTCAACCTTGAAACTTCTGATCGACTCGCGAAGCCTCTGCATCTCTTGAAAGCCACGCCTGGGGCTCCCATCTTGGAACAAGATATTTCTCTGACCATCGTTGCATCCTTGCCATCCGGGCCCATGATCCCATGATCGAGATGGAGGTCTCAATGTGTCTGGTGACTAGCACATCGAAGTCGAAGTCGGCAGCTCCTATTGTTTTCAAGAAGTGTTAGTGGAAGTGATTTTCGAATAAAAATGGGCTCCGTCGAGAGTGGGGACGATTCATGACATACCATCTATGATTGCGGCTCGACAACGTAGAATTCATGTTCGTGAAACGAGTACATTGCCACGGCCGAAATTCGGGCATCATGATCGCCCCTTGCCGCCGCCTCCTGCTTTGCCTCTCTCTCCACAACCCCTTTGAGCTCAGCGGTGACTGAGAATCGATACTTTCCCAGACGGTCCAGCGTGCAAGGCCAACCATAAAAGTCTTTCTCGGCCCTGAGGCCGTGAAGAGGACCGGTCCCCCATTGTTCCGGAAGTCTCTTGAAAGTGTCTGCCAGGCCTTTCTGAATCTCCTTGCGCTCTCGTTCGTTGTCAGGGAGCGGCTCAATCAGCTCAAGCTTTCCGGTGACGGTGTAGTCTTCTCTCTTGGTCTGCCTGACCACGTGGTCGAAGCGGAACCTGAACTCGACGCCTTTCGTGACCTTGACCCCCTCCGCGGGGTCTTTGACCTGGACAGATGAGAATGCGCCGGGCAAAAACACACGGTGCATAGACTTATTCTCGGGCTGAGAAGACATGTTGGATTCAGCTTTGGTGTTTTCACACTCCTCAGTCTGTGCGTAATCGAAACGAAGTGCGGCCGGGTCTGTGGGAATGATTTGTCGATAAAATCCGAGACGATCTATTGGAATATTCTGGGACATGGGATCATTTTATAAACTGCAGATCTGGGGTAATGCTACACATCAATCCTTCTGTTGCCTCTGGGACGTCACTTTGGCGGAAAATATTCTGAGTAGGGACGTGGTTGGCAAAGAGGTGCGGAATCGCTCGTCACAATATTCGATGTGACCATGGATCACTCATGAAAGGTTTACGGGAACACAAACTTCTGCCCGCATGTCTGTCCGTGTCACCAACATGACCAAACGCAAAAGACCTCTTATGGCACATCTCGTACAAATCTCCCAGATGGAAGCATCGTGTCACCTGGACAAGAATGTGAGAACTCGAGAGACATTCCTCGAACTCGTCTGGTGCCCCCCCTAGAGGCATGTTCAACAAGTATCTGTTAACATCCATCAAGCACTGGTGATGGCAAACGTCATTTGGGCTTGCTTGTTGGATGGACAGGGCTGTGGTTGACCAAGGTTAGTTCTTGTAACAAAGAATGCTGTGCTACGCGAGGCGACATGGATCCGACGAGAGGTGGCACTCCATAGATGGGCTGGTGTTTCTCGAGACAAGGGACCGTGACACCCGAATGCAATGGTCCTCTTGCTGGGCAACGCGGCCTTCTGGTCATCTGTGACTAAGCACAGATTTGGACACTGCAGTCATGCGTTCCGAAGAGTTGCCAGCCGGCGTGGGTGTATTTCACTGCTATTTTCTGTCCTTTGACCCTTGCTTGTAGTATGGCCTCAGGTATACAGTAGGCTCTTGGTCAGAGGAAGTGGCTGATAACGAGGTACTTCACAATGTGGAAAGTACCTGGACATCAACGGGCGGGAGCGCAACAAAACGCCCTTTAGTATTCCAGGACGCAAAGAATGTGAAAGGTCTCACAAAGTACAGCAGTATATCCTAGAAGTATCACGTGTTTCCTTTCCTGTGTGCGATGATAAATGTCGTTGTTGATTTCTCCTTCAAAAGCTCATGTGCGCTCCGGCTGGAATGGCGTAGACAAACGGACAAGCAAACACGGCGGAAGCAGGTCCCTTTCGATCATTGTGCGGTGGAATGTGGGCTAGCTGCGTGTCGCCAACCAATTTTGCAAATTCCAAGACAAGCGACGCCTCCTTGCTTGTCGTTTCACATGGTTTATCCTACAAACACAAAGCGCTGCGGGTCACGGACAGCTGCCTTTGTTCATTGACTTGATTCGTAATGATTGTGCTAGCACCCCGAGTAACAATATACATTCTTCTAAAGTACGGCACACACAGTGTGTATTGGAAAGCACTGTCATGACAGGACAATGAAGATTCGAGGAGCTCTTGTGCCCGTCAGACTGGACACAAAAGCTCCTGGTGATCACAAGGACAACTCTTTGGCGCATTTCATATCCGCCAGTGTCCATCTTCCTGTTGGTTCGAAAGCCCGTCGCTCTTTTGTTCCTTGCTCCCCGACGATTGCAGCCACGATGCGGTTAGCCAACTGTGCGAGCGGAGCTTGTGTTCCCTCGCTGGGGTAATACCTCCTTTCCATCCATCGCTCAAAGCTGCTGCTCCACGAAACATTCGGGGTAGAATGAGCGCCAATGATCGCCAACTGCCTTGTGCCAGGCGAGATACTGGTCATGGCCGAGCGGACCGTGCACGAATGTGATGTCACATGCTGCCTGGTTCGAGCCGGGCGCTCTCAACCACGCTTGGGCGTTGTGCTCCCAGCCCTCGTTCGGGATTGAGCGACACTTGAACGCCCAGTCTTCGATCATCTTTGGTGGCTCCCGTGGCTGGCCGAGACCAAAGGTCACGGCTCTGGCAATGACTCGATAACGACGGCCACCTTCGTCCCAGTTGTTTTTCCAGTTGACATAGAGGCCGCAGAAGCTGTCGCGCGTCTCCAGACCAACACCCAGCTCCGGGAGATCGTCAAAACCGGTGTTGGTATGCTCATTGTGGTGCGTCGGACTATCTACGATTTCGGGCCCGATGGGCCTACTTTCGAGTTTGGTAGCTGTCGAGCCTGGGTTGGTCACATGCGCAGAGGTGATTGCGGGAATGGCGACGACCTTGGTTGTCAGGGGAAGCATCAGAAGGGCAAGGGCGAGACGATATGGAGCAGGCTGCATTTTGAGAGTGGTTGATGTATTATTGTGTCGTGTGGGATTGTGCAAGTTGTTGAGTGCGGAGGGTTTTCATGAAGAGAGGAGCAGATCATCATATCCGTGGACAGCGCATGGGAGCATCGCTGATTCTATATACCCTACCCCGGGTTTCTCACATTCCGTGGCTGAGCGTAACTGCGGCTATGCCGAGCATTTGCAACCTGGAGAACAATCTTGACGACAGCGCAGAATTCAAGTTCAGGTAGGCATGACAAACGTACTCTTTCTCGCTCTTGTTTCAGTTAACAGCTTGTGCATGCATTCCTGCTTTACGTTAGTTTCAAACTGTTTATCTCTACGTTTGTCTCGCAGGGCCTGACTCCACGTCTCCAATTGATCAAGTTGGTGAAGCAAGCTTCTGTCAATGAATCGCTCGATTTCATCAGCATGTGAAAATAGTACAAACGATCTTCCTGGTTTGGAACAATAACGTTCTGGTCAGCACCGGCAAGCACGCGAGAAGACAGCTCGGTTGTTGAAGAACCGCCGCCATCATCGCCCAAGTGCTCCAGCACTGGCCAAGGAATCTCAACATGTGCACATAGGTGAATTGGGAGAGCGTAGAGAGTGTGTCTTTGGACATGATCTGAGTACATATTGGATAAGGACCGGTCTACTGGGGGGAGAGCCGTGCCTGTTGCTGTACATCTCAACCAGAAGACATATAGGGGCTCATGATTGTGTGCAGGGCTTGTGCTGTAGCGCAATTGTCACTACCTATTGCGCTTTAAAGATACTCTTTGAACGTCTATAACTCTGTTGCCGTTAACATCATACCGGCAAGCATTCTGTATTCGTCCGTACAGCTTCCAGAACTTCTCCATATGCTCACGACCTCGGACAATTCACAGTCTCACGCCAGGTCAGTTCCAAATCCCTTTGTGCTGCCCTGTAATCATGACCCTGTCCCATGCATTCCCATACGATCAATGTAATGTCAAGCTGGCGAAGCCTTCCGGCAAACTTCATTCAGGGTGCCGGCAAGAGTAAAACGGGTCTACAAGGGATATGCGCCTGTGGTGGGATTCTGATAGCTGTTTCGCAACCATGGTGAGCGCGTAAGGCAATATTCAACGTGTAATTAGGCCAACTTTCAAGTTGGGGTCGAGGGCAGGGCGATTACTGACCGTTGTGTAGGGGAAGCAAGGGTTCCTGCCCCAATATCTGACGAATTTGCTGCTGCGCCAAGAGACTAAACCACCTTGGTTGGATGTGACGATACAGCCAGTACAGCCCCGGCACGCACGCGACGAGAAGAGCAAGCAGCGCGATTGTGTTGCCAATCGAGAGAGCCATTTGAACCACGATCAACCAAAAAGGCAGAGGCGCGTTGGCGGTCAGGCGGAGGTGCTTGTAGTGGATGATGGCCGTTTTTGGATATGATCCAGTATTGAGGGCAACTTAGAAGGTGAATGGCCCTGGAAAAAAAACTCAGGGCTGGCTTGGGAAGGTGACAGAGTGGCATGAGTACATTTTGTATTCTACGCCAAATCTGGAGTTGGCGATCGAATATGTCACTCGGTGTAATTTTCTTCGGTCGAGGTCCTCACGGTCGCAGGCCGTGCCAGATTTTGGACAGAAATCTAGCCAAAATCTGATGCAAGCCACCAGATATTGGAGATGGTATCACAGGCAAAGGCCAGTCTTCCAAGATAACACCCTGCTATTGGGACAAAAGTCCGCATTTCCCTTTGAAGCTATTCCGTAGTGGATCTAGGGACCCGATCCCATGTCCTTGGCCGAGCGCTATCTTCATCTTTTTACCTCCTCTTCCTTTGCTTGCTCTTCGGGTTGGATTTTGCGCTGAGACGCAGAGACGCCTGGACTCGGCGTGAACAAGATGTCTTTACGGGGCCGAGGGCCAGCAGGCACATGTGAACGGCCAGATTTTGGACAACTATCCCCACACGGCTCAAGGTCAAGGATATCCGGGCAAGAAATTGGACCAGCTAGGCCAAGTAGGATATAGCGAAGCTATTCACGTCACAAAGGCCGCGCATGCTTGAGCTCCACCCTTCTCGTTGTGATTCGCCAGATATTGGACATAGGGCAGTGATTGGAGGTGTTCCCGATTAGCTTCAACTGTATTCCGACCACACATTGCTTTTCCTTCGTCATCCTTGGTGCGCGAGGCATACAAATATCCCGCTGGCTTCGCCGTGAGGTGGTCCGAGATTGGCCAGCCCCTCGCACATACACCATTCTATCTAACACACTCTTTTTTGTTGCATATTTGCACATCCTCTGCTATGGCCAGCATCCCACCTCGCCAACGACTCGATGACGCCCCGCACGTCTGGCTGGAGCACAAGGAGCTGATCCGACAGCTGTACATAGGGTGCGAAGGGAGGAAAGGGGGCACCCTTGATCAGGTTCGAGAGACGCTGGTGGAGAAACACAATTTTCCTGAAAAGCCGTATGTAACATTATCGTCACAAACCGAGGTATTCAATTATGACAGACACATTTCACTGATACTTCTCGTCGGCAGTCTTTCTATTTACGAGACCAGGCTTCGAGATTTGCTCGGCCTGAGGAAAAGACTGCGTGCATCAAAGGGCGAATGGGCCCTGGTCGCACATCACCGTCACAAGATCCAGGGCGATGGGGAAGTCCCAAAAGTCTATATCCATGGCAATTTTGTTCCACACCGCAAGATCCAGAAAGAGATAAACAGGAACAAGGCACGCCTGGCGTGTGTAGGTAGGTGCTCCAGTGCGATTTCCACACCAGTCCTCAATCTCTCGGAACTGAAAGCATGAAGTCCACCAAGGCGCGCTTTCCACTCAAGTGATGTTGAACAGCTCCTTGTCCCTTTTAACCAAGCGCGGGTCCGCCCGAAGTGCCTGTGTGGCAGCCGTTGCTAATCTCATAATCGCAGACTCAGGTCGGGTTTCCGGTTTGCTACCACCAAGTGTTACTTTCGAAGGTATGAGCGCGACACGCTCCCAGCCGTCGTCGAGAAATGTATTTGCTCCCATTATATCAAAACCTCCGACCAGGACTTGCCCAGAGCTCCCCGTCCACAGAGGCTTGGGACAATGTACTGCTCAAGTTTCTTGGGAGACTCCCGCCGTGGCTGCAAACGACGGGAAGAAGGTAGACTTCTCGTGCCACGCGGTACCGGCGCCGCAAAAGCACGCACACTCCAGCCTTGTTCTTGCCCAGTATGGCGCGCGCAGGAGTTTGTCGACCGGCAACCAACTCACTACAAATCAAGCAGAAGAGTTTAGCTTCACGGAGGCCGATCTATGGCCCCACGGTTGGGCCGGAGGCAGTTCAAATCTGCCCATCAATGACCCCTGGAAGCAGTGGAAGAAGATGTGTTTCGAGGACATGCCATTTCTACAGCTCTTGGCACTCATGCAAGGTTGGTCTATTGCCATAGCGTCCTGTCACGACTCAGACTAATCATCGCCAATGGTAAATCCAGACCCCGAGCAAATTCGAAGCCCGCGATGTGGACGACGCTCTCTTTACAGTGACGCTCCGCGTGGAGCTGTGGGCGACATACCATCATCCGCTTTTCGAAGCCATGATGACTACCTGCAAGCTCCTGGTGCAGTCTCGTGGGAAATCAACCCGTTCCACTTCCTCTCGCGGGCCATCTACAGACTTGGGAACCAGCTCGTCAGCCTGCTGAACCCGACTCGGGAGGACGAGTTTATGCGCCAACTGCTCTTTTCTCGAATATCGCCTGCGGTACTTGCGCTGATCCTGCAGAGCGGAACGGCACTTGCAAGCGCCGCCCTCTTTGAATTGATGAAATCGACAACTGTGGTCTACACTGAGGGATCGCTCTCATTTCGTGCTGGCATGTTCGTGGCACCCGCGAGTCTATCCATTGAAGCCATGGCTTCTGGCTCGCAGTCCTCGAATTGCCGCCCTGGATTCCTGGAAAACTTATTGGGGTCGTTGCGAGCGGATGTCAACCTGGCAGTTCTCGTGGCGAGACTTCTGTTCCCGCTCGCTGGAAGGCCACTACATGATGTATCTCTGCATGCCTGCCTCCGCTGGTTTCAAATCCATTGGAAGGACTGGACTGACAACGACTTGGCGGAGCTGCACAAGGGCATTTCGAAAGTCATCATAGCAACGGGCCACACCACGACTTTCAAGGCTGTCTACAACATGATGCGTCACTGTGGATTTCCAGATACCATGGTCCAAGACTTGCGCCTGAGGCACGACCGGGAGGAGCGGAAACGTGCACTTATGTCGACCTGGCTGGCGAGTGTCGGTCGACACACCTTAGCCGCCATTGGTCTGCATGATTGCGGAACACGATATCGGCAGTGTGCTCTGCGCATAGATGGAGGCATACAGATGTGCAAAGCAGTGTGGGACATATTACATGAAATGGAGGGATACCGCAAGGACGAAGTTCATCAACACTTTGCCGCCTACAGGGCCGACGGACAGGAGAACGACGACGACGACGACCCTACATCCACAGAGAGTGCTCACCAGCATCTCCTGGGTTATCTTGTTTGGTCCGGTTACAACGAATATATGCCTCACCCCAGAGTCGTGTCACTGCAGAGGTTGATGGTTAGGTCTGTCCTACAGCTTGCGCAGAAATGGCCCGACCAGAAGCTGCTGAGCTGTGTCATGCTATTCCGTCACGCAGGTGCCTCATTCTGTCAGGAGAGCCTCGCGTGCGCCGCATCCGGCGAGAACGGGGCCGAGGTCCTGAAGCAGCTCAAGGCCATAGACCCTGATGTTGACATTGCAAAGCTGGGGGCCTATGCTGTCGCCATCGCTGCCAGACACAACAATCGAGAAGCAGTGGACTGGCTTCTGGAGCAGGGCGTCAGCTTGAGTACGCCCATCCGTAAAAGGCACCACCTCCAAGATTACACGATCTTGTACGCGGCATTGGGCCCTATCGAATTCGCGTTTGAAGATCGGTTAAGAACCGGCCCCGCGCCAATCGAGATGCTGCAGCTCCTTGTTGACCGCGGGGCACGTCTGCGGTATATACCGGGCGAAGCCCACCATTTCAACTTTCTCCATCGCTTCATTGAACGTCATGTTGACGACCGCGAAAGTCACAAAAAGGTCCTGCAGGCTTTACAGCAATGGTGCGACATTGCAGACCTCCATCACCCAACAGCAGGCATTCTTCTCGAGGCTTGCGCAAAATCGTGCAACTGGATCACACTCACGTGGCTACTAGACAGACTACGAGACAGGAAGGTGTCCTTGGATGACGGTTCTGCTGTTCTCGCGCGCGCGGTATGGTCACACGCTCCAGACGACATCATCCAGCGGCTGCTTGACGCGGGTGCCTGCGTGGATGCTGCGGGAGACGATGGCGCCACAGCCGTCATGCAAGCGTGCTCGTGGGCGAACCTCGCTCTGCTCAAGCAGCTGGTGGGACTGGGTGCAGATCTACATGCTCGCGACAGGGAGAGAAGTACAGCACTACACTACGCATGTGGCGCGTATACGCGTACCAGCCACGAGGCCGCGCTGCAGGCTGAGCTGGTGCAATACCTCCTACACCAGGGGGTCGATTACCGAGAATATGACAAGATGGGGGAGACGGCCCTGGACATCGTTGCTAGCAACGGCAACGTCGAGCTCGCCATCTTGTTGCTGGACGACGGGGCCGACCCCAATGGCCTCCTCCCTGGCATTGGATATTGTTCCGCCTTGGACAGAGCTGCAGGTCAAGGAAGTCTGGACATGGTGAAGCTGCTGCTCAACGTCGGGGCAGTCAGTGCCGAGCAAGAGAGAAGCGCCTTTGACGGTGCCATACGATGGGCGTTGCGCGGGCAGCATCACGAGATTGTCAGTCTTATTCAGCAACATGCTGGGCTGCGAGAAATGGACAACTTTGAGCCATGGAGGAGATCTTCGGGCGAAAAGGACTGGACCGAAATCGTCACCTACAAGCAGCGAAGAAAGCAGGTAGAGCAGGCCTATCGTCATCGCACAGGCCTGGCCTAGGCGTAGACGCGCCGCATGAAATCTGGAAAGAGTTCCATCTTATACATGAGATCGGTCACTGCGATTGAGTTCTAATTTCTTACTGACCCACTCTCCTTGACATCTTGCGCCATTCCTCTACTTGTCGTTCTATTTTCCTCACTCATTGCATTTCAATCACTCGTGCAGTGCTCGATACTCGTCGACGACACCAGCGTAATCCCATGGCTTGTAGGCCCGGAACCATTCTTGAAACACCGAGCTCTTGCGCCGCACCTTGAGCCCGAGGTCGTTCATCAACATATCAGCATAGGGCACCGAGTCGAACGACATGTCCGGAACCTGGCGGCCGTAGCTGCACGGGTGGCGCCATTTGCCAAACTGCGTGTGCAGCATGATCTCGTCCACGACCGCCTTCTCATCGGTGGGTGGTGCGCGTCGGAGCTTGCCGTCAAAGAAGGCCGTGATCCACAGCCCCTGGAGATGGGAGCTGATGGCCGTCGAGAAGGGCGAGATCAGGCCGGCAAAGGCAATGTTCCTCGCCGCGACGCCCTGCGAGGGGACAATGAAGCGGTAGTTGCGGAGGGGCTCGTTGGCAGCGTCCTCGCCCCGCGTGGCCGCCTCGTGCTTTGCGTCCTTCTCCCGCCGGGCGATCTGCTCGGGCCGCAGCTTCGGCTGGTCTCTGAGGATCGGGAACCTTGCCAACAGCTGCTGGTCCGCCTTTTTGATGAGCGCCTCGCGCTCTTCGCCCTTCTGCGCGAGACCGGGCTCGAAGCCGACAAACCGGAACGGGAGCGACGTCTTCTTCCAGCCCGTCGCGCACACGACGACGTCCGTCTCGATCTGCACGCCATTGTCCAGCACCACCTTGTTGCCCTCCAGCCTCGCCACCTCGGCCAGGTGCACCCTGATCTTGCCCTCGCGCACCAGCGCCAGGCAGTCCTCGTCGTAGTTCCAGATGCCCAGCTCGCTGCCCACCCAGAGCGCGCCGTTCCAGGGCATCAGCTTCTTCGTCTCCGGGTGCCGGCCGAGCCCGGAGCTCTGCTGGACGTCGGAGCCGATGACGAAGAAGAGCAGGCGGACCAGCCAGTTGCCGAGGAAGGTGGCCTGGAGGAAGCGGCGCACCCACGAGTAGCCGTCCTCGTCCCCCCAGGGGCAGGGGCTGAACCAGGACAGGGCGCGCGTGAGCACGAGGGACTCGACCTTGCGCTTGAGCGGGGTCGCGTAGACGTTGCTCATCCACACGGGGCCTCTGCCCGAGGGGCGGATCAGCAGGTCGACGCCGCCGGTGCAGACGTCCGAGGTGGCGAAGGCGTAGGCCGCGTCGATGGCCGACTTGGCGCCGCCGACGACGACGGCGTGGCGGGCGGTGGCGAGGATGTCGCGCCGGTTGCAGAAGTCGCGGGCGTGGAAGAGGGGCGGGGTGAAGGACTCGGCGCCGGGGAAGGTGGGCATGTTGGGCTGGGAGGTGAGGCCGGTGGCCACGATGAGTCGCTTGGCATGGATGCGGGATGTGGTTGAGGCTGTGGACGGTGAGGAGGTGGTGATGATCCAGCCTCCTCCTCCTCCTCCTCCTCCGTTGTTGTTGTCAGGGACTGCCTCGGCCGACTCGACCCTGGTGTTGAAGCGGATGTGCTGCAGGACGCCAAAGTGCTCTGCGTAGTCGGTGAAGTAGCGGTGCATGACCTCTGCGGGGATGTGCTTGCCTCTCTCGAGGCCGTACTTTGCTCTGTCCATGCGGAAGTCTGGGTATTCATACGAGCTCCAGACGTTGTTGGTCTTGAGGCCCGGGTACAACCGGTCGCGCGACCACGTCCCTCCACATGTTGCCTCGGACTCGATGACGAGGCGCGACTGCTCTGGGTGCAGGGCCAGGTGTGTCTTCGCAGAGGCGAGCCCGTAGAGCCCTGTTTGTGCGTTGTGCGGTGTGGTGTCAGTCGAGAGTCCTTGCAGAAGGAGGAGATCAGGACAGCCGCGTACCTGCGCCGATCACGACAAGATCAAATTGTTCGTCAACGCGAGTCGCCATGGTTGTTGGCTGGCCTGGTGTATGGTGTTGTGGGTTCGGGACAGCAAAGAGTTCAACACTTTGCCAACTCGGTGCGGTAGCAGAAATCATTTAAATGGCCCGCCGGCCAATCTGGCCCCAGAAGCAGTTCCGGAATATTAGCCTTGTAGGGTCGATGCGTGCGGTCAGTGCCCTGCGCGGGCTGACTGCATGTGGTGAGACGAGCATTTCAGCCCTGGAGAGCCCAAACACACAAGCAGGACAGCGCTGCCTGCCAGCCTAATTATTCCTTGCCTCTGCACTCCTGCATCTGCAGTTCTGGCGGCTGGGGCATGCCTGATTGCAACTGCAAGTCATGTACAGCTGTGGAGGCGTGCCACAACATGCCCTGGTCCGCCAAGATCTGGCACTTTGGTGGGAGCCTGGTCTACGAGGTGGCTGACATCCATTGGCCTTCGCATTTACAAAACAGATTTAGAGTTTTCTTCCATCGTTAGCACACCGTTGCGGAGAAAGCAATGATGCTGGGAAAGAACCCCTGCCAACCTTGAAATCATCCAGATAACAGCGCGCATCAAAGCATAGGAGACATGCGCGTGGCTTGTGATCTTTATTTCTATTTTGGTACTAGTGTCCCGCCTCTGCAACCGCCAGCCATTTTGTGTTTCCATACCTTTATGCTAGCATCGCGGGGGTTCGGACATGTAAGCAACGGTGCAGGCCGTCTGCTGTAGTCCCTTGTGGCTCACGTAAGCGCTACAGCTCGGGATCTGTGTTACGGTTTGCACCGTGCCCGACACGGTTAGCGTCGTGCACGTCAGGATTGACACCGTGCACGACACGACCGTCTGGCCCAACCCAGACATTTGCACCCCCGTGGCTGACCTAAGGTCACACGTATATATAAGACGTTCAACAGGTCGTAGATAACCTTAGAAAGGACAAGCTTTACCATTACTACATTTTGTACTGCTTCGCAACCATTAACTACCGAGACGTCTTAACTGACTGAACGAAGGGAAACCTTAACAGCTACTAAGTACGACACTCGACGCTTCTTCCAGAAGCGCGTCTCGGGAGGCTTCAAGATCTCTAAGGTCCAATAAAGCAATCGACCGGACGCAGCGGGGTCAGCTTCTGGCGGGCGATCTGCTGCGTGGCTGGGATTACGAGGTGAAAGAGGAGTCCACTTAGCCCTAGCGGGGGTTGGGGGGACTGGGAGTTCCCTGAATATAACGTATTACTTGACGAATAATTATCATTTAAAAGTACTATACTTAGAAAATACTCTTCTTTCAATAGTGCTATACTTTCAGGGAAAGGGGCTATAGCTTATATTACTTACTATCTTTGACGTAAATCTCGATAGAAGTATAATAGCGTTAAGAATTATGACTAATCAGGAATTCTAAACTAATACTAGGAGGAGGGGACTGCTTAGTATAAGTCTGCTATCATAACTCTGTACGGAACATGCAAGACAGCGCTCCTTACTTGGCCTCCTCGCCATCCTTCTTGACCAGCAGTCGGAGCCCGTACAGGCCGTCGCCAACATATAATTCCTCGCGCTTGGCTGACTCCGGCACTTCTTGACCGTCCTTCTTGACCAGCAGTCGGAGTCCGTACAGGCCATCGCCAACATACAAATCCTCGCGCTTGGCTGACTCCGGCATTTCTTGACCGTCCTTCTTCACCAGAAGTCGGAGTCCGTACAGGCCGTCGCCAACATACAAATCCTCGCGCTTCCTGTTGTCCTCCTCGCCCTTCTTGATGAGCACCGACTCCTTATAGAGGGGCTCGGCCTTCTCCCTCTTAGCGAAAGTTCCTGGAGGGGACAGCTCCCTCGGCTGGGCCTCACGCGCCTGGATGTCTACGTAAGCCATTGGAATCTGATAAATGAGGAAATTTGAGGGCTCACGTCTACTGGGGCTGCAGCGACGACGGACCAAATGGTGGCCGAAGCTATGACAAGGAGAGCGGAGCGCATTTTCGAGTTGGCTTTGTCACGAGGACGACTGCTTGTGGAGTGAGAGCAAAGAAGGAATCCGGTTGAGATGAGATGGGAGAAACAAATCGGACGGGAAATGCCCAGGCACCCAATGTCGACAGTCTATATAGGTCCGTCGGCCATCAGCCAGCTCTATCGCTCGGGGACAGGTTTGGTATCAACCAGCGGGCTTTTCCCTGCTAAGAAGCTGAAGGCTCTCAACGTTGTGTCGATCATGTACCTCGTAATATCGCCGAATCATTTGTTCGGTCGCAGGCTGCACGACGTTTTTCTCCTTCCGTTCTGAGCCAGGCCGCTGCGTGATGATAGCGACAGATATGCACACCTCCTAGTAATGGAAAATCTGATTACCTTTCGGATAATATCGTATACGCTGCTGACTCGCTGCTTGCTGGCTTTCAATGTGGATCGATTGGCGTCGAAGACCGGGGTGTGCTCTCGTATTGCGTCTCAAGAAGGCAGGTGGACGTGCGATAGTGTCAGCCGCAGTGCGGGGACGATTTCCGAAATGCAAGTTTGGCTGTAAGCGCAAGGGATCTTCTGTTAAATCGCTTTCCCCTTATAAGTTTTGACGTGGAGACGATCCAGACAATGAAGTTTCAGCACCGAGCACTCCATCCAGAGATAGACTATCTTCCACCTGTCCGCCACTGCTCATTAGGGTCTTTGGTATTTTAAGCTCTGGTGAATATTTATTCACTGAAACCCGGTCGCATTTTTCTTTAACTAGAGGCTAGGCTGGCGACAAGATGTATCCGAGGAGCGAGCCCAAGTACGACCGCCTAAACTCATCACCAAATTCCTCTAGCTCGTCGGACATCGGTGAGAATGAGCGAGAAGCGTTTCTCGGAGGTCAGCTGAAAACTAAGAACCGGGAGGGGAAGTCAAGGACACTCCTTCTGCTGTCGATCTGTAATGGCATCGTCTTCCTAGCCTCACTCAGCCTGTTCTCGACATGGTACTACCGAAGCCATATGCTGCTCAATGCCCAGCTTCGCCAGACTTCAACCTATAGTAAGCACTTGCTGCAAGACATGTATATGTCGAACACACTCAGTTAATTGATCGAATTCAGGTCCCATTCACGACATATTCGACCTAGGCATGCAAGCAAAAAAGATCAATGGCACATTGTTCCCCTCAAAAGAGTCGCCGTCAATCGCACGACACTCGCCTAGCGCAGAGCTCGACGACATCTGGAACGAATGGGAGCTCACGAGAGTCTACCCTGTGACAGCCGCTCAGATACGCTCTATGGGCAAGGACCCATCGACGGCAGCCAAGCTTGAGGACGACGTCTGGGGATTAGGCGACGATGCTTATGCCGCTATCTTCGACGTATACCACCAGTTACATTGCCTTAACTTCCTGCGCAAGCTTATCTACCCATCGTACTACAACACATCCAACTGGCATCACGCCGACGTAGAGGGCTTCTTTGAGATCCATATGAACCATTGCGTGGTGAGTCGCCCCAATCCTCTCTTGACCTTGCTTAATCTCGCTAATTGACGACTTGCCAGGATATCGTGATGCAAGCCATCCAATGCAGCGGCAACGTCAACCTGATAACGCTGCATTGGGTCGAGACGCAGCCGTACCCTTTCCCCGACATGAGCGTGAATAGGCAATGTGTCAACTTCGAGGGGTTGACACAGTGGCGGCTGGACAACACCATCGACATGGACAAGTACGGGCTAGTTATGCAGAAACCTAAGGGTGTGAAGCAGCAGCCCGCTCCTGAGGGCTACTATGAAATGTTTGGCAACAAGACGGACTCTGATCATACCCATGAGGGACATTCTTCTCACGAGATGGCCGTTGGAAGAGAACGCCATGGCCCTTACTGACCTCTTATGGCCCTTCAGTGTCGCCTGCAGCGTGTCAGTCCCCGCATTCCACAGCCGGACCTTCTTGTTTCCCGATGCCCGAGCCGGTCGTCGGGCGTGAACGCTACGCCGGTAACCGTTATCCCTCACCCATGTTGGGGGTTATGCTCTTTTTCCAGCACGCCACGGCCAGCCAGCATGCCGTGGCATGCACAATACTGGTAGTAGATTGCCCTTGGCTAGGATCTTCCCCAAAGGACAGGTTACGATCCTCAACTTCTTCGCCGAACTGGCCTCACTCCTTGCCCTCCTTGCCCAAAGACTTTTCGCACATTTAGCATAATGCAGAAATAAAGGTCCTTTGATTGGTATCTTGCGATTATCTCTATATAAGACAACTAGGATAAATGTAGGATAACATATAAGCCGGTTTTGCACCAGTATCGCTTCACCGGGTTATAGGTATTTGATAAAGCTTCAATATTGGTGTGGACTTATCCAGGCGTCTCCACAAATTATAGGGTGCAATAGCCGTTATCGCCCACTAACGAACCTCTTTTCAGGTTCCCCACAAATTGTAGGGTACAATAGCCGTTATCGTCCATTAACGAACCTCTTTTCAGGTTCCCGTGAGATAGGGAACTTTACCGATCCTTAACTTATCTAAGATGGGGATTGCGCAAGTGGATAAATTTAGGCATTCACCCACACCACGACACTTCGGACAGGCATGAGCTCAAGAGTCAATCCAAAATGAAGGGACTAATTGGCATCTTGTTAGCAACGGTCCTCGGGACAAGCCAGCCTGTGCGCGGTGCACAAGCACCCGAGGCGACTGGTCTTGCATTCGCGGTGCCTCCACCTACTTCCAATGGCGGGCAAGCCTGGAAAGACAGCCACTCCAGGGCTTTAAAACTGCTCGCCGAAATGACCCTGCAAGAGAAGGTTCGTGGGAAACCGCAATCCGACATGTACCTCGGATTGGCGAGATTAACAAGAAGTTTCTCCACAGATCAGCATGGTTACTGGACAACGCGGACCATGTGCAGCGAACTCCGAATCCATAGAGCGGCTTGGAATTCCCCGGATGTGCTTCCAAGATGGGCCTGCTGGCGTTCGGCCTGCCCTCGGCCATACACAGTTCCCGTCAGGCATAACTACCGCGGCAACTTGGGACGTTGAGCTCATCTACAACCGATCTGTTGCATTAGCACAGGAGTTCTATGACATGGGTGTCCATATTGCTCTTGGAATGACTACCGGTATGTTTCACTAGAAGTGTTTTACCGGAACGACAACACTCAAACTTCAAATGCTAATCCTCCTAGGTGGCCCGTTGGGTCGGTCTCCTTACGGTGGCAGAAACTGGGAAGGCTGGTAAGTCCTCGGGTCCGTCAAGCGATCAAGATCTAACACTTCCAAGGTATGCCGATCCTTATGGTACTGGAGTGGCTAGCTTCTACGGAACGAAAGGGTTCATCGACGTGGGCATGCAATCTTGTGCCAAACATTACACAGTCTACGAACAGGAAACTTTCAGGTATATCCCAATCTTTCTTGGTGCTAGAAGACGCTCCAGAATATCGCTACTAACTGTCCCCAAAGAAATCCCTTCAATTTCACCGAGCCGTACAGTGTCTACAAGGCATCGGAACAGGTTCCCATATCGAGCAATGTGGACGACAAGACCAACCACGAAGTTTACTTGTGGTCCTTTGCAGAGGCAGTGCGAGCAGGCACCACGCATGTGATGTGTGCCTACAATAGCATCAACGGGACGCATGCTTGCGCAAATTCCGAGTCAAACAATTTGCATCTCAAGGGTGAACTGAACTTCCAGGGTGCCCTTATCAGTGACTGGGGAGGTAAGTATTACCCGATACCGCATGGTTCGTTTGGCTGGGATCTAATCGTGGGCTAGGCACTTGGGGAACCGAGGGATTCGTCATGGGAGGATTAGATCTGAACCTGCCCGGCCTGGGTTATGGTAATATTTTGGGTAACTTCTACGACCAAGAGCTATACCAGATGGTGCTGAACGGGACCATTCCCGAGTCAAGGTTGGACGACATGGTTGTGCGTGTTCTTGTGCCTCTTTTTGCGAGCGGACAGTACGACAAACCTATTCCATCCACCGTCATCAATTCCGTCGGCGCAGCCAATTGGCCAGAGCCTGCGCAGTATCGAAATGTGCAGAAAAGGAGCACCGTTGAACTCATTCGAAAAATCTCGGCGGACGGGACTATCCTCCTCAAGAACACTGGTGGCTTGCCATTGAAAGCGCCCAAAAACATTGCAATCATCGGACAGGATGCTGGGCCCAATCTGCTTGGTATTCAGGGCTGTGGAAAGCTCTTCCGAGACTGTGACATATGGAACAACAACGGAACCCTGAGTCTCGGTGGTGGATCTGGGTATGCCTGGCCGAATAACCTCATCACACCTCTTGAGGCCATTCAAGCCAAGGCGCTCGAAACGCAGGCGCTTGTCCAATTTGTGCTGAACAACACGGCCACCAATGCCATCGACTTAACCATCACAGGACGTGCTCTACCCATGGGCCAGCCCGACGTCTGCCTTGTCTTCGCGGAGCGATATGTTCGTGAAAACATGGACAGGAATGACCTTAGCCTCAATATCGGCGAGTGGACCCACTCCGAAGATATCATTCTCCAGACGGCGGCCAAGTGCAACAACACCATTGTGGTTCTGCATATCCCTGGACCCGTCATCATGGAAGCTTGGATCGACAACCCTAACATCACAGCTGTGGTTGCACCCCTTCTACCGGGAGAGCAAACAGGCCCGGGACTGGTTGATGTGCTCTGGGGCCACGTCTCGCCCAGCGCCAAACTGCCCTTCACCATTGCCAAGGCGGAAAAGGATTACCCTCCAAATACCATTTCGTATGATATAAGCGTTACACCACAGGCGGATTTCACCGAAAAGCTGAAGATTGACTATCGGTGGTTTGACTCGTATAACATTACTCCCCGATTCGGTAAGCACTTTCCCTTTGGACTGCAAAGAAGCTCAGAGCTGATAAATCAATATGAAGAGTTCGGCTTTGGCTTGTCGTATTCGACGTTCGCCTATAGCGAGATTAAGAGCGATCCCACTGAAGTTCCTGACTCGACGTCCGTGCAGAAAACCAACGAATCATTTGTTGGCCAGCAGGATGGTCAATCGATCTACGATATGGTCCTTACAATAACCGCAGAGATTACAAACACAGGTCGTTGGACCGCAGCGGAAGTTGTTCAGCTCGTACGTTTCCCGTCTATCACTTAATATGGGTCAACATGAATATACTAACTGCCGGGCAGTATGTGTCCTTCCCCACAGCAGAAAACCAGCCACCCAACGTGCTTAGAGGATTCACGAAGCTGAAGAACATGAAGCCTGATGAAACTCGAACTGCATCATTCCCGTAAGCTGACCCTCTATTTCAACATTGCAACCGATTTACTTTCCAGCATTTATAATTGAAATAACGGATGCTGATCAAATTTCTAGAATTCGCCGTAAAGACGTAATGGTATGGGATGTGGTTGTTCAGAAGTGGAGATACCCGGCTGAGCAAACCGTTACTTTCAGAGTGGGGTCGAGCTCACGAAAATTACCACTGTCGCTTACGCATAGGTTCTGTCACTGATCCTAGAGAATAGTAGGGATAAATGGAACGAAAACTTGGGATGGAAAGAAGAATATAAACGTGAATTTTCTAGTAAAGTTGGAGCATTTCTATCGTCGTTAATATCGACCAAGGTCATGTGTGGCACCATTACTTTCTTTGCAACAATAGTTGTTACTTGGTCTAGAACCGACCTTGCTCTCCAAAAGAAACATAATTGATGATTATTCGTATATATCATGCTGCTCTTATACCAACGATGAAGTTCAGAGGCGCTTGTCCCTGACCTCAACGGTGAACTGAAACTCAACGAGGTACTAGACACACTGTTTATCAAGTACCCCTTTAATAAGGAGGGCAAATTCGATGAAGCCTTTAATCGCTTCCTAGCTAATGGTCTCGATACTTAATCGACGCGAAGCTGGCTGCTTACTCGAGCAGAGCCTCTGTAAGCCGAATTAATACCTGCTATACAAGATGATGTTTGAACTTACCGCTGATTTTTCAATCTACTACATTAGGCTCACATTTGACGAGACCGTGGCTGCCGAGTCGTTTGATACGTAGGTATCCCGCTCACTACGTAGACTCACATCCTCCCCTACTGACGCTAACATAAGTATGTTCAGATCCACCAGCCTCTTTGTCCAGGTCATGCTCGAGACCATCTGCGACTACGTTAACTCCTAGGCCGCCGTCGACAGCGGGGAGCCCTGGTCCCGCCTTAACGGCGGTATGAAGGTTATTATGGACGCTATAGTAGTCAAGGTAAAGGCCGTCCAGGGAACCAGGCTTATTCACGACACTCCCGTCGTCGCCCTGCGGAACAACAAGGCGGCTAACACAATTACCGTGACTACCCGTATTACCAATAACAAGACAATAATAACTGACTACCGTGCCGTCTTTTGCACAACGTTAATGCCGTGCCTGCAGCGCATGGACATCTCGCAGCTCGAACCCCCCCCCCCCCCCCCATCGATATCCAGACATGTTTCCGCACGCTTGATTACGACCGCGCGACTAAAGTCGCCATCAAGTTCTCTCGGGCCTGGTGGCGCGACTACCTTGACCAGCCCGGCGGCGTGTCGACGGACCTGCCGATCAGCAAGATCGTGTACTCGTCATAAGACGACGACAAGGAGAGCCCCTCGGTGCTGCTGGCCTCGTACTCGCGGGCGCAGGACGCGACACGGATGGGCGCGCTGTTTACCAACAGCGAGGGCAGCAGCAACAAACAACCCCAAAACGACACAGCCAGAGCCCTACGCCCCCGTAGCCACGCAATGCCTCGAGAACATTGCTCAAGTCTGGGCCCGTGCAGAGGGTATCACAAAGCCACCGAGCGTCGAATATCTGCGCGGGCTATACATGGACCATTTCGCCAGCGCGTGGTCCCACGATCCCAGAACAGCAAGAGCATGCGTGTGGGTGCGCGAAGCGCTTCCGTGCCTCGCGAAGGAGCAGTTGCCGCGTCTTTTCTTGGCTTGCAATCGCCTCTTGCCTTTGATCTGGCTACTTGATATGACGGGATTGCTGTGGGGGCTGGTGGCGGGCCGTGGTGCTGATCTAGCAGAATGGCGGCGTCGTGGTGGCGAGAGCCATTGAACAACGTCGGCTGTGTCGCCACTCATACCGGGCCTGCCTACCAGCCAACGCCAATGGCAGCATTGTGAGGCTTGCTGGAAGCATGATGCGGCGACAAAAGTATGGGGGCAAAGATGGAGGAGCATGTGGAGAGCTTTTGCTAGTCATGCGAAGTGATGTTGAGGTGAGGTGTTGGTGAGAAAGGCGACGGTGGTGGCGATGAGGGAAGTAATCGTGGACCACGTAAGCACGCCGTTTGCTGACCGCGGCGACCTGACCACTCCACAACTGGCAGCACGACTGCACCTCTTGCCGCAAGTAACACCAAGAAAGAAAAAAGAGCAAAAAGGGGCAAAAAAGGGGGGTGCAGAACCTAGCGAGGGTATTGCCTTGCACACTTGGCGACTCGAAATGCCGGACTCGGCCCTCCGACCAGATCAGTGTGTTGTGACTTAATTCCAACCACTAGGCCAGACGAGGATTGCAACATGTCTTTGAACCCTCTGCCCTGGCTTGGCTGTCTGTACCGGGGATGACTCTTGGTTGGGCTTATAAGGTCTTGCCCTGGAGCTAGGTGCTGTGATTTCCAGTCCCAGTGTCCATATGCTGCCTGTGGACGCCGGAGAGTGCTCATCATGGCGGCGGCCACAAGCGTACGGGTGTATTGTCTCGACATCTTAAACACGTATGCTTGCGATGAACCTCGTTCTTTGACCTACTCGAGCTGGGTGTTCACGACCTGTCCATGAACATGGGATTATCAAAGGCACAATGCCATCTGCCAAAGTCCAGGAAACCATTATGCCTCTAAATATTGTTGCGTAGATCTCGAAGATAGCGAGATGCAGTCTGCGTTCCGTGTGTCAAGCTCCATGTTGGAGGATACACCGAGACATCAAGGCTGCCACCGTCTTGAGGGAATTGATCTCATCTCAGCCCGACTCGCACGCGAGACACTCCTCGCCACTTTCAATGACCACGCTCCCTCCTGTACGCCAGATCTTGACCGCAAAGTCCCGCTCGACCCTCTTCCGCTCCTCGCACGTCACACACTCTGCCTCCTCCTCTCTACTGATGATCGCCGCGATCTTGGCAGACTCCTCCGCGGTCGCCTCGTACGTGCCCGGGCGCTGCTGGAGCGCATCATCGACTGCCGCGACCCACCAGTTCATCTTCCCCGCCGACGAGAGAGCATAGTAGTCCGACCTCAGGTGGTCGAGCCGTGCGTGCGGAGATGTGGTCTGTGGGTAGTACACCAGCGGGACGACACGCGATGTTGGCAGAGGCGGCGTCAGCGCTTTCGTCGCCGCGTTTGCTTGGGTACTACTACTCTTCGTGGTGGTGGGAGACTTGTTGCCTTTGGCGGCCTTGTTGGATGTCTTTCTGAGTTGCTTCTTGCTTGCTGCCGTGGCCGGGCTGAGGCTTGCAAACTTCGGGCTCGGAGTGACTTGGACGTCTGCTAGAAATGCTGCTGCCGCCGATGCTGCCGCTGCCGCATGATTTACATCGACTTCCTTCTCATAGCACTCGTCACAGCTCGCGATCCTGCGGGCGCGAAAGTGCTCAGACCCGTGGCTGTTCGCGACTGCAGGCTCGCGCAGGCGGAAGTTGCGCGACGCCATCGCCCGATCAGCGTGCGTCTCGTCATGTTCGGCGCTGCGGCAGAAGCACAGGTCCTGCCCGTCCGGGGTGTCATATACGTCCGTCGGTAGCTGTCCGCCTTCGCGATTATCGTCGTCTTCGGCGCCATTGCCATTGTCAGAGTTCAGATCCGGGTCACTCGTCGTGCAGTAGATGCAGACGGCCTTTGGGTTGGGTGAGCTCTTTGGGGTGGCCAAGAAGCAGTTCCGAGGCCGGATGTTGGCGCAGCCGCCGTGCCGTGGGTCGCAGAGCATGCCTTGCATTTCGAGTCAGTTTCTTCATACCAACCAGAGACGGGCTATCGAGGAGGAAAGTGCATGGTGCATGCAAACGAAAATTGCGCTGGCAGTTGGGCTTCCAGACATACTCTGGGCATCCATCTTCTCAACCGCGATGGTGATCACGTCCGTGGCTGGATCCGCCAGCTGGGTGCGGCGTGCGCTCTTTGGTGTCGAAGAGGCGGTCATTTTGTAGCCACTACTACTCGTATCCCCGAATGCTGAGCAGCCAATATGCTGCGCTTGTTCCGCGTGCGTGATTTTGCTCTATCCAGACTTTGGTAGACTTCGCAGTGATCGTAAGGTCTGACAGTGGTGTTGCAAGAGAAGTATCGGTCCTGGGCATGTAAGAACTCTGCCGGTCATACGTGGTTTGAACGCCGATCATGATCAAATACGAGATTTTATAAAAGCCACAGGCAAGCGCGAGGTGAAAGTAGACTGCATGTTCATGTCTCGAAGCCCATCGTTTCCCCAGGCAGGAACTTGCGCCGCGGCCCTGAACGTGTGAAAAGGGATTTTTGGGTGGCGCTGGTAAGCTTGAAAACAAATCCCCAGTGCTACAATATTGCTCCGTCCAGCGAGGGACCTTCTCTTGAGTTGAAACTACTCGCCGCAAGCTGTTGGGGGCCAGCCAGATCTCCTCTTTGAACCCGTTTCTCAGACTTGACTTGGCTGGCCCTTGTATTGCAGCTTCGTTTGCTCTGTCGGGAGCGAGGCAAGCAACGCGACGCAACAAGCCTATTCCTCGCTTCAGCAGAATATTGAACTGAATATGCCCACAAACACAGAGTACGCGCATCGGCTTTGTAGTTTGCAAGATCCTAAAATTTTTCATTGTCGGTGTTTCTCAAGATCTTATTATGCACACATGGGTAGTTGGAGCATCAGCTTGGTTTTGCCAGCGAGCAAACACATTCCAACAGTAAAGGAACGAGCATGTGCTCTTGCTCCAAACCTGCCGAGTGGGGCTCACATGACAAAATTCTTGCACAGACGGAGACAATGGTTTTGTGCGTAAAGGTTTATTTATGCAACAGCAACAACCAGGGGACAAGGGCAGTTATTCTCGCTGATGCGAGACCACCGACAAGACCAGGTTCACCGAGTGATGTCACGTCGCAATTCCCCGGCCCTCCCGGTGCTGGGCGCCGGACTTTGCCCCCCTGCACTGGCAGGTGCCTACGCAGGATGTACGAGGTCGGACCACCAAGAACTGCACAAGCAAAGTTCTCTGTGGGAAAATCAAGAAACGGCGGTCCGGCGGCTTGGCTCGCTGGGATTCCCCGCAGTCGGACCGCAAATCGTGGAGAAAAATACCCCTGACCGCGACTAGGGTCGGGTCTCCACATGCTCGGTCGATGTCACCCGAGGCCGAGCCAAACCGCTGACTTTTAGAAATGCCGGGCGTGTTGGTCTCTTGCGCGCCAATGCCCGTGGAGAGCGTGGAGACCACCCCCGGGAAGAAAGATTCTGGGGGTGATCTGCCGATGCCAGGGGCCTTTTGGGGATACCGCGCCCATGACGCAGCCAGAGCCGACAGCAAGGTGCAAAGGACTGGCACATGAAGATCCATCCCCAACACGACCTGGTGGACTGGCGGTGTTTACCCCAGGTCGGGGTATATAGCTACTGAGCCTGCGGCCCCGTCTCTTTGTGTACCGTGACTCTTCCACGGGCAGCTCTCGCTCAAGCACGCTCGCCTTTGTTGTCGCCTTGTCCACCAAAGCCAACATGAAGACCTCGTCCACGACAAGCATGCTGCTGTCGCTGCCATTCTTGGCTGCGTCGGCCACTGCTGCCTTTCTCAACCTGCCCAGCAGCGGCCCGACAGAGCCGCGTTGGATGACCAAGGACACGATTGTCGCTCCTGACCGGCGATCCGCCAACTCGTCCGCCTGGCCCTATGGCCCGCTCAACACCAAGGGCCGCGATGTCGTCAATGCGCGGGGCGACGTCGTGCACTGGGCGGGCGTGAACTGGCCGATGAGCGGCGAGACGATGATCCCCGAAGGCCTCGAGTGGGCGTCGGTCGACGAGATCCTAGACCAGGTGGCGGGCGTGGGGTGGAACTACCTGCGGATGGGATACGCGATCGAGATGATTGACGAGATCTACCTGCGCGGGGGCGAGGACGTGCCGCTCGAGGTGGCCATGATCCAGGCGCTGGGGTATGTCAACGGGACCAAGGTGACCAACGAGGTCATCGCGAAGAACCCCGGGTGGACCAAGCAGACGGGCCGCTTCGAGATTTGGAGCGACATCGCCCGGGCAGCAGCGAAACGGGGCATCTTTGTGCACCCAGACGTGCACGTGGGCAAGGCGCAGTGGTGCTGCTCGCACACGGACGGCAACGCGTGGTTCGACGACGTCAACTTCCCCGTCGCCAACTGGCTCCGCGGCCTTTCCTACGTCGCGAAATGGGCACTGGACCACCCCAACGTCGCCTCCATGTCACTCCGCAACGAGCTGCGCGAGAGTTACAACATCACCAACCTCTACTACAACTGGCAGACTCTCGTCGGCAACATGACGGCCGGCGCCGACGCCATCCACAACGCCAACCCAGACCTCCTCATCACCTGGTCCGGCATGCAGTACGACCAGGACCTCTCGGCCCTCACCACCCGCAAGAACATCCTCACCGCCCCCTGCTACAAGTGCACCGCCGTCCGCGACGCCGCCCGCCGCGACCCGGTATACTTTGACCTCGACTCCCACCCCTGGGCCGACAAGATTGTCTGGGAGCTCCACCTCTACACCGGCAGCGAGGACATGGACACGGGCACCTGCGACGTCATCGAGGCCGGGCTCTTCCGCAGCGGCTTCAACGCCCTCGGCATAGACGCGCCCAAGGGATGCGACATCACCGGCGACTGCCCCCCGCCGCAGCGCATCACGCCCGTCATGCTGTCCGAGTTTGGCAACGCCCAGGACGCGAGCCTCTACAACGCCACCCTCCAGAACTGCCTCCAGGACTTTACCCGCAAGCACAACATCTCCTGGGCCATGTGGAGTCTGGCTGGCAGCTACCGCATCCGCTCCGGGGTCCAGGGGCTGGAGGATACTTGTAAGTCTTTTTTCTTAAGGAGATTTTGGTCCCAAGAAAGAGATTTTGGTCCCAAGAAAGACATTGAAAAATTGGCCTGTGGAATGACGCTGACAAAGATGCGACAGGGGGCTTGACCAACTTTGACTGGACTGGCTGGAACTTTGCCGAGGGCATCGAGAAGTACTGGAAGCCTTGGATCCAGGCGACCAACCCGACAAAGCTGGACTAAGGTACACTGAGTGTGGATGCTTTCGTCGCCGCCGTCTTGATGTTCGTAGATGAGTGGAATCAGGCGCTCTGTTCCACGTCGTCGCAGAGACGAAGTAATGATTAGCCGTAATGAGACAACCAACAAAATTTCTTGCACTGGAAGAGCTGTGATCGCACCCGGTCTGTTTCGTTTCAGAACTGGCCTGATAGATTGTGCCAGTGCCAGGGATAGATTCGAGAACCTACCTTGAGGTATTCGGGGACCTCGACGCCTGTGCACAGTGGATTTGGGAGGCTGGCCATGCAACCAATCAGAGCCACCAACCCTTGGCGATAGCGTCATAGGTGCTTCCCGTCTTACTTGGTGGCTGCCTTTCTATCGTGGGATACCGCACCAGACCTCACGTAGACTGCCACCTTCTACCCGTGACAGCAATTATTCCGCAATCGACTTGAGTGCATTCTCACGTCCGCAAAGGATATCATGGATGACCAACACGTAGCGGCACGTAAAGTGCCCATGCGTGTGCTATCACTGGGCTTCTCCCGCACAGCTACCTCTTGTGAGTGACAATTTCTGACAAAAAGGTCTCGCTGCGTCCAGGCGACGACAATCGTCTCTGCAGAACGATTCGCAGACGAAAGGCCGATAAACAAACAGGGGAGCCCTTATTTGGATAGCCGAGCGACTAACATGACTCCGAACTAAACCTCCATCGACACAGCAATGAAAGCCGCGCTAGAGATCCTCCTCGGCGCACCATGCTACCACGCGTTTGAGCTCTACGACCACGTCGACCACTGCGCGACCTGGAACGCCGCGCTCGACGCAAAGTTCTCACCACCTGACCAGCAACAGGGCAGCGGCGGAAAGCTTTTCACGACCCAGGCCCAGTGGGACACGGTGCTGGCCGGCTACGCCGCCGTCACGGACGTCCCGGCCATCTGCTTCGCCGACGAGCTCCTCGCCGCGTACCCGGACGCCAAGGTGGTCCTCGTGCAGCGCGACACGGAGAAGTGGTTCCGCAGCTTCGACGACAACGTGTCCCGCCACCTGTACGACTTTGCGTCGAACCTGGTCGCCCGCCTGGACAGGTGGTACCTCGGCCCGCCCGTGAGCGTGCACCACCGCTGGGCGAGGGGGTGGATGGGCGCGGGGAGCTGGAACGAGATGCGCGTGGTGTCGAGGGGGTTTTACGAGCGGCACTATGAGCATGTCCGCGAGATCACGCCCCGGTCGAGGCTGCTCGAGTATGAGCTTGGGAGCGGGTGGGGGCCGCTGTGCGAGTTCCTCGGGGTCGAGGAGGTCCCGGATGTTGAGTTCCCCCGGGTCAATGAGTCGGCGGCTATGGATGAGAAGATCAAAGGTGTGGTGAGCAAGGGGATGCTTAGTATCGCGTCGCATGTGGTGTTGTATGGCAGTCCGGTTGTCGCCGCGCTGGCTGCTGGGTGGTGGTTTGCCAGTGCGCAGTGATGCAGCAAGCAGGCAGGAAGGATGAGCCGACTCTAGACTCTGGGCAATGTAGAAGCTGCGGCATTGCTGATTTCAGCTTCAAGTGTTTAGGGCGACTAGGCTTGTGTGGAACTAGTAGACTCATGCGGCAATCCAGAGAAGAAGGTCCTCGCAGACCAAGTTGTTGAGAGGAGTGACGGGCTCCCTGCCTGACCCCATCAAAGCGCGGACTGTTGCTGGCCATGCGTATCCGCAGATATCTCTAGGTCCCCGGGTTGGCGCGGCAGATGATGTCTGGGGCGGTTATACTCCGCATTGTCTCGCATTGTGATGAGACAATAACAACGCCAGGCCGCATCGGTGGCGCCCCTATGCCCCATGCGGGCGGCCAGGCCTTGGAGTCTGCTGGGAAAATGGCTGGAAACTTTTTGCCAGCAACAAGTCAAGTGAAACATTTCGTTTGTGAGGCGGGGGATTCTCTCGCTGCGAAACATGCCGACTTTTTTTTTGTTTGTGTTTCGTAAGGGGCATGAGGCGTTGCAACTCGGTCATGCCGCGAGAGACGAATTGTCTGTGAAGAAGGCATGGACGCACGACAGAAGCATACATCACATGACAGACGCACGTAAATACACGAGTAGGGAACCCTGTCCAGAGGGCTGTCCAATGAAAAGGCTTGAGCCATCGGCTTTGCGATCTTGCTAAACCGACATACTTTGTGTACGCATGTTGATATCATGAGCTAGTCTCAGATTGCGGAGTGCAGCCGGATCTAGACTGCAGCGCCTTGACTCCGAGATGGTCAGCAAGTCAATTATGACGTGTGATGCGGGCATTACATATAAAGCAGGTACAGTCATACCCTCCACCACGGGAGACACAAGCCCAGACCCAAGGTCATCACGCCCTCTATCGTCACATTGTGCGGTCAAGCAGGCTTCATAATTACTCACATGCCTGAATCATGCTGTCTTCACCGCCACCGCAGCAGCTCCTGCAGAGCCTCGACCATGTAGCCTTTAGCAATCAAGTCAGTGGCGAGCCACTGGAACTCCGCGTGCAGTTCGCCGACCCGACACCAAATGGTCGCCGGGGCTCCTACTCCTACCGCGGCGTCGACTCCAGCACGTCTCGCGCCGAGCACATCAACGCGCTGACCCGCGTCGTCAACGCGACCTCGGCCGACATCGCCATCAAGAACAACATTGCCCCGATGCCAGTCACTGTCAACATTCTCTCACCAGAAGCAAGCAAAGATCAGGCTGACGAGGCCGAGAAGCTGCACGACCACCTGGTCTCGGCATCCTCAATCGCCCACTTATACACGGCGATCCTGCTGGTCAACCAGGTCGTCCAGAATGGCGCGGGTAGCGAGCTCTGGAACGTCAACGAGGCCGACGAGGCCATCGTCGCGCTGTCCAACACCGCCAGCGCCGCGTACCGCGCCATGATGGGGCCCCTGATGGGCCTGTACAGCATCAAGAACACCACCGCTTCGACGTACAACAGGACCATGCCGCGCGGCCAGGTCCACGGCAGGTTCCTCGACGAGTTCCTGCGCGAGTACGGCCCCTTGCCGCGCGAGCAGCTGGACGTGCTGGACGAGGTGCTCACGGACTACGTCCGGAGCGTGGGGGGGATCCCCGTCACGCCCGAGCAGCAGTCCACCGTGGACCAGGTGTTCCGCGTCAATCGGGTGGTCAGGGTGAACGTGTCTGGCGACGACAGATACCCCGTGTGGGTGCTGCAGCCGCAGACGAGGCTGGTGCACTTGAAGATCAACATCGTCACGTGGGCGCAGGCGGTGCAGAAGAAGAACGCGAAGAGGGCGAAGTCGCAGATGGAGAAGCCGGACGGGCGGCCACCCGGGCCGGACGAGAATGTCAAGATCGCCATGGACATTACGGTTGTGGACGCGGTGCTGAACGTCGAGGAGTACCTGCGGCACCGCGCCAAGTTTGAGGATATTATTCAGACGTTGACGGGCCGGGACCTGCATACGTTTGGAAGGTCTATTAGTGCAGAGAGTGTGACGAGCCGAGTTTGAAAAGGTCTTCTCATGTCACGCTAGATGATAGCTTAGTAGTCAAAACGAACAATCTGAGCCCTCGAAGAGGAGTTCATTGCTGCAGACAGACACGGAGACCGCCTTGAGCAATGTCAAACGTCTCCCTTTGACACGCGAGGCAATGCTTACCCATGCGGAGAGCCCCGTGGGTGCAGGTTGCGGTGTCGGTGCCGAAGCGTCCTTGCCCACGGAGAATGCTCCGCCGTGTTGCGAAGATGTAGCTGACGGCTCGTGAGACTGCGACGATGCTGGCAAAGACGTGTTCGTATTCAAGCAAACATCGCATGCTGGTTTTCCTCGGTTCGTTGGGTACCATTCGACGAGGCCCTGTTCGATGACAAATTCTGCGTATCCATCGAAGATCGGACCGGGATGTTCGTAAGTTTCCTCGGACGTCAGACCCATGAGTTCGAGATCCGACTAGCGTTTGCCAACAAGGAAGCATCGGCCCGGGGCGCTTGTATTGGACTGTTTGCCATGAAGAACCGGCGACCGGTCGGAGCTCAGGATGCCGACTAGCGTCTTTAGGCGCTGAAGTTGTCCTTAGAAGATGGCGTTACGGCAAAGGGGGATCATGTTTGTCCCATCGATTCTATCGTTTATGCGTCTGGCGCTTTGTTCGACATCTCGTATGGTTTGCGAATCCTCGAGGACAGTCGTGTAATCGTTTCCTGCACTTCCCAGTACGCGCGGTGTATGCTGTTTGGAAGACCCCTGGATGATTGCCTCCACCTCAATCATGGAAGAGGGGGTCCTCCCGACTTTATAAGGCAGCTTGAAGATCAGAATGACTCATTATGAGTCGGGGGCGTGCACGAGATGGCTATAATGCCCACACCCCACCACCCAGGGTCAGGGCTGCTGCCTAAACGACCGCGTGGTCCATTTAAACATCTGACAGGATGCTTAACCAGCCTTGAAACACACACTTTGGCCATAATCGGTAGTGTGGGGATTCTGTAGCCCTGCCTATCAAAACGACCTTTTTGTCCAAAAAGAGCAACACTGCCCATTCAACAAAGGGTGATGTGCATCACACCCGCATGTCTCTCTCCTTTGGCCCTGCGATGTGGAGCCTGGCGTATGGTCATTGCAGACAGCAGCTCCGAGTAAATATTTGAAGACCATCTGTAGTACTGCAGAGTTGAGGCCGTTGGTCTCAAGCGAGAACCCCAATTCCTCAGATAGGCTGGTAGACCAGAGTCATCATCACGTGGATGATGAAGGACAAGATGTTGTGTGTTTGGCCTACGCATTGCCTGGCTAGCAGCTTCTGCCAACTTATGCCTTTCCGCTTTGATCAGGTCACCAACCAGGGGTGTTGGCCTGTTCGACTGTTGCGGTGAGGGTATACCAACTTGTAGTTGAAGCATTTCCGGCCCCATACATTGGGCTTTGGGCATTGACCATTGGGCGGTCGGTGGAAGTAAAGCTAAAACACGTCTTCATTGGCTGCCACAAATCTGCCGCGGTGGTATTTTAGGCTCAAGCTCTTGCACTTCGGATTCTAAGCAACACTCGAAGGGTCCAGATAGGAGAAGAGCGCCACAAGTCCACAAGCCCCGCCGCATGACAAAGTCAACAGTGACGCATCAGATGGTGCCCGCCGGCTGTCCGTGCCGACTTGCTATGGCCGCACCTTGAAGAGCTCCCAGCCATCCGGAACACTTTTGTGGACTGAGGTGGCATCGATCGATGTCAAGAAGAGGACTTCCGCCAGAGGCTGTGGGCCCTTCAAAGGCTTGTTTGCGGAAGATTGTCGAATCAGAGGAGCGCTGCTGGAAGTGGTTCGCCGTATAGACAGGTCCCTTGGTCTGATCTCCCCGCGCCTTGTGGGGGACAATGGAGCCAGAACACCTTCGTCCGATGAACCCTGACGGCCTTCCTGTGATTGAGATAACGGGAATACTGCACCGGCATCCTTTCTTGCCATGTCTGCGCGGGCCGCGTGGTGCGGATACCAGTACGATTCTGCCCGTGTGGGATGCACCTGACCCTCCTACGCCCGACGATGGATCTCTTCGGCCACGGAATCGTGGAGTCGAAGCAATTTCTGTTCGAGTTTTTGCGCAGCCTCGATGTTGGGTGCGCAACCACACATGTGTGGGACCGGGACGTGCGTGCGCAGTAGCCAATTCCGGTAAAAGGATGATGTACAAGTCATCCCCGCTGCTAGCGGTTGCATGACGGACAGAGATCATGTCAGTAACACGAGTATCAAGGCGACTATCAAGGAGGGGTCGCAGTCAATACATGGGAGGACCATGTCGCTGCAGTGGGACGTTGACGGTGCAAGCTTTGGTCTCCGCACCCTGAGCCTGCCAATCATGGACAGGGGCTGTTGGCTTGCCGTCATGTGTGGATTGCGTCGCCCTGGCTACGCGGCCGCGGACGATAGAAGGGTTGTCGCGATTCAGTCTTTATCGCTCTACCATCCCTCGGCTGTGCCAGACAAGATCACAAGTCTCTGTTGCGAAAATGCCTCAGGAGGGGGGGTGATACTCGATCACCCGGATGCCGACTTAGCCGCCAACGAAGCCAGCGAATGGCGTATATTACGAAGGTGAGGCAATGTCCAAGGGGGCGACAGGATCTTGCCGGGGCTTCCCGCTCTTGCTAGTGGCTCTCTGCGCACCGGTGGCGCCCCTTGATAGCCAATGTGGTCAGACAAAGATTGTTCGTTATCTTCTGGCGTGGAAGGACTGAGCATTGCAAGTCTGGTATTACGCATGCCGTGCATTCGGCGGCCCCCCACATCGCGCCTCAGTAAATGTTCTCGATTGACGCGGCTTCGAGAGTGGTCGTCGTCACCCGCCTCTAGCCCCAGACCACAAAGGGAAGCCGGAACGGGGTCCTGAAACCCACAAAGCGGGGAGGCGAATCAAACTTTGGCAGAGTGGCTTGAGCACGAGGCGTGCCGTATTAACAGGCGTCCTTCTACCAGCACAAAGGGGCTGCTGGTCTGCCATAAGATGCAAGTCCTGCTGTCCTCCTCTTTGCACACTGCTCCCGCATCACGATGCTTGTCGTGCGCGCAAAAATAAAATGAAACGCACACTTGAAAAGCCTCGTCTGGAGCCAACGGCGCCGTAATCGCGGGCCGAGTCACGCCATCAGGGCGGATTGTACAGTAGCTAACTGGCGTGCCTCACAAAGAGCATCATCGCCCGAGCTTCTCGCGTGACCCAACGTCTCCGCCTCTAGCAGAAGGCGTTGGTAGACACCTTCCAATTTGGGATGTTTTCCTGGCTCCCCATTCTCGCCGTTCCCCCCCGGAGTGCAGCCCCCGGTGAGTTCATGATGCAGTCCCCCGGGCGCTGCACCCTGCACTGGCTTTGCAGGATCATCGAAAGCTTGGTCTGATTGGTGCCAAGGCTTTCCGAGCAAGGGTTCGATGCTTATCTACGCGCGTGGCGTGGACGCTTCATTGTTGGTAGTCGACATGGGGGTTTTTGCTCCCGTCGTTGCGTGCTTGCGAATAGCCAGGTCTAGATTTTGCGGGTACGATATGGTGTGCATTTCTGGGCATCCTCGACCCCAAACGTGTAGGTGTACCAAGTGTCTGGTATGGGATCACGAGAACCAGAGAGACGGTGTACTTCGATGTTCCTTGTCGGGACTGGGACAGGCCCGATGGCACACGAGGACCCCTGCCGTTGCATAATCGCTGGCCGTTCCACTTGCGGGTCACAGCATGCTGGAACCACACCACGACATGTGCTCGGGAGATATTTAAAATGCTCAGCGAGTGCCAAGTGCAAGCCAAGTCTTTTGGGGCTGAGCTTCTCGTCGTCAAGCATCCGCCAAACGTCTTGGCACTCTGGTTGTTCTTGTGACGGTGGCCCCTTCTCTGAGCACACATGGCGGCAGACGACACCATCATCATCGGGGCGCCGAACCCCGTGGAGGGAAAGGCCATCCCAGTCCCCTCCACTAAAGAACTGAACGAGAAGATTAGGGAGACGCCTGAAGGCCCCGAGATCGACAAGGCAGGAGCGCTCGACCCAGACAATGCGATCACGGCCGCCCCATTGGCGTACGACAGTGAGGGAGAGAAGGACCGTGGCAGTGAGGACGCCATCATCGTCACTGCTACCGATGCTGCTCTACACTTGCTACCGCTGCGCGACGATGGCGATCCTGCCCTCACCTTCCGCAGCGTCTTTTTGGCCAGCATCCTCGCTTGCTTCCAGGCCGTGATGTTCCAAATCTACATGGTGAGCTTCTCCTTCATCAACTGGCCAGAAGCCCTTCCGTGAAGCTAACCTCAAACGCGATGCTGTAGTTCAAACCCACAGCCATTACGATCCAGGGTACTTTCATCGTGCTCATTGCCTACTTCTTGGGCAGGGGTTGGGCAGCAGTCTTGCCAAGAGGTGACAAGTTTGAGGCACGCTGGCGCGAACGCGGTGGCCAAGGAAAGCTCCCTCTCCACATCGCCATCATCAAGTTCTTGAACCCTGGCCCGTGGGGCCTCAAGGAACATGCCATCTGCTCCATCACTGCTACGTCTGCCTCGAATGCGTCGGTCTCCATTCAGGTCTTCACGGCGCAGAGTCTGTTCTACGACAGCTTCCCCAGTGCCACCACAGTGATTTGCAGCATCATCTCTATTGGCCTCTTTGGCTACGGCCTCTGTGGTCTCCTGCGGCCGATCACAGTCTGGCACGTCGAAGCTGTGTACTGGAGCAACCTCCCCACAGTCAAGACCTTGCAGGGACTTCACTGGCAAGAGATCTCCTCGTCCAAGCCACTGCGCTGGTTCTGGATCGCTTTCGGTGGCATGTTCGTCTGGGAGTGGTTCCCTGCATACATCTGGCCATGGCTGAACTCGGTGTCAATCCCGTGCTTGGCGTCAATGAATGCGACTGGCGACACTGCCACGACACTTACTCGCCTCTTCGGCGGCGCGACGAACAACGAAGGTCTCGGACTGTTCAGCATATCCCTGGACTGGCAATACGTAAGTCTTGCGCTTTGGTTTCGTCCAACAAGACGCATCGTAACTTTTCGGCTAGCTGACACTCATCACCTAGCTCACATCCTTCCAAACATCGTTGCCGCTCAAGCTTCAGATCCACCAAGCGCTTGGCCTTTTCGTCTGCTTCATAGTCATGCTCGCCGTCTACTACGGAAACGCATGGAACGCCCAGAGCCAGCCTTTCATGTCGACGCGGATGAGGACCGAAGATGGGAAGAGCTACCCTTTGACCAAGGTCTTCACCAATGGAATCCTCGACCACGACGCGCTCGCCAAATATGGTCTTCCTCGCCTTACTGGCACCTTTGCCTACGGCCTTTTCATGGCAAACGCTGCGGTACGTCAACACTGTTTCTTATCTGTGGTTGATTGATAGTGCAGGCTGAAGCTGATCGCGGTAACATGTAGATCGGTGCACTTGCAGCTCATTGCGTCCTCTTCTGGGGCGGTGACGTGAAAAGGGCGTACAAGAGCGCCAGGGAGGGCCGCTATGACGACCGCCACCACGACTACATGAGCAAGAACTACAAGGAAGCCCCTTGGTGGTGGTACGCTCTCACCATGCTCATCAGCTTTGTGCTTGGTCTCGTCGTCGTGCTCAAGGAAGACATTACTCTCCCCGCATGGGCCTACGTCGTCTCGTTGTTGCTCGGAATCTTGATCGCTCCCTTGGTGAGTTCCTTCAATAAAACAGTTCTTTTTACGCAGGGGGCCGCGAACTAACGGTTGTTACACCGGCACTTAGAGCACAATCTTGTACTCCCGATTCGGAAACGGCATTGCCACCAACAACTTGTCCAAGATGCTGGCTGGTTTGCTTGTGCCAGAACGTCCCATCGGCAACATGTACTTTGCAGCTTGGTCCCACAACGTCATCCTGTGTGCGGTCAACCTCTCTTCGGACTTGAAGATGGGTGAATATTGTACGTCTACCATCTTCCTAATGCTCGCTACCTTCTCAACTCCAGGCCCCGTGTACTGACAGGTGTCTTTACAGTGAAAATCGGACCTCGCGTCATGTTCCTCACCCAGGTCTGGGGTACAATCCTCGGCGGGTTTATCAACTACGTCGTCATGGTCTCCATCGTCACCGCCAACGCCGCTCTCCTCACCGACTCTGACGGCAACTCGTCCTGGAGTGGCGCCACCATGCAGGCCTACAACACCAGTGCCACCTCTTGGGCCCTCGCGAGATACCTCTACAGCGACGGCGGCATGTACCTGATTGTGCCCGTCGGTCTCGCAGTCGGCGCGGGCATCGTAGCTGTGCATCGCATCGTGGCTTATGTGAGTCGCCTCATTTTCTTATCTTTTCCCCCCCGTCTCCTTCTTCCCAAGCCCCTTCCTCCTTACTCGTCACGGTACTGTTTTGCTGACCGAGGGAATTTGCACAGTTCTACCCTAAAATCCGCGGATTCGCCCTCGACGAGATCAACATGCCCCAGTTCATCCAGTATGCCGGCTACATCCCCTACAACCAGTCGCAGACGTGCGTCATCTTCAGCTGGACCATCGCCGGCTTCTACGTGCAGTACTACCTGCGCAACTACAAGCCCCGCATCTTCAAGGACTACTCGTACCTCGTCACCGGCGCGTTCGACGGCGCCAGCCTGACGGTGCTCTTCATCCTGAGCTTCGCCGTCTTTGGCGCCGGCGGGCCCAGCGTGCCGTTCCCGAGCTGGTGGGGCAACAATGTCGATGGCAACTTAGACTTGTGTCCTGTAGGGGAATAGAGTTGGGTAAGGGCAGAGGTGGGATGGGATAGGCTCAAGGAGGAAGGGCGGAAGGGGTCTGTTGGTTGTCTTCGTGTTGTATAGTGCGGCGGGCCAGTCAAGACGTCTTAATCCCCGAGCAGCTGAGGGCTTATATCAGCACTAGTCGCCGATCAACCACTCGCCTGGTTGGTGGTTCCTGCCAAGGGCTAATAGTCGTGCAGATTGAAGAGAGTTTGGTTTTCCTTCATGGTCGTTCATTCTCATTGGAACAAGTTGCCGTGCCTTAGCGCTTAGCGCGCGGGGTGCGAGGACTAGCGGAGGCGAATGTCAGATTATGATGCAGAGCAAATGCATGCTGGAAACAGGATATGAAACCTGCGATGCCCCGTCGACTGTGAATGCTGGCGTGGTGTCCCCTTCCCACTCACGAGAATTCATGCCTTGCGCGACTTGATGCGCGACTTGATGTTTCCATCGTCACTGATGCAAGCCACGGCACACAAACACATGATCCAAAGCCCGCATCTTTCAAGGGGAAACCAGCAGCTTCCCAAGCAACAATGACGACTTCAGCACTCACGGAAGGTTCTCGGCTGCAGCTGGTCCTGCCGGCAGCGGCAGTGTTTCTGCTGCTGTACGTGACCAGCGTCGTCGTGTATCGCATCTTCTTCCACCCGTTCGCCAAGTACCCGGGACCATTCCTAGGCAAAGTATCCAACTACGTGACCTGGACCTCGACGTTCCGCCAGGACAAGACCCAAACCATGTACCGCCTGATGCGGCAATACGGTAGCCCCCTGCGCATCGGGCACGACACCCTGCTCTTTGCCGACGCGCAGGCGTGGACAGACATCTACGGGCAGCACTCGAGGCCCTTTGACAAGGAGGCCATGCTGCCGAAGCTCTTCACGGCCACGGGGGCACCCAACGTGCTCAGCACCGACGACCGCCAGTACCACGCGCGGCTCCGGCGCCTCATGTCGAGCGACTTCAGCGCCCGCGGGGTGCTGCGCTTCGAGTCCCTCATCGCGGACAAGGTCGATGCGCTGATGGAGCACGTGTTTTACCCCAGCGCTGCCGCCGCCGCCGCCGCCGCCGCCGGTCCTGGTGAGCAGGGAGAAGAGGTGGAAGAGAAGGAGGAGGACGGTGCGTGGTTTGACGTCTGGGAGCCTGCCCAGAAGCACTACCTGGACATCATCAGCCACTTGGTGTTTGGCACGTCGTTCAACTGCATCAAGGGAGAGAACCCGAGCGCGCTGTTCGACGTCAACTCGTTCGCCACGGTCGTCCCGGCGCGATACTTCTTCCCCGCGATCCGGTACTTGCCCATCCCGGCATTCCAGAAGGCGGTGCTGGGCCTGAATCACCTTATCAAGTTCAGCAGAGATCACGTGACAGAGTATGCAATGGCACTTGAGAAGGAGATGGGGAGGAGTGGAGAGGATGAGAAGAGCGAGGCCGGCGCTATTACAGGGGACGGTGATTCCAAGAGCCAGTCTTTTCTTCGAAACCTGGTTACGAGCAGAGATCCGGAAACTGGGACAAGGTTGTCGGTTGACGAGCTGGTCGAGAACGCAATCATATTCTTGGTCGGCGGCAGTGGAACGACTGCCGTGGTCACAACATACTTCATCTGGGAGTGCGCGCGGAACCGGGACACCCATCAGAGGCTGGTCGAAGAGGTGCGGGGTGCGTTTCCGGCCAGAGACGTCATGCCCACCTATGAGGCTGCCTCGAAATTGGTACGTGCAACACGCAAATCGACTTACTTCGGGGTTTCTCACCTGGTGGTTTGGTTCTGGTTGTTCTCATGGAGACGGACCGGCTGAGACACAGTGTGTGAAGTACTAATTAACTGACCGCCGCTGCTAGCCTTTGCTGAACTCGATGATCCAAGAGACGATGCGGCTCTGGGGCCCTCTGAATATCATGTTCCTCCGCGTGTCCCCGGGCCGCGAGGTCAGCGGGCACTATATCCCGCCTGGCAAGACGGCATCGATCCTGAGCTACGCCGCCGCGCGGGACCCAGACGTGTTCCCGGACCCGGAGACGTTCGAGCCGGAGCGGTGTCTGCACCCGACGGCCGAGATGAAGGCGCTGTCCCGGCCATTCGCCACGGGGCCGCGCAACTGCGTGGGCAGGCACCTGGCAGAAGTGCAGCTCACTCTGACGCTTGCGAGAATCTTCCAGCTGTACGATGTCGAGGTTGACCCCCTTACGACAAGGGAGGACATGAAGCTGCGAGATAAGGGGGTGATGGAGCCGTGGGCAGCAAGGTTGAGGATCAGAGTCAGCCCCGCGCCGCCAAGAAGCTGTTGAGCAAGCCACGAGCAGCAAGCTGCATGCGGCCGGCCTCCCCCAACTGGGCACACTTGACGAACCTGCAGCCTTGTGGGGAAGAGGTGACGAGCGTGGTGGAGAAGAAAGGTCGTAAGGGACTGACTCCAGGGAAGAAGCTCTGGCGAATGATTACATCGGTCCGTACGATTGAAAAGCACCAAGCGAGTGGTGCTGCCAAACCCAAACGCCAACCCCACAATTACGCAAGCATGAAGAAGCATGGCCGTGATGTGACGAGTGGTGATGTTTGACGTGTTAGTCATGCTTGCTCAGCGGTGGGGCAGGTGGACGCAGTGGGGGCCTGAGGCATGAGTAATGGCTAGGCAGGACAGGGTACATTATTCAGGCTTGGCTCAGCCTTAGTGAATCTTGGTCATGATTGTGTGATCCACTCACTGTCTCTCACTCACCCGCGCACCTGCCCTTGCAGCTGAGACAGGCACACACACGAGGAAAGCACCCACCACGGCTAGCCCAGCCGACAAGACAGACAGCCAGACAGACAGCCATGGTTGGCCTGACACTGGCGCATTCTGCCGTGACGTCGTCGTGGGCAAGGGTCTCCTCGTCGAGCTACAAATAGCAACGCCCGCCTGCCCGGAGAGTTTAGCCGAACTCTTGCTCTCTCGTCGTCCACCACCAACACCAACACAACACACACTCGTGATACCCTCAGCACATCCTTCAAAATGGCGAAGATTGCGATTGTCTACGTAAGTACACACGCCGCCGCCAATTGTCGCTGCCATTGCCGCCACCCTGCTGCCTTGAACAGACAGAGCAGGGTGGTCGGCCTACACGACACTAGCTTCCCCCTCCCTCCGCCAGCAATGCTAACCACGTTGCAACCCTCCAGTACTCGATGTACGGCCACATCAAGACTCTGGCCGAGGCCGAGCTTAAGGGCATCCAGAAGGCCGGTGGCACTGCCGACCTCTACCAGTAAGTCTGCCTCTGTCTCCACCCAGCCTGCCCGCCAGCCAACCTGGCAGCAGCCACAATGAGCGAGAGTTAGCTGACTTTTCCATCTCAGGGTCGCCGAGACTCTCCCCGAGGACGTGCTCGCCAAGATGTACGCTCCTCCCAAGCCCACCGACGTCCCTGTCCTCGAGGACCCCTCCGTCCTCGAGCAGTACGACGCCTTCCTGATTGGCATCCCCACCCGTTACGGCAACTTCCCCGCCCAGTGGAAGGCCTTCTGGGACAAGACCGGCAAGCAGTGGTCCACTGGCGGCTTCTGGGGCAAGTTCGCCGGCATCTTCGTCTCCACCGGCACCCAGGGCGGTGGCCAGGAGTCGACCTGCCTCGCCGCCATGTCCACCCTCGCCCACCACGGCATCATCTACGTGCCCCTCGGCTACGCCAAGTCGTTCGGCCAGCTCGCCAACCTCAACGAGATCCACGGCGGCTCCCCCTGGGGCGCCGGCACCTTCGCCGGCCCCGACGGCTCCCGCCAGCCCACCGCCCTCGAGCTCGAGATTGCCGAGATCCAGGGCGAGGAGTTCTACAAGCGCGTCAGCCTCCAGTCGAGGTGACTGCATGGTAGCGACGGCGCTGCCGCGAAGCCCGAGGAGAAGACATCCGAGGCCGAGAGCAAGCCCGCTGTCCAGAGCAAGCCTGAGGGCAAAGCTGCCAAGGCCAAGGACGGATCCAAGAAGGACGACGGCGAGAGGACGTTTTGTGGCCTGCCGGGAAAGTGCGTCATCTTGTGAGAGTCCGAGGGATGAGACGAGTACAAGATGAGGAGGATACTCAGCTTTAGCATAATAGCGCATAACTGGCAGAATACATTGCATACCCAATGACTATACGAGTGGAAACAAATATTCTCGAACACATGCTAGTGATTTGCTCGGGCCGAAATGATGACTGCGAAAATATTCAAACTTGAAAAGACACCAGCGATTTCTTGACCATTATCATCTCGCGCACCCAACCACTATCTCGCATCCTTCTCCCCAGTATCAGACAAACATAACAGAAAAAGTGTGGATAAAGAAGAAGAAAAAAAAGAGAAGAAAGGACAAAAGGAAAAGGAGAAAGCGACGACATAATTATCTGAACGATTGATTGTATCCCCCGTGCAATGCTTACCGCATTGTTCCTCTTTGCGCGCCGACGCGAGGTTTCTTGCAAGCCTACACAAGGTCTTTTTCGTCTCTCTCAATATGACGTCGGTGCCATTCATCCTTGTTGAAGCGCTCGAGCCGCAAAACTGCCCGAGTTTCTTGCCTTCTGCGATTGTGATAGTAACTGCCATCAGTGAACCCTTTCCAGGGACATGCGACGCAAGTCCTGTAACACGTTTCCTCGAAGGAGACCTTCCTTTGCGAAACCGAGTCGGGACTTTTCCCAACGAATATCGTGAGGAAGTGAGTGTTGATTTTCTTGGGCTTGACTTTGCATCCTCGATTCCATGGATCTGAGCAATCCCGCTCGAACGTGGTCAACTCATCTATTGCGCGTGACATGGCGGTGCGCATTGAGAAACCTTCGAACAAATAGACATGTTCGGAACCAATGGTGGAGAAGCGCTTCCATGGCCACCAAGCCACTTGCTCGGTCCCGGTCAAGCTGTAGTAGTCGAAATCCAGTGGATTCTTGCTGAAGCAGTCCACTTCATCCTTATCATCGAGATTCATGTTCTTACGGGCGAACTCGACTGCTGGAACGACTATAGCCATTGCCTCCAAGTCCTTGGGTATCCGGCCCTACGGCTTGTCCTCCTGGGACGCTACATCACTGTCTTCTGGCAGGAGCACGCCCCTGCAAAGATCGCAGACGCTGACGCGCCGATATCGCCATGGTTAGTCCTTGCCGTGCGAATCCTTCACGTATGGTTCGCGAAGCCGAAAGTAAGACGATGGCAGCGATGCGTCCCTTTTGGACGACCCCTTCCACTCTATTGCGAATTCGAAGGTTCCGAGGTGTTTGGGGCCTCTGCACCAGATAGCGTCTTCGCCTGGTATAACATTCTTCCCCAGCACCCTCTTGTTCGTAAACGGTTCAAGGCGGCAATAGTTGCATCGAACGTCGCGCCGCCCGGTCGGGGTCCGATCGAAACAACGAGCTGGGCGGAAATTGCCACAGCCCCCAGCGCCGACAGGGCACCAGCCGCAGCCGAGCACTATAAGAAAATCATTAACTACGCTGGCATAATAACCCGTCGGAGCCAAGTACTCACACTTTTCCTCTTGGGCTTCAACATGTAGCATGTTATACATTTCAAGTGGCCGAGTTTGGGCGAGCTCCGGCCTATGTTCCAGGCCTTCGTAGGCAACCGCTCCGGTCGCCCACTCAATGGCAGTCTTCTGGGTCACCTCCTCGGGGTTGGGCCGATATGCTTGAACGGAAGCCATATTGCGATGCTGGGAAATATCTCCAGCGGTCTCTTTTTCTGTTTCGAGGGCGGATAAAACGCGATTTCGTCGTCAGCAACCCCAGTGCGGTGTTCAGGTTGCTGTGAAAGTGTTCCTGGCGTAAACAATCAGGTTCCGACCGGGTCGAGAAGCGACCCCTTTATCTTTGGCAGCTCGGCCCACGCGATGGAGACAAAAAGCCAGATTGGGAGTGGCAAACTACGCCAAGATTGGAGTCCTTTGTTCGTCTGCCCTTATTCGGTGTGGCCTCTGAAAGGTGTCACATGAGAATGTGTAAATCGCTGATGGGGTAGGACCATAACTCCTTTCCGTGGTCGGCCACCTCCAGACATGGCTAATTACGTTACAACTCACAAAGCGCAGACTTTCGGAGAAGAATGGCCTCAACAAACAAAATCGCATCTCCACTAAGAAAACCACTGGAATGTCGGGCAGGCTGAGCGCCTTGCTGGCCTGTCCAGACGTGCAATCGGGGTTGCCCACTCGGGATCCTTAGGCTGGGTGGGCTTCTTTGTTTTCCGCAGAAGGAGGCGCAACGTCTGTGTCACGGGCGATTTTGCTTTGCTGAAGGGCTTGCTAAACAAAGAGGAATGAGTTACTGGCAGTCCTCGCACAATGCATCTGTTGGTGTCGACTTGCGAAGAGGTGGGACAAACAGAACCACGTTCCACACCACATAAAGCATTCCTAGGGCCGTTTCCAGAAAACGCCCGCTCGTCGGAAGGCTCGAAGATTGGTTTGCGTAGTGCATTCTCTGACAGTGCGAACCCGGGATCTTTTTGCATACGGTTTACAGGAGCCCGGCCAACTTGTGTTACTGAGCATACCTTGGCGCGCGATGTTGGAGAGTCCAAAATAACGACACACAGGCGATCCATGCTACTGCTGGTAAGCGCCAACGCTGGTATTTTGCTTCAGGCCTTCGGTCTTGAGCCCTTGACTAAGTCCTATTGGGGGACAGCTCGACGATAGGATAAGCAGGCTCAAATCCGAATTCGCTGTTAAAGCAAAGCAGTTTGACTATTGCTGCCACACCCGCTAGCAGGCGCCAGGTGTCCCTAACACCGTCCACACGAAAGACTTGGATGCTAACAGGCTAGCAAAACATGTGAGTTGTTCTGCAAAAGGGCACTTTTATTAATTCTATTGGATAATAACCTTAGATTCGACGGGGGAACCACAAGGTCCCTTTGGGAGACCATCGCTTGGGCAACTATCGAGTCTGATCATTACCGCGGACGCTTTTACGAAGCTCAACCCCAGATCATCACCATCCTCGCACAGCCCACAAGGCTCCGGGTACAAACGCGTCCCACGTTATCCGGGCGCTGATCGAAGTGCCCATATAATCACTGTTAACGCGGAAGTGGCGAGTAAAGATGACTATCGCAAGTACTTTCGAGGGTCTCTGCCGTGTCGCGCAACGAATAAAGAATCTCCAAACATGACCGATCGTTTTTGCCCAGATCCCTGTATTTCCTCCACTACTTTCGTACCGAAGCCTCATGGGGAATCCGGCTATGGGCTGTCCGACCATATCCGTCTCCCCGGATTGCTATCCTGTGCGCCTGCCTCGAGCTCGTATATCCACCAGCCGGTGACTGGCTGCAGCGAGTCGAGCCCTGTTTCGTCGCTGACCTCTGGCTGGAACTTGACAAACTCTGGCGGGCCCGAAAACGAGAAGCGCCTCCCGCTGTGTTCCCGACTGCTGTCGAGCTTGTCGCCGCTGCTCGTGACTTCGATACCGACAGACCCGGCAACCATTTTGGTGTCGAACACTCTACCATTGTCGTTGACCTGGACCGGCACTGAGAGATAGCCGGCTGGGATATCGTCCGCGTCAATCTGGCTGTAGATTGTGGCATCGAAGCCGACAAACTTGTCCTTGCCTGGTTGCAAGCCGAAAATGCCGTCGTCGTCGTCGTCGACATATCCTCCTCCCCCGGGACGATACAGGACCTTGCCGTCGGCGTCCCAGAAACAAAATGCCGTGATCCAGCCCGTCAGATAGTCCGGCCCGGACCCCATGTTGCGCCTGTCAGCAATCTTGTTCCAGAAGTCGAGCACGACGTCGTCGTCGGGGTTGTCAAAGGAGCGCACAAACTGGTCCAGGATGGGCACGAGCAGTCGGGAAAACTGCTTCGACTCGCTGCCAAAGTCTGGCAGCTTATCGAGACGAGCCCTGATGTCCTCCCAGTCGCGCTTCTCCCCGAGCAGGGTGACAGAGGGGATGCCGCACGTCAGCATAAAGCCGTAGCTAAAGTACTTCTGCATCGAGCCCATCATGAGCACGGCGGCAGTGACCGTATCAGTCGTGGTCGTGGTCGTGAAGCTGGGCATGATCCACTTTCTCAGATCCTTATCCACGAGGTTCTTGTCAATCTCGCCCGTCATCCGCACGGCCAGGCCACCAAAGTCCACCGAGTGGATGGTGCCAGCTTCCACAACGACCAGGTCCTTCTGCCCCTCGTGGGCGACAAACTTGGACCGCAGAGCCTCGGCGTTGGCGTTGATGTAGAAGCTGAGCTGGGTCAGGATGGCGAACCAGACATCCTCGGGCCGGATGGTCAGATGGTGATGGTTGCTGTAGGCCTCCTGGGCCGCGTGCACAAAGCCATTCGCGTAGGGCGTGATGTACCTGCCGCTGGCCGCAAGGTCACCAAAGGAAGACTGGATGATGCTTTTGCACTGCTGGCTCTGCGCGCGTTGGAAGAGGCTGAAGACGTTCTGGGCCGGCGGCCGGCGCCAAAGACGCGGGGGGTTGCTCGTAGGGCGGATGGTGACGGGCATCCTGGTTCTCGCTGCGTGATTCTCACTCGTGATGGCGGTTGAGACGGATGTATAGCCGTATGAGTGTTAATGGAGAGGAGAGCTCAAAGCCCTTGCATCGCACGCACCGAGATGTGCAGTCTACTTATACATGGACGAGATACGTCAAGCCCGTATTCCTTGGATGGATGGTGGTTGCCTGGCGGTCGAGTCACAGTCGCATGCGTGCCAAGGATGACGGAATCCTCCCGCTCGTCTGGCAGATGCGGGCAGCTGCTCGCTTGGCAGATTCATGAACTGAATGGCAGGATGCAGCAGCATATGGCCATGTGATGCAGACCGGGCATTGCCGACTCGTGTTCTTAAAGTGCCGTCATTGAGGTTCTCTGGCCTCGTAACAGAGTACGTAGTCGTCTCCCGATCGCCGTTTAATCCAGGCAAAAGCATGTTGTAGCCGCCAGAATACACCCCTGGTGCTAGCGGCCGTTTGTCCCCGCACTTCCCCGGCAACACAGGGGTCCAGTCGTGACTACAGAACAACAAATATTATGACGTATCGTACTTTCCATCCTGCGCGTCTTGGTACGCGCTCCACTCACTTAGATGAGCAGCTCATCCTCGTTTTCAGACATTCGCACATCTCGGCTCTGAATAGCAACCAGCCAGGAGATAAAAAAACTAGTGACGGTTGAAGCAAACGAGCAAGTAGCTTATTTATTCAAGGTTGATGACGGTAAAAGTCAGAAGAAGGATTACGCTCAAAAAATACCGTTCTCCATACGGCTGACAGCAACATTAAAACCGAGTTTCTCTCTGTATTCGCGACTTTGACCCACATTCTCCATGTCAAGTTTGTTTACACCGCCCTTATGCGAAACAAACAACCGGGTCTTCCTGACACCAGAAGCCGTCAGACGTGCGGTGAGGGTTACCCGAAGATCTCACAGGTTGTGCCGCCCAAAGTTGAGTCGTGGGCCACCTCTGGTCAGCAAAGGGTGGATGAAAGGTGAGCCAGACGCCTGTATCCTGGCTAGCACCATCTGGTTACTGCATAATTATCTTCCATCTGTTCTGATTTGGCTTGCTATGCTTGCTTATGCCAGCCTGACCATGCTAACTAAAGCATGGCAGCCGAATTAAGTCAGCCACTTAGCCACATGTCAGGCAACAGGTTGGCAGCCAAATGTATATCAACGGCGTTGGTGCTTTGTCTCTCGCCGCTCTCTGAGCAGAATCAGCAGGCCAGTAAGTTGTGCCAAACTTGTGGGCAAATTAGATAAGTACTTTGGCTATTATTATTCACAAAGTTCACTCTGGCAGAACTGCCGCCGCCATAGTCGTTAGCCCTAATACCTTCAAGCTCCCTGGTGTAGTCTCGCTACACTACGCAAGACGGGCGCGAGTACTCTGCGAAGCTAAGCGGGCCGAGCCGACAGTGCGCTCCAGTAGTGCGCAAGGCGCTGAAAACAACAAGAGTTCCAGCATTAGCTTATCTAGAAGACCGATTTGGCCGGCATAGATTATAGGCAGAGTGGTGATTGTTACATGGTGTCGAACTTGCTACAGAGTTCCTCCATGGTAGGGGTTTAATTCCTTTGAGCTTTGGTTCCGCAATAGTCATTAGCCTCTTTAAAGGTTCGAGTGTCCTTTGCCGATTTGAGCTTCCTGCTTTGGGGTCTCATTGGTGTTTGGCTGTATCACAGCAAATCTTGGTGTGGAGGGGTTGGGCCGTAAGCTACAGCAACGAGTCGGTGCCCGACTACGACGGATGAAGTACATACTCGCGATTTCTATTCCTTTGCTTAGTGTGCTCTGGGCTTGTCTCTTCGATGTCTCACGGGTTACTCCTCATATGTTCGTAAATTTTCTGTGCCCGACCACGACCACGACCACGACCATGACCCTCATTCACATTAATTGTTGGCAAGTCCTCATTGTACAGAGTCCGCTAGGCGACTCGTTCAAAAGTATATCAAATGCTTTAGCCTGGCCAAGTCGCGCCTTGGGAGATATCCAGTCACACATCGACTGGGATCTGTCGGACACCCAAACACTTCCACCCATCACGGCCGAACTCCGCTTCGTACGACACTATGCTCTATGTCTCGTCCCCAAAGGTGTTTGGAATAGGGACGACTTGACTCGACTTGAAAAAATACAGCAGGCCTGGGTTTGGGAGCACACTGGGAAAAAGGCGGAACTCCGAGACCCAACGCGACTGGCCCGTGAAGTCATCCAGAAGATTGATGCTGTGCAAGATATTGGTGAAACACAACTCAATCCAGACGCCGTAAGCCAGAGTAAGCAATATTAGCCCAAGCGCTTCAACCTTCTCGCTGCTGAAGGAAGTGATAGTCTATCAGCGATTATTCTGTGCTTGGGGTCCGTACCACCCCTTGTTCTGGAACTGTCATGATCTCGCTATCCGCTTAGCATATGTCATTCTCGGAGAATCCGCCGGCGAACTCCTACGAGAACTACTCGGAAGCTTGAAGCGTGTGGTAGGCTCCGTTCTCCAGGAGGCTACCTCGATCAGTCTTGGGGCACTTCACTTGATTAGTGCTGCTACTATGGGCAATGCATATAGGTTGGTCATACGCCAGTATGAACTGGCGAATGCAGTGCACATCGCTTTATATGCACTCTACAAAAAGGCTTCGGGTGCGCCGACCGACGAAGCGGACGAAGACTCAGCTCGCGGTCAAGCTGAGCCACCATGTCGACGCAGTATTCATTTAGAGCAAGTGTTTCCAGAGTTGGGGCGACTTCACGAAGTTCTTGCCACATGTGGTTACGGGGCCAGTATGTAACCAAACATCCCACCGCACCTGTATCCTCTTTAGGAAGTCGTCCATTCTCTGAGCTATTAGTCGATACTTCACTACTCATGTAACGTTTATTCCTCATAAGGAAGAGTCTCCTTCCCTCAACTATTCAAAGCCGTATGTGACAACATTATAAATATGGGCAGCTTTCGCCGCCGCTCACCATGCGCTTTGCCCGTGCTCTCCCGGTCACCTAGCCGGATGAGCCTAAAGCGGCACGGCTCAGCCAGTTCACCTCGTTGGATAACAGAGGGTGTGCCAAGGAAGCCCCGGCTGCAAAACTGTAGTCTTAGCGAAACGCTTCATGTCTGGCATGGACTGCCAGCCAACCGATCCGAATCTTGCATTCCTACACCGCCCATTCTTTATGACCACATAATTTTTGTATATCTTTGCTCCTTCGAGCTCTCTTTCTGTTGCCAACGACGATTATTAGCGACTGGTCAACTCTGCGAGAATGTAGAGCTGGAAGGAATGGTGGGCACCGAGTTCTCAAGCGGCAGATGGAAACCCTTCGGCGCCCCGAGTCTTACTTCCATAAGTCTCTATGAGAGTTCTTCACCTCAAATCAGCCTACCACCACGAGATGAGGTGCAACCCCCCATCCGACATTTTCATCCGGCCGTGCTGCTGCCATGACTCGCTTTGTGCACCCCATAGTCGCCCCACACTCGCGGCATCCGGTTTCTGCTAGACACACGCTCCCGTTGTCCAGGTGCTCTTCGCTGAAAAGGGAGCTGAAAAGCCCTTGTAAACCTGCATGAGTAGCTCAAGGCGTGAGGGGTCCCGGAGCTCGAGTCTGGGCCCGCTTCAACAAGCCCTAGCAGCTGGTACTTCACGCCGACGTAGCATCCAATCTTCAGCCCTATACGCCAAGCCTTTGGGGGCCTAAGAAGTTCTCCATGATTATGGCAGACGACAGAGCATCTGGAACCCGATCCGGGTCGCCTAGTCTAGGACCGTCATGGGCAAGGCTCAGGCAGCAGCCGCTGTTGCACAAACAGGGACAGTACAAGTGTCAGAAGGAGTACCCGATTAGCCCAGGTCGGGCGTGAGCAGACAGACAACGATGTAAGTCGGACCCGTCTTACGGACATGGGATACTGCCTTTCTTCTGAGACCCTCATGGAGTTCAGCATGGCAAAAGTTGTATATAAACACGGTGTCAATCTGCGACTGATGATCATTTTCAGTTCGAAACCAAGCAGCGCCCTCCAAAACCTGACTGCCTTCGACAGAACCAGCACTCATTGCTCATACCGTTCACAAGACTTCACATCGTGTTCTTGATCCTCCCTTTGCCCGCCACAAACCATGAAGCTCCTTGCACTCTCCACTATTCTCGCCTCTGCAGCCCTCGCGGCCTCGACCTGCAACGACTACAAGGTCTTCCGCGGCAGCCACGGCTACGACGTGTGGCTGCCCGTCAACTCGGGCTCCAAGACGTGCGAGATGGGGGCCAACGCGCAGAGCGACGCCGTCTACATCCTCCAGACGACGCTCAACTCCAAGTGCTACAACTACGGGCTCGAGGAGGACGGCATCTTCGGCCCCAAGACGGTCGCGGCCCTCAAGAAGGCCCAGGCCAAGCACGGCGCCGCCGCGGACGGCGTGTACGGCCCCGAGACCAGAGACAAGATCGCGTGGGATGCGTACAAGGCGGGCGCCGTCACCTGCTTGAAGCTGTCGCAGACTTGATTGGGGTTGTTTCCGGATCAGGGGTTCACGGGCGGGGGGTGCGGAACCTGCCATAGGACATCGTGAACAGGGGAGATTTGATCAGTCTTTGAAATGACCGACTGGGGCTGTCAACTAATCGGGCATTTCATCACTGTGAGATGGGGAACCGGGACAATGAGACAAGAATGCTGCTTTGTGGATTGCACGACAATTTCATTATCCTCCAGCGAAGGTCACTGACCACCATGTAGACGCGTGCTGAATGCTATTTTCGTACCCATTTTGTCCGCACTCATTGACTTAAGTCACAGACCCCGGAGCTCAGGCTACATCATGACTCGCCACTCCTGAGGACTCAAAACGCCCTGACACGTTGCGCTTTCCTGCTCTCTGGGGAAAAAGTACTCCTCCCTACTGCCTGGCCTCCAGTGCCACCGCGATCCATTTCCCGAACAGTGATTGCGACCAAAAAGCGTTCTTTCTACATCAATAGGGGTTCTCAAGCAAGATAGGAGAAAGCCTCACTTCTTCGGCGCGGGTTCCACGCAGCGCAGGCACTGCACCCAGTCGGGCCGTATCGTGATCTCAAGGTCGTTGAGCGCGAAGCCGCGGAAGAACAGCTCGACGCGGCCGATGACGCCACACGAAGGACACTGCAGGCCCATGTCGTTGCTCACGAGCGTCTCCATGTTCTTCCTGACGTGCGGCGGAGCGTTCTGCCGTCCTACGGGGAGGATGCTGGAGCTCTGAGGTGGCTTTGAGGCTGGTTGTTGTTGTTGCGCGTGGTCATGGTGGTTGTGGCAGATCTGGATGTCCGTAAGGGAGTTGTCGTGGTGCTTCATGTCCACGTCCATGTCCATGTTGACGCACTGATCCTCGCCTTGAGTAAAGGGGTGCTCGTACTTGATCTCGGGGCTCTGGCTCTGGCTGTGATTCTGACTGTGACTCTGGAATTGGACTTGAGATTGAGCTTGATCGAACTGATCCGTGTAGTCCTTCAACAACTGCAACTGCTGGAGCTCAATCTCGCGCTGCTGGGCCTCCCACGCCGTCACGGCCTGCTCCATAAGTTGCTCCGCCGGAGGGGTCGGAGACCTCTGATCAGCCTGCCGCTTGAAGTCCTCGTACATGGCGGTGACAAAGTCGACGCCCTCGAGGTCGCCGTCGAAGCCGAGCAGGTCCTCCTCCATGAGCTGGAGGGTCGCGTCCCACTGCTCGTCCGTGTAGCTGTCGATATGGTCGAGGTCTACCTCCGCAAAGGGAGGATTGGTGCCATTCTCATTGCAGACGGCCGGCGCGTCAAGCATCATCGCGTCGTCCGGCTCCTGCTGCTTCCCACTTCCTCCCCTCGGGTGGCCCTGCCCAACGCCGACACCGCCGCCTCCTCGGGGATCGCATTGCAGCGCCGCCCGCCGGAACGCATTATACCACCAGTCGAGCTTCTTGCTCTTGACCAGGCTGAAGTAGTCCGTTGGGATGTAGTGCACCTGTGCAATGGGCTCACCTGTAAGCCGACCCGTCTCGGGGTCCCGGATTCCCCTGCACGAGTCGCACACGATGTCGCGCCGGATCCGCCACGCCTGGGTGCCGCGGTGGTCCTCGCACGGGTACGGCTCGCGCGGGCGGAACTGGGCCGACGACGTGGCTCGGTCGCCCTCGTGCCCGGCGCCGGTGCACCAGATCTTGTCGCTGCCCTCAGGGGTCGGGTAGGATGTCTCGAGGGCGGCGTCGAGGAGGAGCGAGGAGGAGGAGGAGGAAGACGGCACCGCATTGCTAGGCTTCTTGGGCTTCCGCTTGGCGGCGGCGTTGTTCTTCTTGCTGCCCCGGCAGTAGCTGCAGCGCGGGTTGTCGGGGATGAACTCGGTCTCGGCGCGCAGGTTGGCGCAACCCGAGCTTCCCCATATGCAGAATCGTGAGCCTGGAAAAGATCACATCATTAGATCATGTCCCGAGACGAAAGGTTGACGGTCAAATTTGTCCTTTGCTGAACGGTTGCGCATGTTGTGCATCAGGAGTGAGTGAGGAAAAATACCTTCGCTAGTCCCACTGTCGTTCCTAACGAGACTGGGTCCAGACATGTCTGGAAACCGGTTCTGGCGCGTCGACGACATGGCGGCAACTTGAGTTGAGTGTGCAGGTGATCCCTGGTCTGGCCGCTCGAAGACAGATGAGTACTTGTTTTGGGAGCTGCTCGACGTGAGTAAGTGGTGATGTATTCGTGGCAACGTGGTGAATTCTATACCGAAGCAGAGCATATGAGTTCCACGGCCGTCATGCGTTGCAAATCACGGCTATATATGCCGCGCATGTGGCTTCGGGAACCTGCCATCGCGAGTTTCGAGGCTATTGATCTCCCGGACGGCCGGAACTTGAAGGCGCTCAGGCTGGCCTAAAACCCACGAGTTAGTGACTAAGTGCTGGCATCGTTCTGCCGTGGGTGAGTGAGCATGAGATTGAGCCAGAAGTTGAGATTAACATTTCACTTTGAACTGTGGCGAACGAGATTTCATATTTCGCATTTGTTTAGGGTGTAAGGGGGTAGAAAAGTTCTCCTTTGATGCTTCCGACTTGTTGCCCAACGTATTTGCATAACGAGCCCTTATCTTTAAAAAAGCACTGGCACAATGCAAGCAATGGACAATTACACTTCCCATCATGTGGAATATTGATTGCCATTGCTCCTTCGAGTATCCACTGGCGAATCCAACATCAGCAAACTCGCGGGCCATCGTGCCTTTCTTCCCAACACATAACGCAAGTGGCAAAGGATCGTCGCATGTCGTCGGGAGAAGCTTTTTCCTCTGCAGCTTGTGACCCAATCATGCTTCAGCATAGTCCCGCAAACTGCCAGGGTCATGTAGGTGGACAAGGCCTGCCCAAATGGTCAAGCGCTATTCCACCATATCCTGGCGGAGACCTGACTAGGGCCAGCTACAGGTTGGGAATCCAAAGTTGTCTCTGCCCACAGCATCAACGGCAAACAGCGCAGGGAAAAGTGTTGGTTTGTATGTCGTTATGACCCAAAGAAAGGAAGAAAGAAAACAATGATCGTGGCAGGACGAAAGTGAAAGACACGATGAGCCCACCAACAGAAACACACGAGGCTCATTCCTCCACTTTTGACGACAAAGACGTTCATTCAATTACATTCTGCCATTTCATGCATCGATTGGTATCGCTATCGCAAACTGTGATTGCTACGCTCATAACTCTATAATTCGTGTTTTTTTTCTCCGGATCAATCCGCCTTGCCTTTGGCATCAGCAGCAGCAGAAGCAGCCTTCAGCCCCTTGATCTTCTCCCGCAGCTTGCCCACCAGGCCGGCAATCTTGCCCTTCAGCCCACCCAGGGCAGCCTCGCCCGCTTCATCGGCGCCCACGAACCGCCGGACAAGGATGTTGTACAAGCCACCAAACGCCAGCGCGATGGCCGTGCTCGTGAAGATGATGACATTGTAAGGCATGCTAAAGTCGGGCGTCGGCAGACTCAGCATCAGGCTCGTCGTCCTCAGATTCGACGTCCTGGAGCCGGGCGCGGACGACGGCAGGATCGTGATGATGCCAGAGGCAATGTCGAACCCACGGTTGGCGTCCGGCGGGTACTCGGTGTACCGCAGAATGGTCTTCTCAAAGTCGTAGGTCAGGAAGACTGTGCTCGCGGGCGGGATGCGCATGCGCAGCTCGAGCTGGGTGGCGCGGATTCGGTCCAGCGCCGGGCGGTAATAGATCTCTTCCACAATGTCGTTTCTGATGCCTGGCTGTCCGTTGATCCGGGCCTCGAGGGTGTGTAGGTAAATGCGCATGAACCACGGCAACGTCTGCATGTAGACAAACTCGACGGAGCTGTCGGGGCTGGGGTTGGTCAGGATGGTCTGCACGCCTCCACGTTCCTGTCCGTAGCCGGTGAACGTCCGTTCGGCATACAGAAGTGGCGTCTCTGGCTGCACAATCTCGTCCGCAGGTGTCATGGCGTCAGGGCCTTCATATGGTAGCGCCGGGAGGACTAGTGAGAAGGCGCCCTCTGAGGGGAAGAAGTAGCACCGCTTTTGCAGGCCATTCTGCTTCACCTCCCTGGCACCGCCCATTGTCATGAAGATGCTGCGCCGGTCGGGCACTTCAATGCAGACAGGTGGTACCTCCGGGTCGGTCAGGGGGCAAGTGCCCTGGATGCTTTTGCCGAACACCTGATGCAGGCTCCATTCAATACCCTGGTCCACAGGCGCCGGGAAGCAGGCGTCGCCAGAGTTATAGGGCTTGGAGGCATTGCACCTCATCTCGTGAGCTGGAGGAGGTCGCGGAATCGGGTTGACTGCGGTCGTTAGCAAGGGCATCTTGCCGCGGTGCTTTTCCGTGGACGCTACTCACCAGTCGGTCTCTTGGACCGCTCAATGTCGAGAACCATGTCAATGGTCTGCTCGACCTGCAGAACACACTCCTGGCCAGCCGGGCAGATCGGCCGGACGTCAATGGCCATGCTCTGCCAAGAGGCATCAAACATCTTGTGGCCGCTAAGCAGCGACGACACTCCGGCTTTGCCCTTGCAAGGGAGCAGCTTTAGGAACGGGGTGAGGTTTTCGGTGCAGACAATCTCTCGAGGCAGCACTCCGTGGAGGAGGTGCATGTTCTGCATGGCCTCTGGCGAGTGGTCACCTTCGGGCTGGAAGGACATGACGGGCCGGGTCGTCCTGGTCTCGTCGATGAAGTTGAGGGAGGCGCAGAAGAGGCCAGACAAGGCGTTGGTCAGTGTCAGCCATTTGTGGTCGGCCCTGTTTCGGTATCTGTCAGCAATCTTTGTTTCCCAACATCGCTCGAATTCGCGTCTCGTCCCACGTACTCTTCCTCAGTCTGCGCATCGAGCCACGCCCAAAGCTCTACACCGGTGCCCCCCTCCTTTGTGCCGTGCCAGGGCCTGGCGCCCCAGCTCTCTGCGTCCCAGCGGCCGAGGGCGAAGCGCAGGTGCAATTCGCGGGTACCGACATGCTGAAGCAGCTGGCCGAGGGAGCGGGGGAAATAGCGGTAATTGTGAGCGTCAAAGTCGGTGAGGGAGGTGTTTGAGCGGAAGTTGAAGCTGGCGAGCAGGGACGAGCCGGCCAGGGGTTTGAGGTCGAGCTGCTCGTGGTAGTCACGGTCGGCGGCAGCAGGCGAGAGTAGTATCGCAAGCGGCATGAGCACAGAGAGTATACGGGCCATGACCGATGGGGGTGCCATTGTCGCAGGCGGCGGGTGGCCTGGTTGGCCGCTGTTTGAGGGCGAGTGGCAGTCTGTCAGCCCGAATCAGGGAGGTGGTGAGCTGTCGTCAGAATCGAGGAGAAGCAGTCAGGTCGAGGGGCCCTTGAGAAGGTCCATGTGGCCTGCAAAGGCTGACCTGGCGTGCCTCTCGGAGGCGTAGGGTGCCGTCGGCGGGTTGTGTTTGGTGGCCAGAGGGTCGGCCGTTGTTGCGGGATGGGGGACGCGTGAAGTGTCCAGATGGCATTTCCAGCGATCGTGGGGCAACAGCTCTCCGCTGAAGTCACTGCACTGCACGGCACTAAGGACCCCTGCCCATCACCACTGCCCAGGCGGCCGGCAGCTTTCCCCAGCTCCACCTTTTCTTTCTTTCGCGCCGCGCGCAACAAGGCTCCGCCGCAGCCTCGCCGCCAACTTCACCTCTTTTCCGCAAGCACAGGCAACCAGCCAGCCAGCGCAAGTCACCACCGACATCTATTCAATCACCGCGACGACTGCAGAACTCCAATCCAAAAGAGCCGTGCAGACACCACAGAACCCGCCGCCATGGCCGCAGAGCAACGCAAGCTGCTCGGTACGTCACAACACTTTCCTCGAACCAGCTCCGATCATCAGCTAACACTCTCCCTCACTCAACAGAGCAGCTCATGGGCAATCCCATCTCCTCGTCGCACGCCAAAGTCTCCCTCACCGACCCCAAAGTCTGCCGGTCCTACATAGTCGGCACCTGCCCGCACGACCTCTTCACCAACACCAAGCAGGACCTGGGCCCCTGCCCAAAGATCCACTCGGAGGGCCTCAAGGCGGAGTGGGACGCCCTGCCCGAGCAGGCCAAGAAGCAGCACGACTTCGAGTACGACTACCGGCGGGACCTGCAAAAGTACATTGACGACTGCAACCGGCGCATCGACACGGCGCAGCGCCGCCTCGAGAAGACGCCCGAGGAGATCCGCCAGACCAACGTCCTGCTCAAGCAGATCTCGGACCTGTCGGCCAGTATCAACGACGGGCTCGCCGAGGTCGTGGTCCTCGCGGACCTGGGCGAGGTGGGGAGGGCCCTCGACGACTTCTACCGCGTCCGCCAGAACCAGCAGCACAAGGCCGAGCGCGAGCGCGAGCTCAAGGCCCTCTCCGACACCTCGGGCCCCTCGGGCCACCAGAAGCTCCAGGTCTGCGACGTCTGCGGCGCCTACCTCAGCAGGCTGGACAACGACCGCCGCCTCGCAGACCACTTTTACGGCAAGATGCACCTCGGCTACGCGCAGATGCGCAAGACGTACGACGCCATGCCCAAGGACTCGAGGCATCGGCCGAGGCCCATGGGAGGAGGCGACGATGGCGGGATGGGTGGCGGCGGCCGGGCGGGCGCGATGGGCCCAGGCGGGCCGAGGGGAGACGATGGTTGGGGCGGAGGCCCAAGGGGCCCGAGGAGAGGAGGACCTGGAGGAGGTGGTGGTGGTGGTGGCGGCGGCGGAGGGCGCAGCGGTCGTGGATATCGTGGTTGGTGAAGGGCGACGCAGATTACTGTACAACCAAAAGTAGTGCCGCAGTTGGCCTACGCATCTCGGGAATCAAAAGGCGTCTGGCGCATGGGAGAGCATCAATCTAGAATTTTCAAAACATGATCACGAATTCACCTTCTGGCCAGTTAGAGAGCATGCGCTGATAACGTTAACAATGTTTCTTCCGCCCGTGCTGCTTTTTGTGGTATCTCATGTTGTTGAAAACTTCCTATGCCCTGCCCCTGCTGCCCCTTTCTCATGCCTTGCCACTCTTGACCCCGGCTTTCCATTCAATAACGCTCCCTTGCGCTCTTCGTCCGCCGCAAAGATGCGAGATGGTTGCGTCCGGTGCATGCATGATAACAGGAGTTGGGCCAGACCCAGCTATCCTGCTCCCATGTCGAGCTCGAGCCGCAGTCGCTTGGCGCACAGCTGCTATTCCGGCGGCCGCACGCGCCGCTGCACACGCCGCCGCCACAAGCACACTATGAAGTTGCCGGCGCCTTCGCAATCGCGGCAGCTGCGGCCTCCGCGTACTCGACCTCTTCGTCCCACCTGCCCACTGGCGGCGAGTTGAGTTCGACTGGTGGTAGGCTGGGGAAGTCCTTCTTGTCGGGTTGTTCCGCCTTTGCAGCATCTGGTTTCGTCGCCGCCTTGTCACCACCGGGCAGTGCTGGGAAGTCATCCGCTGATGGAGGCTTCTGTGGGTTCTCTGACCGGGAGCCGTTCTGTGCGCCGCCCCTTCCTCCACGACCACCCCGTCCAGCACCGCGATCTCCCCGTCCGCGACCACCGCGCCCACGACCCGTGCCGCCACGAGAATCGTCGGCCTCGAACAGCTCCTTTGACGGGTTATCTGAGCCGTCGCGGTCGGAGAACCGGCTGCCGCCCAAGCCTCTAGCGCCACGGGCACCGCCATGCGCGCCTCTGAATCCTCTACTACGGCGATCATGCGCCTCCTCCTCGGCCATGCGAGCGTCCTTGCCTTCATCCCAGTTCGCCCCGGGGTTCTTGGCGCTCATAGCTCGCATCTTGCGCTCCCGGTTGCGCTCGCGCTCGTCGTCCATGCGGCGCCGTTCTTCCTCGCTGCGCTTTCGCCGCTCTGCTTCCTCCGCCCTTCGCTTGCGCAGTTCCTCCATGCCCTTCTCGTACGCGACGGCATGGGAACGCGAGTCGTTCTCGGCCTGCTCGAACTTGCGCGTGCGCTCGGCGGCAGCAAGCCGCATGCGCTCCATCTTGTCTGCGAGCTCCTTGTCCGACAGCTTGGTACGCGGGTTCTGGCCGGAACCGAGACGGTCGACGGAAGCTGTGTTCGAGCCACCCTTGTTGGCTGCAGGCTTTGCGGAAGCGGTAGCAGGCGAGGAGGCAGCCGCTTCAGCATCTGTTGAGCTGGGTTTGCCGGGGTTGGGTGGAGGTGTCGACGTCTCGGCATCTGTGGGAGGAGCCGGCTTTGCCTCGGAAGGTTTCGCCTGCTTGTTATTGTTGTTGTTATTATTCTTGGGCGGCGCCGACTTTGGCGAGTTCTTGCGGTTTCGAGGAGGTCGTTGCTTGACTGGAGTGGCGTGTCGCGACTGGCTGAGGCCGTCCTTGGGTGCTTTGGGAGCGGTAGCTCCATTGTCCTTGACGGGCTGCGCAGGCTTCGCTGCTTGTTCCTGCGCAGCTACAGGCGGCGTCGCAGGTTGCGCAGGAGTCTGAGTGGCTGGCGGAGGAGCGGCGACAGCCTGGGCCTCGGCGGGCTCGAAATCATCGGCGAAGAGGTCGTCATCGGTGCGGCCGTTGAACTGATCGTCCATGGTTTCTATGGGGATGGGATGTGGGTAGGTGGGCGAGCTGGCTAAGGCTTTCGAATGGAGCTGTGTGCGACGAGACGAGGCAGACGGTACCTGTTAGCGAATGTGTAGCGATGTGGTGAGCGATGGAAGGTTGCGAGAGCAAGTGGCACGGCCTGCCAGTGATTGATAATGATGTGCAGAGGGGACGAAGACGGAGACGGAGCTGTCCGCGGGAGGCGGCGGGCATGCATTGGCAGGGGACCAGTCTAGAGTAGTGTTGCAGGCTGCTGTTGGTGGCGGGGTCGTGGTTGGGGAAGGTGCAGCCCTGATGAGGCACAGCTGGAGGGGACAGCTTATTGCGGGCACATTCCCAAGGGTTGTCGGCCGCGACGATACCCTCATTGGCAACCATTTGCATCTAGAAATGCTGAGAGGGACATTGCGCCAGTGTTCCCTTGCGTGACAGCGCCTTCATGAATGAGATGATTGTAAACTGTCTTGCTCCCCACTGTTCCACAGTGCTACCAAACCAGTATCATCAAATCGACAACTTACACCAGCCCAAACCTCTCCTTCAAACAGCCCACAAGCTCCCCCACCCCGTCCACAACCTCGACGCCAAACCGCTCACACACCATCCTCACATTCCCCTCCTTCCAGAACCCTTCCTCGCACACAACCACCGCCTTGCTCCTCCTCGCCCCCTCGCCGTCCCCTGCCGCACGCTGCCTCGCCACGAGGCCCAGCTCCAGGAGGCTGACAGGGGCCTTGGTGTCCCGGGCAAACCACACCACCACGGCGGCCGCCGCCTCCTGCATGTCCAGCTCCCACTGCACCTGTTCCTTCCAGGGCGCAAAGTCGGCAGACTCGCGCCAGCTCGCGTCCCAGTCTGGGCGCGCCGGGTCGAAGATTGTCACTTGGTAATTGGCCAGCGACGAGGCGAGGCTCGCGCGCCAGTCGGACGAGGGCCCCGGGAGCGAGGAGGACGTGGAGCCCGCGAGGAACACTGATCGTGTCGGGTGGTGGATGTGCGAGGGCCGGAGCGGGGCGGGGATGAATTGGCTTGTGGTAGATGTGACCGAGGCTGGAGCAGGGGACATGGTGGTGTCGTTTCCTGCCATGACTGTTGTTGTGTCTATTATTGTTGGTAGTCTAAGGTATGTAGAGAAGTGCGCAGAAGGACAGATACTGCTGGTAAATGCTGAACAAGTCGTGCCCGGGACGAGAATGGACGGTTTCTTTCGTATGTCGTTGAGCGTGATAACGTGGAGAAATGCTGCAAGAGCCAAGACTGCGGGTGCGAATGAATAGCTGGGCCATGCGCGGTGCTGTCTTATCCAGAAAGCAAACTGGTTCACGTCCTTATTCTCGGCTGCCTCATCAAATCAACCTAATGAGGCTGTGCTGAAGTGATTTGGCGCCTTTCGTCAGTCTTAACTCGAACATGCGGGGGCGGCTTCCCACCTCTCTGCCCTCACAGCAACACCCCTGATACGAAAAACCCAGGTGCAGTCTCAACAGGACCCAGTTGGGCAAAACAAGAAGTTTGCTCCGGGGGCAAGCCTATACCAAGTCGACCGAGCATGTGCGATATATGCATTCTGGCACAACAAATGCACGTAATCCATCGTATGAAGGGAGCATGCCGCTGTATAATTGAAAACCATTGGCATGTCCTCGCGGTTCTGTCTCTAGGATGAAAAAAACAGAGGAAGAGCACATCACAAGCTGCCTTCTGCTCACCCGCAATCACAGTGAACGTGGTTGATTTTCAAAGATTTTGCTTTGTTTCGAGTTCTTTGCGTTTCTTGAATGCTAATTTTTGTACAATGATTACCTCGGCACCAATTGTCTCTTTTCCCGCCCCCATCCGCTCAAAACACACACAACAAAACAAAGAATATGTGTACAAGGGAGACAGGTCGATGACACCAGGCAGGCATAGCTCTCATCATCCTCACCACCCCAATTGATTGACGAGTCGAGTGAGCTGTTTCTACCGCCTCGCAGTAGTATTGTCAAACTCGTCCACCACCGAGTCGACCACGCTCTTCGTCCCCTGGCCACCTTTCTGATCGTTTGCGTCAACAACCCCGCCCTTCTCAAGAACATGCTTGGCCATTGTCCTGCTCTGTGCCTCGCCGACCTTGCCGTACACGCTCAGTCCCGTGGCAATCATGCCGCCAATGTCGCCCACGTTGCCCGGCACGACCACGGCGGTGCTCTCGCGTGCGAGCTTGGCAAACGCGTCGACGTACTTCTCGGCGACGTTCATGCTCACGGCACCCTGGGCGGAAGCGCCGCCCGAGGCGATTGCCCGGGCCACAGCGTCGATGCCGTTGGCCGTGGCCTTGGCCTTCATCAAGATGGCCTCGGCCTCGCCGGTTGCGCGGTTGATGTTCTCGGACCGGATGGCCTCGGAGGCCAGGATGACGCTCTGTTTTTTACCCTCGGCAATGTTGATGGCCGACTGCCTCTGGCCCTCGGACTCGAGGATCTCGGCGCGCTTGGACCGCTCGGCGGTGACCTGGCGGTGCATGGCCTCGACGACGGCGGGCGGGGCGTGGATGTCGCGGATCTCGTAGCGCAGGCAGGTGACGCCCCAGGCCTGGGCGGCCTCGTTGATGGCGGCGGTGATGTTGGTGTTGAGCTGGGCGCGCTCCTTGAGGACGTGGTCGAGCGTGAGCTGGCCAATCTCGGAGCGCATCGTCGTCTGCGCGAGCTGGCTGATGGCGTACTCGGCGTCCTCGACGCCGTACGACGCCTTGTACGCGTCAAAGACCTGCGTGTAGAGCACGCCGTCGAGCTCGAGGGTCACGTTGTCGGCCGTGATGGCGGACTGGGACGGGATCTCGATGGCGGCCTCCTTGAGGGACTTTACGTAGGCGATGCGGTCGATAAAGGGGACGAGGATGGCGAGGCCGGGCTCGAGGATGCGGTTGAACTTGCCCATGCGCTCGACGATCCAGGCCGTCTGCTGCGGGACGAAGCGGATGACTGTGTTGGCTGGGAGAGAGGGGCGCTGGAAGTACGAAGGTGGAAGTGGGCCGAGGGCGCCGCCCCCCGAGCCGAGGACGCCGGAGCCAGGTCCGATGAGGGCTCGCGAGGAGGTCTGGAAGCTGCGTATGTGTTGTGTCGTGTGCCGCCGGTGGAGGTAGCTGTGCGGGTGGTGCTGCTGTATTGACGAGCCGGTGGCGGCAGCAGCGGCGGTCCTGGCAATGGCGGCGGCATTGGCCTTTGCGGGCTGGATGAGCCCTCGCCGTATGGCGGGCGTGAGCAGCACCTTTTCCGAGTGCATGAGCGACATCGTGGCGGGTGGTGGGTGGTGGTTGTGTCGTGTGGTTTGGGAGGGAGAGAGGCGGCTGTGGCAGCTCGCTCGAGCTTTGACGTCGCTTGTCGCTGGTGCTCGGCTCGCCCGAGCAAACGTCAGTCTTCCGACGCCAGCGGAGCACGCCTGCTCAGGTGCCCACCCACTCACACCCTAGCGGCACGGCCCCGTGCCCACCCGCTTCCGGTGCCAGCCGGGATGCCCATCCACGACAACCACTCAACGCCACTCGACAATCCTCATCTGGAGTGTGACTCAAGACATGTCGGGCAGATTCGCAAACAATGCTTCCCCGTCTGATTCGCCTGTAGTTTTGCTCACCTCTCGCATTCGGCCATAGACTATGCCCAGGCTTCATTGCAGCATCGCCATCCTAGTCACTAGACCATGCATGCCAAGGGTTGTCGTATACGTCAAGTCATCAAGCAAGGGCCATACTGTCGGTGGTCCTCACTACTTTTGCTGATACTACACTGCTCGAAAGTTTGAACTGGTGTCAGTGGCATATAAACAAATCTATTGCATGCTGGCTAAAACATCATGGCCCTCAATGTCCGTGTAAAAACCTCGCTACATTAATCCTAGCTCGTCCCCAATGACATCAGCAGCCTTGGCCAGCAGCCCAACCGCAGTCATGTCGCCTCCCCGCGCCGCAACGGCCTGTGCTTTGCTCAACAGCGGATACAGCCGAAAGAGATGTTTCCTCTTCTCGTTATCGACGTTTGCAATATCGGGTATGGCAGCAGGCTCGCTGCGCAGTCCAACTAGCTTCTCCAGTACGTGGTAGAGCTCCTTGCGCTGGCTCAATGGCTGTGGCATCCTGCCCCTCAGGGGGTGATCTGCAATGAAGGCGCGTAGTACCAAGCCAGATCTCAGGATCGTGTACGGTGCAGTAGCACGTGCCAACCGGACATAGGATTCTGATGTTTCGGACTCGTCGCCACTAGAGATGAGAGTGAATAGCTGGTCCAGGCAGGCATAGCCCATCTTGCTCCGCCTCGACGGCTCGGCGTCAATCGTCAGCCCCGGCCGTGGCTGGTAGAGGCTGGCAAGGCTGCTCGCGCCGATCCCACCATAAATCATGTCACGTTCCCCGGGTGACGGTGGGTGCACAATGGAGGTCTGGAACAAGTTCTCAGCAAAAAGCTGGCGCGTCCTTTCGGGAACGACCTCTCCTCCCAAAGCAGGGATGATGAGATCAAGGAGCCGCTTCAAGGATTCAATATCAAAGGCTTCGTCGGCGGCAAGACTGTTAGGCCCGGACTGCATCTCACAGTCTGCATTTGTCACACTATTAGTGATGACGACTATCATGTCCCAAATCTCTGGCAACGTAGCTGAAGGTATTGCCAGAGATGGGAACTGCGGCACAGTTGCCTCAAGGATGGCCAGCACTGAAGTTGTTGCCTCTTGCCAGGGTTGGGCAGACTTCGTGAGAATGGGGAAGCTGTATTTGAGGACGATAGGCAGTGACAAAGCCTCCAGAGCGGCGACGTATGCTCCACTGTCATAGATATCGACATCAGTCGTGCGTGGAAGGATCAGGTCCTTAAGCATGGCCATGCATGCTTTTGACATGGCGACAAAGGTTCGCTTCTTGTTTGGATTCGTGGCTTCAGATTTTCGCGGTCTTGTGTACGCCAGCGAGACGAAACTTGATGCTTGCTTGATCAGAGCAGATGGGGTGCCTGGAATGTCGGTTCGGATCATCTTGAGGACATCCAGGACCTGTCCTTGCAGTGGTGTCATGTAGTCTATGTCGCTGACGAAGGCTTCAGGTACGGCAGCTTGCATAGCTTCCTCGAGGAGCGAGAGCATACGTGTAACCTGCTCTACGGTGACGCTGGTCTCAATGAGACGGTACACATCACGGAGCGCCGCCACATACGCGATGAGGCACTTCTGATTGTCCGTGAGCTTTTCGGGATTCCTCTGCTGCGAGATGGGAACGCCGCGTGACCACAACTGCCAAGCCAGGTCGATTGTTGTCGCGTCAAAATTCTTCTCGGAACCGCTTTGACATTGTGACAGGATCTGTGTCAAAGCCTTGAATGTGGCAGTGTTGATTTCCATGACGTGGAAGTCAAGCATGGACTCAAAATGCCCAAGCAGCTCCTGCCAGTAGGTGTTGAAAGTGGGGTGCTCAATCAGTGTGTCCAGGTAGTTCGAGAGCAGCCCGGAGATTCCATCTAGAATCACGACTGCCGTCTCATACCAGTCTTGTCGGTACTTGTCGTCACTCTCAATGGTCGCAGCTGTGCGGAGCTCTTCTTCGATGGATGAAAAGAGCTTAAAAACAACAGACTTGATACACACGGACCACGCTTCAGGACTGAGCTTGTCACCATAGGCGTCAAGAACCCGCAGCAGAGTTTGTATTGCACTGTTACGAAGTTCAATCCTCTCGTCTGCAGTGACAGCCGTCAACCGTAGGAGCAGCAGCATCCACAGTGCTGCGTCGGAAGAGCCGTTGTTGGCCAGGGACGCCTTCTTCACAAGGTCTGCCTCAGAAATACCGACCAGGTCATTCGAGATAGGCAAGGACGTGTTTTTGTTTGAGAGAAAATCGGATAGGACCCAGAAGAAGGTGATCGTGGTCAGGGCAATGTTGAGATCATCCTCTTGAGAGCAAAACTTGTACAGTGTGTCGACCAGGATGAGGAAGCATGAGTTCGGGAGAGAGCTAAGGAAGTCGGAGCAGATGAGCTGAAGTGAGCTGAACGCGGGACGTATCAGCCGGTTCGAACGGGTCACCAGCCGGATTTGCGGCGCGGTCGGGTTTCGCGGCTCGACGTCGGCGACAGCACGTTCCTGCACGAAGATGCTGTCGATGATCTTGAAGCACGTTTCCCAGCCTTGAACGAGGGTGTCGCCACAGTCCTCAATGAGATCCTTCAGTCCATCAAGTATGATTTTATGGATCTCGACGTCAGTCAGGTGCTCGGCGACAGACGTTTGCCTCTCCTCATCTTGCAGCGGCGAGAGGGCATTTTGTACTGCTTCTAAGAGTCGCAGCTGAACAGCCCCGCGGCTGTTGTCGCTGAGACTGTTTGCAGCCTTGGCCGCGTCCAAGACAATGCGAATGATGATGTCGGCAGCTCGCGTCCTGATGACTGGTGCAACATCTACAGCCGTCAGGGTGATACTCAACTCGCTTGTCATTTTGTTCCACCCAGAGACATTGGGCGGGTAGCTGAGTAGTCTCTCGACATTGATGATCGCTAGGTCGCCCAGCTTCGCCAGCGCGAATTGATCCTCTTGGGTCGGTGCGGATGTTGGGGCAACAGAAGCAAATGAGATTTTGCGATGTTGGCCGCTTGGAGTGCGCAAGGCTGGGGTTGGCGGCGCCAAAGGTGACTGAGGTCGGCTTGCTGCAACTGACTCTGAGTCAGACTGGCGCTGCAAAAGGCCACAGACTGCAGTTACCACCTCGACAAAGGCGTCATTGGGAAAGTCAACGGTGCTTTCAAACAGCCTGGACGCCGCCGTCTCCACTGATCGAGTCTCAGCCTTGAAATTGCCAAGGAGACTGGTTGCCTCGCTCTCCGCATGGGGATCCGGGACCTTGGAGTGCGCTACTGGCACCCTCCCTGGCGATTTGCCCGTCATGAAAAGCACAAAGTCAGCCTGCTGCAAAGTCTCAAGCACGATGGTCCATGACTTATTCAGCGTGGGGCCTAACGCGATGCCGAGGTTGAGAAGCGCGCGCAAGCAGAGAAGATTGCGGGTGTTGATTGCCTGCGATGTGCTGTTTGCGTCCATCGACGACTGCCTTTGTCGCTCACCCGCGGTTCCCACAGGAGTTACTAGGCTCTCGACGCTCAGCAGACCGCGGGCGTTATTGAGCAAGCTACTTGAAGCTTCGCCCGCTAGTGTGCTTGGCGGCTTCGCTGCGCTTGCATTCAAGCATGCTGAAAACACATTCGGGGGCACGGCTGCCTTGCCCAAAGTCGTCAAGAAAGCGTCCCTCGGAGTCGAGAGCTGCAATAGTCCTGCGACATGTGCAAACTTCTGGAAAGCTCGAACGAGACCGTGGTAGAATTCGGAGTCGAGCGCAGAAAACAAGAACGTCGAGCACGTCGCCAGGATGGCCGGCCAGCATGAGTCGATAATTTCCGCGCATATCTTGATATCCGCGATCAAAGGATGATCTTGGAGTGTGAGAGGATTGACTGGGACCGGATTTCGCTTGAAAGACGCGGAGCGCTCCAGGGTGCCGTCATGGACTTCGCTCCTGTCCACGGCCTTGGTGTCTGGCGTACCTGGAGCATCTGAAGGTGCTGGCGAGGCCTTTCCAGCTGAGTCATGTTTCGGTACTCTTTTCCTGGAGCGACCATCAACAGGAACGGTCAAGGGCAAGATGAATTTGGCGAGGCCTTCGGAGAGCGATGTTATGCAAGACAAAGTCAAAGCGTAGATGTACGATTCGGGTACGGGCGGCGCTTCGTTCTTGTCGAGCTGATCGATGCATGGCAGTCGCACCATACTCCACTGCGCGCTGATGCCAACGTTGGGGGCGTCACCGCCAACGGAACCGCTGATGATGCCAGAAACACTGCTTGCCTCAATCATGACCTGTTCTGAACTTGAGCCGTCGCTGCCATAAGGGTTTGCGGCAGGTATCGTTGACTGGTTCCCTAACCCAATGACCTGCGGCTTCTCGGTACTGACACGTACGAAAGTGGCGGTGATTTTCTGCAAGACCTTCTTCTGGCCCTCTCTCGCGTCGTACAATGAGTATATCCGTCGTAGCAATGCTGGCTCTGCAAAGATGCCCCGAAACACTTCCATGCATAGCGCTCTCTTCCAGAGAAACGTATCCTGATCCAAAACCTGAGCGAGGATATCAAGCGCCTCAGCTCCTTCTGAGCCGAGGACATCCAGGTGCCACTTTAGCAACGTGTACAGTATTCGAACGACACGGACGGAGACGGCAAACTTTGGCTTCCCCGTGAGTGCCGCAATGATGAGGGGTAGCACATTGGTGCGTATGATGTGGGCTTGCTCCGGGTGTGAGGTAAAAGTCGCTGCATGGCTGGTGAGGACTGACTCGATCAGCTCCAGGCCGAATGTCTGCGGCAGGCCAGAGAACCGAATATACTCGGCTCTTTGGTTCTCAGTCAGCAGGCAAATGTCGCGGAAAACTCGATAAGCATCCATTGCTGCTGAGCGGAGATTGACGGCGCCATCTTGCGTAGGTGCATCGCCGACGAATTCTTCATTGGCAGAAGACTCTATGAAGCGAACGTCAGTCAGAGTCGACACAGAGAGGTGCCTGTGGAATGGAAAGGGCTCACTATCTTCAGTGGCTACCTTGTCGAATACGGAGACAAGCAGCTGCTGCAGGGTGGCGGCCGAGGTGTTGTTGATGATGCCATTCTTGCTGGTCTGCAGAATGAAGCAGATGTTGAGCGCGGTGACAAGCAGATCTCCCTTAATATCTGCCGAATAATTCTGCAGTAGTGTTGGCAGAGCCTGCAAGACCTTCAGCTGAGCATCGACGCCGGCCGAAGTCGCCTCCCGGAGGGCTTCGAGGATGGAGTTCAGCTTGGACCGGGGGAGTGCACTGATCACGATGAGCCGCAGCAAGCAGACGATGGCAATCCCTGTGAACTTGGCATTCTTGGTGCCGCACGCGACGATTAGAGGGTTGACGAAGTTGACCTTCTGGGCAAGCTCTGTAGTGGCGGGAGCAGCGCGCGCCGGATATTAGCCTAGAGAAGACCAGGGCTTGAAGCTTCAGAGAGAGGTCAAACACGCACCGGCGGCAATCTGGGCTTCTGTAGTTCCCCTGAGGGATTTGAGTTCCTCTAGCGACTTTTCTGCGGCCTAATTACTGGAGCGTCAGCTGGAAAGACCATGCACCCAATATTGGGGATGGGCTGAATGTACCTGGCGCAGATCTGTGTTCTTGCGCTTGCTCTCCTGGATGAGGTTGGCAAGCTCCGTCGCCAACAGCTGAGTGGTCATGGTGCGCACTTGCAAGAGTCCATGAGCGAAGCCGTGGTCGCCTATGCAGAGAGGCGATGTTTACGGAGATGTCGAGGTGCGAGACAGACAGCTAGATGACTCCAATCTGGTTCAGACACGTGTGAGGCACAGGAAATGCACATGAGCTGGTTCATCGCTCCCTTCGATGTGAGCTCTAGAGGTCGACTCGCCAATCGTAGGCTGCCATAACATGAGGCAGGAGCTCAAGTGGACACCTGGAAGGAGGCACTAGGGTCCCTGCAGGTGCTGGGAGTTCTGAGCCTACCTGGGACGTCTGTCTGCCTGAGTGGGCCGCGGCCCTGGCGTCAAGGTCCCGACCCTCCAGGGCTGACACACGCCGGGCGAGCCAGCATACGGAGTGAGGGTACGTACCACCACGAGGTCGAGCCCCCACTCCGCTGCGACCCCACCAACCTTGACGTCGTGAGCTTCGAATGTGAGGCGAGCTAGACCGTAGCTCCTAGACCACATACACAGCAACATCATCCTCGTTGCGCTGACCAAAAGGCTGCAGCGCATCTTGTAGCACGCGTAGCAGGCCACTCATCCGCCTCGAACAAGCGAAACCACGACTCGACTCTTGCCGGGAACAGCTCATCGACGCGACAGCGCGGCATCAAGATGGGCGCCAAAATACCCCGCAACTTCCGCCTGCTGGAGGAGCTTGAGAAGGGCGAGAAAGGTCTTGGAGCTGGTATGCGGCCATGCCCACCAAAGATTGACTGCATTCCAGGAGATTCTGAAGGCTAACAACCACGTTACGAAATGTAGAGGCCTGCTCGTATGGTCTGGACAACCCCGATGATCTGCTCATGTCGGACTGGAACGGCACCATCCTCGGTCCCCCTCACGTGAGTTCACACAACTCAGGTGCTTGTGACTGAGGCACAATCGCTGGGGAAGGCTACTGGGCTTTGTACGCATGCTGATCACTTCACGAAAATCTCCTGCAGAGCGTACACGAGAACCGCATCTACTCGGTGAAGATGCACTGCGGTCCCGAATATCCCGACAAGCCCCCAACGATCCAGTTTGTGAGCATGGTCAATCTGCCTTGTGTCAACCCCAACAACGGCGTGGTCAACCCTAAGGAGCTGCCCTGCCTGAACACCTGGAAGAGGGAGAATACAATGGAAACAATCCTGATCGAGTTGCGGAGGTACGCGGCGAAGCTCATTTTCCCCGGCGTACTCAGTGCTGACAATTTTGATTCTCAGATATATGGCATCTAGCGTGTGCAAGAAGCTCCCTCAGCCCCCGGAGGGCACGGTCTACCCTGACAACTAGGGACCATGTGGGAACTCGTGGGAATAATGAACCCTGACGGGCAAGGTTGAGGATAGCCGGTGTCGCAGTCCCTTCACGTGAGGGCCCTTAGAGATGACAGAGGGACGACAAGGGAATATTAAGCCTAGAGAGATATTCTTAGGGGTGCCCGGTCGGACCTTTAGCTTGAAGAACAACACCTATACTTTTTCGTACGCGGCCCAAGACTGGGCTTTGGTCCGCGTGGTGGCCTGTGGATATTATGCGTTCAAGTGCCCAAGTGTTGTTTGCATGATTCGAGAAGAACGATGCGTGAGGACAACAAGTTCTGCTTACCAACTACTTGCTGTTTGAGAGTTGGTAAACCCATTCCACCATGTTCTGCCTTCGCGTATGTGGCATATGCCGTCTGTACTGCACGTGGAGCTGCGTGGACCCTGAGTGCGGACTCAATTCCGCACTTGCAGACCAGACCAGAAAAGTTTCCGGACGAGACAGCTGCACAGCTCAACACCAAGCGCTCGAGCACGCGACATTCACTTGACGAACCCGACACCTATCCAAGCCTGATCGCACCGCTTTCTGCGCGCCACTTGCCTGGGGCCTGCAGGCGCCCACTCTCTCCTTCCTGTGGCCGTCGTCTGCCCCTAAGTCCACAATACGACCCCCGGCCGCCAAATCGTGGGCTTCACAATTCCCATGGAGCTTCAGACAGCAGTAGCACCCACGAGCCCGCCCCTCAGCAAAATCCGGCTGGACCGGACCTTCGTCCCAGCCCGCTCGTCACGGCACCGGATAGCCGTCATCGCCCTCTACCGCGCCCTCATAGCCCTCGCCTCGAGCATAGAGCTCCCGCCCGAGCTCACGCAGGCATGGCATGACGCCCGAAGCCCAGAGAGCAAGCAGTCGACCCGGACACCACCGCCGCCGCTCGTCGCGATTGTCCGCCGCACGTTCAAGCGCAACCGGGCCGACGTCTCCCCTCGCATCGTGGCCCCAGCCCTGCATGCCGGCTACCGCTCCCTCGCCCTCCTCCGAGATGCCAAGGCGGCCTCGACCAACATCAACCCCAACACCGACTCGCCTCCCTCCTCCTCCTCCTCCTCTTCCGCTGCGCGCGACCAACTCCTCGACCTCGTCCGCACCAAGCTCGCCGAGCGCCAGCGCTCCGTCTCCGCAAAGCAGGCATGGCTCGCCGCGAACCCGCCCCCGCCTCCGCGGCGACGCGACCGCCCAATCCTAGTCCGGCTACACCCGATCCCGAGTGAGGAGAACCCATTCCCGAAGCCGGAATACCACACGCCAAACCACCCACGGCCCCTAGACGAGATTCGCGAGAGCTGGGCGGCCAGGCACCCCGACGTTCCCGGAGGGCACTGGCGCATGCGGAGGATCCCGCACATCGACATGGCGCACGCGGTGCCCTTCCTGCGCAGGGGCCACGGGTTCGACCCGCTCCAGCAGAGCATCATACAGACGCGCATGGGGAAGGCGGTCAAGAGGATGCGCGACTACAAGTGGATTGAGCGTTACGAGATCCCCGACGCCCAGCTCGAGGATGCGTGGGAGGACCTCGTGCGCAGGCAGGCCGAGCGGGAGAGCGGGGTGAGCGTGGGCAAGATGGCGTCCGCGCTGACGGCAGATGCGGCCAGTACTGCCGGGGAAGACGGCAGCGGCGGCGGGGCCGAATGGTGGAAGGTCGGGAGTGTGGCGGACAAGGTGATGAACTTGAGAAGGGACACGTGGGATAGCCAGTCTCTGAGGGCGGCAGAGCAGGAGCGTCAGCGGAGAGAGCAGGCCGAGCGGGACGCGGAGAACCCGCCGAAACCCAAGGGGAACTGGTGGGAGAGCGGCGAGCAGAAGCACGGCGTCATGCGAGACATGTGGTCGCGAAATGCCGCGGACTCGCCGCGCCCTCTGAGCTCACAGGACACTGCGAGTGCTTCTCCCGCTGCTACTCCTGCTGCCACTGCACCCGCGACTACGACGCTGGAATCACCGCCGTCATCATCAGCAATGCAGCCTGGCCCAGGATCCGTGGGAAAACCACGATCCAAAAAAGAACGCGCAGCCCGCTTGTCCCCACTCCTTGACGAGCTCGCCCACGATGCCGTCCAGTTCCCAGAGAACGGGGGTTTCGACAGAACCGCCTGGGTGCATGGCATCCAGCGCATCCGCACGCTCTTTTCGTGGACAACCGAGGTCCACAACGCGCGCGCCGACGCCCTGCGCAAGCTCGTCCTCGAGGAGAAGGCCCTGCTCGCCAAGGAGAAGGCCGAGGACTCGGCGGCGCGGCGGAAGAAGTGGGAGGAGAGGATGGCCGCAGAGCACGGCGAGGACAAGTGGCGCGACGTGGTTGCGGAGGAGACGAGGGCACGGGACGAGGCGCGGCTTGCGAAGCTTGAGAAGATCAAGACGAATGTCTTAGAGAGGGAGAAGGCTCTGGAAGCGGCCAAACAAGATTCCGAGGACCGGGTTCGCGATGTGGTGAAACGATGGGGAGGACGTGGGAAGAAATGGAAGAAATTCGTCCCGCGAGTGCATACGGGGTATGAGTGGGAGCAGACTGGGTTGGGGGAGGCAAAAGTGAAGGGCAACGGTGGAAAGGGTGGGAATGGTGGCAAGGCGCATGGAGCGAGGGATCGGGCTGCGAAGCCAAAAGAACGTGAGGGTCGGCAGAAAAGAGAGAAATAAGCAGAATATCTGGAGCAGAGTGGCACGTAGGCAGCATGGGCAACCAAGGTTACGCTCTTGATGATCCTGAGTGCCGCAATGCTCCGTCGTGTAGTCCGGTATCCGGGTAGTCACGCAGCCCGATCGCGCTCCTGGGCCAAGAACGAGGATGATCAAAACCAAAGAGGTGACCTTGATGCAGTACATGCGTGAAAAGACCTTCGCGAGGCATACAAAAGTGCTACAAGCCGGGCCAAATGGCAGGCATGTCAGACATTTGCCACTTCGCGGTTATGCGGAGAGCTTTGAGGGTGCAGAAATTGTTGCATTTCATTCCCTCGCAGTCATTGCTCATTAGATCTATCATGTGCTATTCTCCCGCGGTCGTATGTGGCGCCTACAACATAAGGATATGCCAAACACCAGTGAACCACGATGCTCGCTGCGACACGGAACGCGTAAATCAAAAGTCAGCCGATCAAGTCAAAGCTGTGACGGCGCCCCAGAAAGCCTGGTTAACGTCGGCCGGGCGAAATCCAAGAGTGCGCCCAAGATAAATGGTTTGCGATGCAAGATCTAGGCAGGTCAGTTTGGGAAGGGTGCTCGAGGGGGGAGGAAGAAGACTGACCATCAAGCAGCTTGTTTATGTCCACCCTCACCATCTTGCGGGGCTCTCCAGCAGACGAGGACGAGGACTCTGGCGGAACAGGACCGCCAAACGTTGATGAGGGCGGGTTATTCCATCTCACTTCGTTGAATTGTCCATCGTTAGGCTGGCCATCATTCGCTGCGTGGCCGACCATGTGAGGTACTTCAGACAGCTGAGAGGCACTGCTGTCCTGCGTCAGGAACGCCATGGGATTGATCTCCACGGTGCAAGCCTCATTCGCATTCGAGAGTGAGACTCCTCTCTGTGTCAAGTAGAGGTTTACCTCGTCACAGTCCCAGATTACGCTTCTCGCAATCGGCAACTGCATCGCTTTGCATATCTCTAACAGTCTCCCTCGCAGGTCGGATGCCCTGATCTCGGCACTCCCAGACTGGTAACTGCTGCCACTCTTAAAGTGATTCGGCGCACCGGCTGGCGGTGCCTGTTGGTGCCTGTCTACATACTGCGATGTGCTGCCACCATCGGTGTAGTACGGGAATTGCATGTTGTACATCACTTCATCTCGGCTGCGCTGCAAGTCTTCATTGATGCGCCTCCGAACCTCCTCTTGTGATTCAAACACGGACGAGAAACCGAGGACGCGAAGAATGGTTTCTGCCGGCGGGTTCGTCATACTAAGCAGGGTGGCAATCTTCTCCCTGGCGTGCCGCTGTAGCCTTCTGCCGAAGCCACTCATGGGGGAGGGATCCGCATGGGGCAAGGGAAACGCACTGAGTTGCGGCTGTCCTGTCCAGGGCATGCCTTGCAAGAAGTCGGCGCTCAGGTCGATCTTGTTCGGTGCAAAACTCGCATTGTCGTGGGTAGGAACGGCGATGACCTCGTATTCTGAGCTTCCGCGGCTCTGGTATGCTCCATAGCCATGGCTATCATGACCATCGTAGCTGGCGGCAGTGCTTCCGAGCAGTTGCTGAGATTGGCCATTTGGTTTTGCGCCATGCGAAGAAAAATCTTTGCTCTCCTCAGACTTGATGATTGGCTCCGAGTCGTCCAAGGTACTCCGGTCGTGCACGTCTTCTGAAGTCGAATCCTCGGATCGTGCTGAGCTTTTGCGAGTCTTTGTAAGGGCTCGAACCTTGTGCAGATGCCGCGCGAGCTCGGGCATTTGAATTAGAAGATGACTGTACTGATTGGCACAGTTGACAAGATCGTGGACCGCTTCTCTCATCTCTACGTTGTCGTCCTTGAGCCTTTTCACCTGACCCTCCAGGTCGTTCATGGCTGTCTCTTTGCGACTTCGGTATGCTCGCTGGGCAAGCCGGATCTGGGTGCGGCGGCGCTGATCGAGCCTGTTAGCCTCCTCAGTCTTGTCGCCATATAGAATCAGATCATGCGTGCTACTCACCTCAGATGCGGTCTGGTCCGTGGTCTGCAGCCGCGGTCGACCCCTCGCTCGTTTTACTTCATCCTCGGCTGTATCTGGCTGTACTTCATTCTCTGCAGTCTCGAGCCTAGGTCGCTTCCCCACACGACTGGGAGTCGTCTCAGTTGGCCAGGTCCGCTGGCTGGGCGGCGCGCTTTTGTTACCAAGAGCCACGCTAGACGCGTTGTCAGCCGGTTCGGTTTTCCAGGCGGGAAATGCGTCGTTGTATCGCTCAGTATTAGCACCTCGGAGAGCAGCGGGTTGCGAGTAGCCCGGCTGCTCTGCAGGCAAATGTATGGACTCGTGGTGCCGGTGTTGCGGAGCTAGCGGCACTGGACTCTGAGGCACAGTCTCTGGCTGACCGACGATGCCGTAACCGGGCACGGTCACATTCCCAGGATGCCGGTCCACGGTAGACTGTGGCATGAAGGCGCCCAGGGATTGGAAGGTCGGCTGGCCATGACTGAACTGCTGCTGCTGCTGCTGCTGGTCATACTGGAAAGGGCTGGAAGCTGGGCCTCGAGAGTGGCCCAGCCCAAAGGCCTGGGCCTGGGCTGCCGTGGTGCCGACGGTGGGCGAGGACAGAGGGACAGCCCCGAAATGTGATTGCGATGGATGCTGGTGCTCGCGGGGACCAGACATTGGCAGTGCCGAGAGTGCGTCCTAGTGTGGCCAGGCGGTCGCAGATGACGATGGCGCTCGGTGTGGAGGAGATCGTGCCGGAGATATCGCCGTCCGCGACAGGCAGGCAATGTGCGGGCGGGGACTGGGGGGGTTGCGGAATTCGAGCCCAATGGCCGTACTCGACGCAGACCTGCCAGCAAGACCAAGAGGTGCCTTGGACGAAGAGACCGACTCGTCGGATCCAGGAAGGAAGCAGCCGGAGCTGGGCTGGAGCTGATAAAATACAGGGCGCAGCGAGGTACCTTTGAAGGCCAGGATCCTCGCCAGCCTCGCCTCGACAGTGGGCCACAGCAGAGAGCTCCCCGTGCTGCTACCGAAGGGCTCGGCAGCGCAACGCGCCGCGCCGAGGAGCTAGGGGGCGAGCGGGCAGGGTCCCGGCACCGGCAGTGGGACGTCAAAAGCTCAGCGTATGAGTGTGTGTTGTGTGTGCGCGCGCGTGTGTGGGTTGCAGTCCCAGCAGGTGGTGATTAGTGAACAAGATCCGGGGGTGGACGATGAATCGAGGTGCAGGTGGGTGCTGCTGTTCTGGAAAATACCGGTAGCTCTGGCGATCTTGCCCCGAGGGGGGCGTTGGGGCAAGGAAGAAGCTCGCGGCAAGCTCGAAAAAAGACCCAGTATCCCGGTGTCAAACGCCTGGCGTTGGCAGCTGCCGCCGGGGATGACGTGTGCCTGAGGCTGCCACTGGCTGTGCTCAGCTCCTTCCTTTGGACGAGAAAGAGGCAAACACCATGTACGCGTTGCAGCCTCACCACCACCTTGTCCCCTTCAGCCTCAAACTCACGGTTCAATCACGGGTCCTGCCTGTCGCGTCTTTGGGTCTGCCCCCAGTGTCCTCCTCCACTCAGCGCTTGTTGGTGCTGGCCTTGCAAGGGCACCGGCGACAGGCCACGACTCTGCCCTACCACGCCAGGGAACGCGACGGGGAATGCTCCGGCTTTGCTTTCTTTTCTCCCTGCTCTTTCGAGACTCTCGTCCGGTCCCTGGTCAATCTTGTGGCCGGCGCGGCTCCGCTATCACCTGCCCCGACACTCGCGAGTGGTGGCTCCCCTGGTCGCATTCCACATCATCATCATCCCTCGCTGGCTGCTCCACCGTCTTCAACGTATGTATTGCCGTCCCCACCAAGCATCAACTGCCGCGTCGTCTCGCGCTACTAATCGCTTTTGGCCTAAAGCTCTCCTTAGCCCCCCTGCACGCATGTCTTAGGCGTTGGCCAGAGCCATCTGTCCCATCCTCGCATCAGTCCAAGGTAAGGTATCGGATTCCCTCCCGTGTCACGTCTGTCAAGCCTCGGTGCCCCAGAACACAAACCCCATGACTGAACATTTTTCTTTTCCCTCATCATCTCCTCCGCCGCCCCGGGTAGGTTGATCCGGTCCCCTTGTTGCGTTCCCACGACCACAGTTTACCCCCTCAGCCTTGTCCCCGCCTCAATGCACGGCTTACACATCCTCCCTGCTGTCAAAAATGCTTCTTTCCCCATAAGCTTGACGCGCCGCCTGCAGCTAGTAAGTAAATAGAGCGTGGACCGTGAGAGCTAGCAATGCAGCTGACCCCCGGCGGCGGGTTGCAGTCCCATCCCGCGCCCCTGCAACTGATCGGCCTGTATTGCTCCCGATTCCAAGCCAGTCCCAGCATTACGGAACGTTGCCGGCGATCGAGGCATCCTTATTGATCTCTGAACCGCGCCAAGTCAACTCCATCAGGCAAAAATCGACACTGCCACCAATACTCGCTCCCTGCTGGCACAACAGATCGGATATAGAGACACAAGGGGCCACACATGGCCCATCATTTGAACACGTGATACTGGGCACTCGAAAGCACCACCAGGAACCGGAATTAACGAAATCAGCGCAATTCACCCATTGCTGCTTGCTGCATACTACTTTCCAGTCTAACTTCACCATTATCCTCCGTTCAAGGCTATTCTTCAATCCCAGCCCAGCCTGCGTTCGTTCAGTAAACTCATACCTGATCTTCCAATATCCAGCTTGGCCAGTACAACTGCCAAAGTCGCCAATGCAGCCGTGAGACCGTTGGCCGCGACGTAGCATTTGAGCGTCGCTTTTTGCATGACCACATACTTGCGAAGGTGTCACCTGTCAGTAATCTGCACTGCTTTTTGTACTTCCGTCGGGATATATTGCTCGTATGACTATCAAGATCGGCAGTGGCGTACGGTCTGGGCCCAGGCGCCCATTGCCGCTTTTGTCCATGTTCTGTGTTTGGCCATCAGGAAGTGTAAGAAGAGACTGCATCTTATCAAAATCTGGCATGTTCGCGTGCTCCATGGACACCGGAGAAGTTGTTCCGGGCTTGGACACAGCAACGATCTGCACGCCAGCTTACAGGCGTCTCAACTTCTCTTTGCTGTGCAGAGAAGGTCTAGACCCTGGCGAGGCGGAAGCTTTTCCGTGGCTATTACTCCTGATTCGTTTTTGGGGGAAGAGACGAGTGGGTAATTGTTCAACCATCCGGCCGAACCCCTGAAACGCAGGGTTAAGTTGAGGCCCGGTTTTTGCGCGAGTATTTGCTTTTTCCTCCTCTGTCGCGGCCTTGGTGAGTGTCCGAGGGACCAAGTCTAGAAAGAGAATTGACGCCATCGCAACGGCTCGGGATGTTTTGACTCGAAGGAAGCTGGGGGCCTGACTCGGCGTGCTGCGGCCCTTGACAAGCGAGGCGAGCTGCAGGAGATGTTGGTCGCCGCGCATAGAACAATCTTCATCTTCGCCACATTCATCGACGCCTCATCCTCGTTGGCGACCCTGGCGATGCGTCTCGATACAAATGTACTTGGGGCAGGTCCCCCGCCACTTTCCCGCAGAGGAACACCCACACCGAGCCGCGAGACTAGAACCGTGCCGGTCATCCCAGCTGTCTGAATTACCGCAACAGCTGTTTGGTCTGAGGCAGATTAGGACACGAAGGCAGCACGCGTCCTCCATTGAGCGGCTAGCTCTGTAGCCCGAATATGGACACTATCGCCCCTCCACTTTCCATGGAGCGTATCAGATGTTCCGGCACAGCCCACTCCTCATCAACTCCGTCCATTGCCACCAGATGCCAGCGGGGACGACTCACGTCCTCTTCCGTCACCGACCGCATCCGGGCCGACTCACTCTGTACACCAGCGGCATAGTACTCGACATAGAAAGCGACCGACATCTCCAGCACATACGTGAGGGAGCGCAGTGCGGGGCTTGAGCTATCCTCAGGCGCTGGCAGACAGCTGACCAGCGGCAGCAAGTGTGGCACAAAGACGCCATCGTCCGGCCTGTTGCGGAACGAGAACTGCGGAAAATCGCCGTCCTCGCGGGCCCACGCCCGCCCGCCAGGAGGAGCAAAATCTGACGTATCCGAGTCGGCCGAGTCGAAGGCGGCCTCGGACGCGTCAGAATCCGTGGGAGCCTCGCTTCCTTCGTCTTCAGACGCTTTGTCCTCGTCGCCAGTCATCAGCCACTGCCCTCGCCATGTCGTGCCTGTGGACTCGATGCGCACGGTCTGCAATGCTTGGCCGAACACTAGACCAGTACTCACCCCTGCTGCGAAGACGGTCACCGGGTCCAGGGTCCAGAAGCCGGAGAGCTCGCAATGGGTGATGTTGGGTAGTTTGAGGACACGCCCGACTCCAACACTCAGCGCATCATCGGAGTTGTCGTCCTCTTCGGAGAAATCTCCCGGTTCGACGCGCTGGTCTCGCGGGTCGCCGTCCTCTAAGTAGATCTTGAGCACCGTGACCTGGTCCAGCTGAGCCATCCGCAGCGTGGTTGCGAGAGAGGAGCGTATCTCCCGCCGCACAGCTTCCAACCGCCGAGGCGGCATGAGGCAATCCCACTGGACGTTCACCATACTTGGCAGAGCCGCGGCAAGGCTAGTGATCACACTGGGATGCAACCGCCGCCCTGCTCTTGGCCATTCGCTGCGCAGGTCGAGCGCTGTGACGGCCCGAGTCTGGGGCAGACCTGCCGTGCCTAGGATGCTGGGATCGAGACGCAGGTATTTGAAGTCGTTCCGCATGTCCCATATGGGCGGCCCATCGTGCCGGTGCCTGAGCGACGCGTGCAGGGCCTCATCGAGATCGGCGGGCGCTGAGGCGCTGAGGATGAGCGCGATGCCAGTGGTGTCTTCCCTGGTGCCGACTTCTGCCGCGCTGACACTCCCGGCTTCCACTCCTGTTAGTGCCGGTGCTGAGGCGGCGTCTTCTCCTGCGTTCTGTTCTTCCTCTGCTTCCCAGGCACTCAAGAGCGTGAAGAGAGCCACCAGGGCCCGCGTGAATTCCGCGTCATTAGCAGCGGCCTCCCGAGAGCTCTGCAACTTCTTGAAGCGTTTCGGGGTGATCTCCGGGAGAATGACGTGGTAGTGTATCTTCTTTAGACTGCGTCTGCAGCTCTGCGAGGAGTAGGTGCTGGAGAAGTTGGCCAGGGAGTCCGGGGCGCTTGTCACCCTGATCGACGTGGCGTCTTCTGGGCCGATAGGCACAGACATGATTTCGATGGTCAAGGGTGAGAGGCAGACAGGATTATGGTGTTCATGTGTGCTAGAAGAGATGTCGAGGTTGAAGTAGTTGCTCGATGAGGGGAATGGAGAGTTATAAAGTGACTACGGATTTATCTGAGGGTCCCTGGAAGGTGGATACTATGGGCTTGGCGATGGAGGGTCCTTGCGCTCCATACGAGCACAATGCTCTGGCCGCGAGATGAGTTCGAGTAGCCGTCACAACGTGGATGCCTGTCACGAGCAAGCTGAGACTTGGTCGGACTTCCTAAAGCACGGAGATCACCTTGAATTACGAAGCCCCCCCCCCTCCTTCCGGACGGCGCCATGTAAACGAAAACATGCTAGGGAAACCTCTGATGAAACTAACTCTACTTGTGAAATTGCTTATGCTATGTGCAGTGCCCGACGGTGGGGTTGCTCGGATCGCTGAGCCTACAGTCGCCGCTGCAGCAGAGGGTATTGCTTGTCCCATCACATTGGGCACCTTTCGGCAGGCAGCACTGTGGAGAATTTCCGAAGACGACCATGCAGCTTCCGGCGCAACACTGGTTATCTGCGCTGCAGGTTGCTGCAGGTGTAAGACAAGCGGTGGTAACGATAGTTGTGGTGGCGGTGGTGGTCGTCGACGTGCTGACAATCACGCTCGTCGTGGTGGTTGTCGTGGTAGTCCGACCTCCCGTGACCGTAGTAGGCAACGTAATGGTGGTTGTCGCCTTTGCCGTTGAAGGCTTTTGGATGCAACTGCAAAACTGGCTCACTAAGTTTGGTGCTTGCGACAGGAGATCGCACAAGCGTGAGTCGTAAGGACAAGTATTTGATCGGGGCATTGCTTTGGCAGTGGGATACCTTATCGTTTCGTCATCGCGGCGCTGGAATCTCACCCTAGGAGCACCAGTAAAGGTGGTTGAAGTGGCAGTTCTGTGAAGTCTCATTTAGCAAGGTGGTTCGCAACATGGGCAGCTTTGATTGCCTACGTAGTGGTCATTGTCGTAGTTGTGGTAGTCGTTGACATAGTGGATAAATCAGTTTCCGTGTACGTCGAAGTGAATGTACTGAATACCGTAGAGGTCCTTGTACTCGTCGTCGAAGCTGGGATAGGGTAGAACTTCGCACAGTAGCTAACCACTGGAGGGACCGATGCCAGGGGAGCGAAGACGGCGAGCACACCAGTCAGGCAAGCTCCTCTGACTTCTATGACCGCGGCGTCGGCCGTCATACACCCAATTATTGCAAGAGAAAGCAAGAGTTTGTGGATCGATTTGCACTTCATCTTTCCGGAGTCGTAGTCAAAGGACGGGGCGCTGGAGATGGACTTCCAAACACAATTGTATCTGAATAAAAGTGAAGACCTGTGGGACCGCTCTATAGCTTGGGCTCTTGCGTTCCAGATCGTTCTAGTCCTATATAGCTGCGAGAACTTCGGGAAGCCAAAGTTAATTGCTACTGTACCAGTGCTCCGTCCCCATGGTCGTGCGGAGTGCTCATAGAAGAGTCTTACATGTGTACCGGCAGAATTTCTTCCGTGCTTTAGCGTCAGCCTCGGAGAAAATCTGCGTAACTATGCACCCTCCATCATGTCCCTTGGATCGTCGAGCAATAATCACCTTCCTGTCCTCAGAACCAAACACATGCGGTACGGATTCATATTTTTAGCTTAAAAAAAGGCTAAAGAGAAGCTCAGCATGAAATGATAAACCTAAGCCTTAATAAATAAGAGACACTACAGTGGCTATGCTACTTCCCATGTATTGAAAGCCCTGTCACTCACAGCCACTGAATGAGACAGCAAGGGTGAATATTCTGCGTTTTCACGCATCAGATCCAGATGCCGGAAGCTTTGTCGATAAACTTAATGTCTCCGAGGGTGGCAAGGCCCCGGCTACACCTCACTTCCTCCTCACCCTTAGTTCCCCGCCCATTGCGGCCCGTGTTCACTCGCACAGCTGGCCAGGCCAAGACGCAGCTGGACTGTCAACTTGAAGAAAATCTAGCCTAGACTTCACAAGACCGGCGCTATTTACGCCGAGCTGGGATATTTAACGCGGCTTGAGTTGTGAGTAGGATGCGGAGCCTGCATCCTTCTCAGGATTTCTCACACGATCCGACGACTAATCATACATCCTGCTGTAACGCCTATTCGTCTACTGTGTTTATTCACATACACGATCGCGAGCAAAAATGCCTGAGAATCGAGCCTCAGCTGAGAGTGTATGCTTGTAGACCTTTGGAGCGTGGCACTCTCTTGTGTTTCAGCCCTGGCTTTCGCATCCCGTGTGCAACCAGAAGAATGCAGCTCGGAGCAGAAGGTTTAGCTTCGCAGGAGCTGGCATCGAGGAGGCGGCTATCCCAAGCGCTGAGCAACGATATCCTTGCCGCTTACTTTGAACTTCAGGTCAACATGATCTCCTTTCTCCAGGGCCAGATAATTTTCCTCGGCTTCCAAAGTCCTGCAAATCCACTTGAGCACAGATTCCTAAGAGACCAGCTGATCTATTCATACTTTCTTTCATTTGAACATTTTTTTTCTGGCTGAGTGGTCCAGGCTTTCGGGCAAGCACAAGGGTCACAATTCTGCCTGGACTTGGAGGAATGATGGGCTGAGGGCAAGTGGCGTCGAGCTGAAACTTGGCAACGGTTGGAGGCGCAATGTCAAGACCAACCAAGCTTTTTAGTGTAAACTCTTTCGTACTTCCGGAGGCTTGCAGCGTGGTCTAAATTGACTTTTACATGAGTGACAGAGCTAATCGGGGCAAGAACCACGTTCGGCATTTTTGACTCGGCATGCTCGTTCGGTAGTCAAGCGTATTTGATCCTGAGGGCTTGTGAGGTGTGCTGAGGGACTGTGCTTTGTTCCGCAATCTGAGGACGTTCCTCAGAACTCGCGCCCGCTTCCAATTCTGACAGGAACAACTCCATCGCGTAGAAGTGCTGGTATGGACAGCTTAGCTTGGTGAACAATATTTAGACTACCATGCGGTCACTAAAAGAACAGAAGGGTTGGAGCCTCAACCCACTGTGAGGGGCAGAATCGAACGTTGGAGCCTAAGAATAGGCCCCGGAATTATCCGTGGATCAACGATGGTCGGAAAAGTCCCCGAGAGTCTTATGGGGCCTGTAATGAAACAGGATCTTTCCTTGTTGACACCTCGCCGAGCCCAACGTGTCTGGCCTCCGCCCTTGCTCCTTGTATTCTGTGATCATTAACTTCCTCAGCCCCGGCCCTTGCAGACGAGGACCTATCATGGCCAGCCATGGCCGGGTCTGTACTCTCCAAATAGCCTACTGGGCCAAGTTGACAGGGTCGTTGTCATCACGCTAATCCAAGCTGGGACGTGTACGACGTGCATAGGGGGCGGCAGGGGCCCATGCCCGGCCAGGTCCATTTTTCGCCAGCACTCCTGATGACGACCGCTCCTATCAGCTGGTGAGACGTCGCTCTTTGCAAGCTTGGAGCCAACTGAGGACACTCTTGTGCATCACAGGCCTCTTCACATACTGATTACGCCTCGCCCGAGGCAAGTGTTCCCGACAGCCCGCCCACTATCTCAGAGGCCCTGAACACGCACGATAGCCCGTCGTCCCACCATCGTTGTTAGCACGAGCATGACGGGGACCGAGGACGGCACAGCCCAGCTGCCACTACGGCCCTTGACAGGGCGGACGTACCACTCAAAGTCCCGCGCCGGGTGCTTCACCTGTAAGAGGCGCCATGTCCGCTGTGACGAGGCCCAGCCAACGTGCTCGTCCTGCAAGCGGCTCCTGCTGCGCTGCGAGTATCCTGCAGGGCCGCACCGCCTGGCCAAGAAGGCTGCCCCGGCCAAGCAGCTAGCGATGCAGCGGGTACTCGAGCCACGCAAACCCAGCAACAAGACCGGCTCTTGCTCGGCTGACGTTTACTCACACCGCGCTGAAACAGCTTCGGTGGCTCTGATGATGGCAAGAGGCGCCCAGATAAGCAGGCCCCTCTGGACGGCCGATGACTCGGCGCGGGCTGTTACGCATGCCGCCTTTGCGACATTCGACCCTGTGGGCTTTACACGGGAATATTTGTTCGCGGGCATAGTGCCGCGCGAAAGCCTGTACAAGGACTACTACCGGTACGTCTGCCTCGCGGTCCGGGACCTGAGTAAGTCGACCAGCACGGCGGTGCGAGCTATGGGCTTTGGCGTCCTTGGCCATTTCGAGCACCTTATCACTCCGACATCCGGCAGCAAGGCTACCAACAGCAGCAGCGACACGTGGACCAGCAAAGACAAACATCTCATCTCGGCCGTCGGCAACTACGCTCGCGCCCTTGCGACCTTCAGGGATGCCCTGCCAGATATGGCCCCTCCCGATATTGCCTATGCGACCATGTGTTTCGCCGTGCTCGAGCTGCTCATGGGTAACTTCGGCTCCCGAAACACCATCTGCGCTGCCGGCGTCGCTGTCCTTCGGCCTTATGTCGTCTCTCCTCGAGAAGCACGGCCCGATGGCGCGGTCCGATATGGTTTGCACGTACGCTTCGGCGACTCTAGAGCTTTGTGTAACATAGAGGCTGTGGCAACCCGGTTCGCTGCGTATAGTGTGTTGGAGGGGTTGGCGGCACCGCCTCCGGTCGTCGACACGACGATTTCAGATTCCCTGGCCGCCAGCAGTGGAAAGAAACCCTTGCTTCCAACATTCCACATCCCCGACATACTCCCTAGCCCTGCTGAGGTGCGTGACGACGGAAAGAAGGACGGCGTCCTCGGTCTACTAGACTTCGACTCGCTACGACGCCAGTGGGAGGCTTTTCACGGTATACTCGAGTCGTGGCTGCTCAGCCGATATTGGGTCATCGCCATCGGTAATAGGCTCGACGCGGCACAACATCTCGATGACGAGGCTCGGCTACGTCAACACGCGGGCGTCTGGCGGCACAGGTTTCGCCGGGTGCTGGTGGCTGTCGAGAAGGAGCAGCAACAAAGAGCAGGACAGCAACGGAGCCAGGACGATACCACGGATGCCACAATGGCCAGCCTCGAGAGGGACGCGACAACAATCAGACTGCTGAGTGCGTACTTGCACTGCTTCGAGTTCTCCATGGCCGCCACGGACTGTGCCCACCTCGCCGACAGTAGCGCTGGACGAGGTCTGGAGAGAGCCAGCACAACCTCGAGCGCACAACTGGGCCAAATCCGCACAGAAGACGTGGACGCCGCGAGCCTGGTAACGCTCGCCTGCCTGCGGGCGCGAGAGATCAACGGCTTCAGCCTGCTCGGGTTCGCCGACGTGTTCCTCGACCTCACGTTGCTCCCCGTGATCCATCGACAGGCAACACGGCAGGTCAGGGCCACCCGAATGGGTAGCGGCGTGATGGCACAATCTTGTCACCATAGCGGAGGACGAGACGAAGGACATTGGCTGCTTAGTGCTGCTGCTCCAAGCACACGGGCAAGAGAGCTCGAGGCCGTTGTCAGTGAGCAGCAGCTCGCCCTCTGTGATCTCTTGTACCGCGTCGCGGAGAGGTCATTCGAGGAGCATGAGGGGATACTGGAAACCGTGACAGTGGCAGGTGGGCCGTCACATTCACGGTCAACTTCCTCGCTGTCCTCGCCGACATCGTCAACATCTTCGCCATCCAGGGCGGTCTCTATCTCTTCAGCAACCGCGAGCCATACCCATACTTGGACCCCATCCGATATGTCGTCCACTCAGCGCTCTTGCTCATCATCACCGTCCTCGCCTCCTTCTACACAACTAGCGCACGTATGCTATCAGAAAATGCAACAGCAACAATATCAACATCAACATGATTCCCACTACCCCCACGGCAACTTCCAAGCCTTGCCGCTCCTCGCCCGCAAGGAGCTCGCCCTCGCATCTATACGCATGCACATCGACTCGGCATCGGCTGCGCTGCGCGACGGTCTCTTCTACGCGCGTGTCGTCGCATGAATCTGGCACTTCCGGCTGGTACAGAAGACGAGGGCACCAGGCACGAGGACGCAAGGCTCATCAGCAAGTGGGCAAGTTTTTTATCGCCTTTGCAAGCATGCTGATCAGCGATAATGGTTTCTCAAGCGTGCAGTCATGCAGACCATGCGAACGCTCAATGATATTGAGGCTGACTGCGTGTTCGGGTGCTACCCCTGCGAGTGTGCCGTGTGATGAGAGAGTTTTGTCGGACTACTTTCACCTGCGCGCGGCATGATAGCGCCGTGACTCCCGCAGGATTCTGCGCTTCGAGGCCATCATCAACTCAAGCGCCTACATCTAAGCCAGCGCTGGGGCGAGTAGACAGTGCTCAAAGAGAGGACGTAGCCAGATACGTAACTACGGGTTTAGATTGCCGTATCGTTGCAAGTGAGCGACAATAGCCCGAACAAACCCAGCCTGCCATCCCCTAGTATCAATTCAAGAGACTGATCCTGCCTCTAGCAAGCCTAAGAAATACATCATCCAGAACTTTCCCGTCACCGAACTCGCGCAAGACGTCAAGACGATCCATCCTTCTCCGCATCCCCAACTCCTCACCTCCACGATCGAGTTCCTGATACATCCCGTACGGCCCAAACGCAGCGACTTCGTCACCATTCCACGGATCGCTGCCATTGATGAACCTGATGAACCGCTTCCGCAGCTCTCGTCCAGTCTTCAATGCCCCCGATGCCGTCATCTGCTCATCGAAGCCGCCAAATAAAAGCACCAGATCGACAGCATGATGCGCGCCGTGGGACGGTTGCCAAGGGTTAAGCTCGTCTATGATGCAGCGAAACGCCCGGGGGGGATCATTTCTATGGTCTGGCGGCAGTTCGGTCTCGTTCTGCATGTCAACTGTTTTGTCCGGGGCAGGAGTCGACTTCTGCTGCTGCTGCTGCTGTTGTTCCGCGAGCCGCTCCGCAGGCAAGAGAAACTTGCAGTCGTTGATGAAGTCGAGCGCGCCGAGCTTGCACGCCGACGGGCGGTCGCTGGAGATGCCGTATGCCTGCTTGAGTTTGGTCTCTAAATGGCTGTACGGGGTCTCGGACAGGTCAAAGGCTTCTAATATTGACTCAGTGGACGCAGCCCAGATCCCATTGCGCCAGAGGACGGACTACCAAGGACCAGTTGTGTCAGCCACTGATAGCAGGCATACATGGACGTGGTCTCGCTGTCGTGGGCACACATCGACTCGATATCAAAGAGGTCTCTTGATGAAACTGAACGAAGGGACGGTCGTCAGGTTTGGTGTTAGTTCAGACTGACCTCGAACTGGACATCGCTCACCAGCAGCCGCTGGGAAAACACTCTTTCCTGCCAGTGGTCAAAACGATCTTCGGACTCCAGGAACCAGGAATGAATGCCCGACTTGCGCAGCGCCTCGACCATGATATCTACCGGCGCATTGTCCAGGTTGAGGCTGCTGTCTAGCTCTTGCAGTTCTGCGGAGACCTTATCCCGAAGCGCGTCGATGACGACACGCGGCTGCGGGGGCGACAGTGCGAGGGAGCCCGAGAGGAGCATGCACTGCTTGATGAGGCTGCTTGTGCCGCTGGTGCGTGCCGTCACGAGATGTGCGTGGCAGTGGACCGCGCCTGCGCTCTCGCCGGCAAGGGTGATGTTTTCCTACTCGTGCATCATGCTTTGTGAGCGGTCGCGACTAGTCATCGCTCGATAAGGCATGCTTACGGGATCGCCGCCAAAGCCCGCGATATGCTTATGCACCCATTGTATTGCGAGGTCCTGGTCGGAAAGGGCGAGGTTCTTGGAAGCCTTGTCATCACCGTGAGCGAAAACGTTAAGACGATATTGCACCGACACTGCGATTATGGGCGCTCCCAGCCTTGCGGAGTCGCTGACAATCTTGGTCATGTCTAGAGAAGAGGGTCAGTTCTTTGCATAAACTGACTCATCTGTGTCACTTCAGGAGGGCGCAGGAACAGGAACCACCAGTTCCTTACCGCATACTTTGGAGGCTGAGCTGCCAAAGGTCATAGCCTGGGAGCCACCTGTTTCATGCGCGAAGGCTTGTCAGCGTTTTCGATCTAGATGATCAATTCCAGCCTCAAGGATCTGGTTCGGCAAGCTTACCGTGAACCCAGATCAAGACAGGCAGCCTTGTGTGCTCGCTGCTGGGGAAAGGAGCCAGGCATCCCTCCGGTGCGCACACATCGAGGTTGAGGCATGCAAATTCGTCCTCGGGCTCTACCGGTAGAACATGGTTGCTCGGAAGGCGCAGTAGATGGCCAACATCTATCTGCACCTGAGGACATCTGGGACTATACGTAAGGAGGGTTTAGCTCATGTATGTTATAGGCGAGCCAACGTGCAAAGAGCCACCCACCCAAATTCAGTGCAGTCCAGGGTTTCGGATGACGATGATATTGGTTGGTCCAGCCGCTGAGCGGCAGCAAATCGTCGCGGGACCGTAGCATAGCGAATGCCACGAAACTGGACAACGCCGCGTGTTGGATCGTGTGCTCCTCGGAGGACGCAGCCTAGCGAACCATGGTCAAGCGTGACCGTCATTGCTCCTGTCGATGGCCTGCGAAGATGGACTCGTCACCGCCTAGGCACAGTTACAGCCCCAAGCATAATCTGCTCTCGCCCCTCTTTGGAGAATGAGTGCGTCAGGAGTGCGACGCCAGGTCAGCGGCTCTTCTCTAGGATAGTGTGCGGCAGGTGCCGAGTATGGCTGACTAGAAGCTTACCAATGACTCCAGAGGCGGTTGTCCCGCACTCGGGCCCCTTGTTTCTCCATCACCTTCTCCACAAGTTTGCCGGGCGGCAGCATCGCCGGCTGGTGCATGCGGGGTTCCTGCAGCGGTGATCCCAAGTCGACTGAGGGGGCTGAGCTGGGCGAGAGCTTTTGCTTCCTGTCCTTCTTGCTCTTCATCCACTGCAGACCTCGTTGTTTCCTTCTGTGGCAAGGACAAGAAGACAACAAGACTAAAACAGCCGGCGAAGATGGCTTCCCAAATCCTGACGCCGGAGCAACACCAAAATGCCTTCCACTGGGCCGAGACGCAAAAGAACGGCACCGTGCCGTCCTTTGCCACGCGCCACAATGACCCTTACAAGTATCAGCCGGGCTTTGGCAACAGCTTCGAGTCCGAGGCCATCCCTGGCGTGATCCCGCGTGGCCAGAACAGCCCGCGATCGATCCGCTTCGGCCTCTACGCCGAGCAGATGACGGGCTCGTCCTTTGTCGCGCCCCGTGCCGCCAACAAGAAGGCCTGGCTGTACCGCTCCCGGCCGGCCGTGGCCCATCAGGGCTTCACAGACCTGCCCGACCTCCAGGACACCGAGTCCAGCTTCCTGACTATAAACCCGCGCGTACACATCTCGCCAACTCAGCTCGCCTGGAAGCCCGCGCCCATCCCGCAGGGCGAGGACCTCGACTTTGTCAGCGGCCTCAAGACGGTGGCTGGCGCTGGCGACCCGACCCTGCGCGAGGGCCTCGCCACGCACGTCTACCTGTGCAACAAGAGCATGACCAAGAACGCCTTTGTCAACTCGGACGGCGACTTCCTCATCGTCCCGCAGCAGGGCGCCCTCGACATCCAGACCGAGTTTGGCTTCCTCTACGTGCAGCCCGGCGAGGTCTGTGTGATCCAGCGCGGCCAGCGCTTCAAGGTCAATGTCGAGGGCCCGACACGGGGCTACATCCTCGAGATCTGGGGCTCCAGCTTTGAGCTGCCGGAGCTGGGCCCGCTGGGCGCCAACGGGCTCGCCAACGCCCGCGACTTCCTGCACCCCGTGGCCGCGTACGAGGTCACCAAGGACGACCCCTGGACCGTCACGTACAAGCTCGGGGGCAAGTTCTTCGCCTCGCGGCAGAACCACTGCCCCTTTGACGTCATTGCGTGGCACGGCAACTACGTGCCCTACAAGTACGACCTGACCAAGTTTGTCAACGTCGGCTCCATCAGCGTCGACCACATCGACCCGAGCATCTTCTGCGTGCTGACGGCCAAGTCGCGCGACCCGGTGAGCCCGCTATGCGACTTCCTCATCTTCAGCCCGCGCTGGGACGTCGCGTCGCACACCTACCGCCCTCCTTACTACCACCGCAACTGCGCGTCCGAGCTCATGGGCCTCATCTACGGCGAGTACGGCGGCCGTTCGGACGAGTTCCAGCCGGGCAGCATCTCGTTCGAGTGCGGTTTCGTCCCGCACGGCGTCGCGTACGAGCAGTTCGCCATGGCGTCAAAGGCGGACCCGCCAGTCATGCAGATCTCGGGGGGCTCAATTGCCTTCATGTTTGAGAGCAGTCGCGCGATGACCATTACCGACTGGGCGTGGAACAGCAAGGAGAAGCATGAGCACGACCCGAAGATGTGGGATGATTTGGTGGACAACTTCTCGAACCACAAGATTGAGGTTGACGAGGCGCTCAAGGAGGCTGGGCTGCCTCTCAAGGGTAGTCAGTGAAAGTATTAATCGTCGACCAAAGAAACAAGTGATGAAGATGACGCGCTAGTTCTGGTGCAATATACGCAAAGTCCTGTCTTCATACTGCTCGGTGTGTGGCATTTGCCACGAGTTTTAATGAACGTAGACAAGGCCTATGTTACATGACCCGCAGTTGCCTAGCTTATTTAATTCTGCCCGCAGCACAGTATACAATCGCAACATTGCCTAGGACTGCGAGGCTTTCTCAAGGGCACGGACCAGGATGACGGAGACCAACACTCTCTCTGGCTGCCAGGCTAAGAAGCTGGCGCTATAGCCTGCCAACCCCAGCCGATGAAAGCTACGGCTTCCAGAATGTCCCAAAGGAAAGGAGGGCTTCACAAGCCACTGGCCTTTGGCAGTGCCGGATCCTGGCTGCGCGCATAAACTGGAAGCTGCTCGGAAAGACACCGGCAAGAACCCTTGACCATGTTACCATCGATCCGTCGGAAGCAGGGGGGTTACGTCAGAGGAAAATGGCGGTTCCTGTCCAGTACCAGCAGCGGATCAGGGCGAATGGCAGCGGGCGCCCAATGGGCCGGAACTCATTGCCCCAATGGGGGAAGGGGTCCACCGCGGACGTTAAGTCAGACGGATGTGACGTCTGCTCCCGGCGACCAATTTCCCCCCGACAGTTCAGACAGTCCTTGCGAATCAAGACTGGCACCAATCTCTGGGTCGGCCGAGATCGCGGGGTCCGTTTCCATCAGCAAGGCCGGCCAATGGCATGGATTACGTCGTCCTGACTGGGATCCTGAATCGCTCGGATGGGGCCGTTAGAGACAGATTGATATTGGCCGGACCCATTGGATTCCCCGCTATCTGGGCCAGATTGACGATCGCTGCCGGTAGCTCGCTAGTCCGGGTCGGCAAAGAGGGAAACACGCTTGTTTCCAAGCCGTCGGCAATAGACAGCGCGTGTGTCAAAGTTTTAGACCCTGGTTCCTGGCCGCCCCAATTTCATGGAACACCCAGCAAGCTGGGCCTTGTTTTTGCAAATCGACTGCCGTCTCGTCGGCAATGTTGCCGCCACGTGCGTGGAGCTCGGCAGTCCTTGCATCTCGTCAGCCAGCCCGGTTTGCTCATTATAAAGTCGGCTTGATCGTCATGTCCTTCTCGCTGCCACGTTAGTGTCTTCTTGCCAAGGCTGTCCTTAGCGGTACCCGACATCAAACACCTTACTGTCTCTACAAAATGAGGTTCGCCACATCATCAATAACAGCGGCTCTGCTGCTCGCCTTTGGTGAATATGCCAGCGCCCAGGTCCACCAGGCCGCCTACGACTACATCGTTGCGGGCGGTGGTACTGCCGGCATCGTTGCGGCGGAGCAGCTCACCCGCTCCGGCCGCAAGGTGCTCCTTGTCGAGCGCGGCGGCCCTGCTTTCTACGCCAACGGCAACACGGAGAAGCCTGTGGCCTGGAACAGCACTGTCACGGCCTTCGACGTCCCGGCCCTCGTCGACTCGGTCATGGGCAGCCCCAACTCGGGCTGGTGCGACGACCTCTCCATCCGGGCAGGCTGTGTACTTGGCGGGACGACCACCAGCAATGGCCTGATGTTTGTCCGCCCTCGGGCTGAAGACTTTGCCAGCTGGCCTCAGTCATGGCACTGGGACAATAAGAACGGTATCGCTGCCGCGGCAGCCGAAGTATACGAGAAGCTCCCCGGTACGATCCTGGCGTCCCGGGACAGTGTGCGGTACGATGACGGCGCATTTGATGTCGTCTCGCGGTTTCTCAGCGACAACGGTTGGAGCGAGACCAACGCTCTCGAGAACCCCGAGGCTAAAGAGCTCGTCTTCTCCCACCCGGTCTGGTCGATTGGCAACGGCCTTCGCGACAGCCCGGCCCGCGCCATTCTGGACGCCGCCAAAGCCCGGCCGTGCTTCTCGATGCAGCTCAACGCCAAGATCTTGCGCGCCGTACGGTCCGGCAAGCGCGTCACGGGTGTCGAGGTCGAGCGCGCCGACGGCAGCCGCGAGATCATCCCCCTTTCCAACAAGGGCTCGCTTGTCCTCGCCGCTGGCACCCACTCGACTCCTCGCGTCCTCTTCAATTCGGGCATCGGTCCAGCCGCGCAGATCGAGACCGTCGCCTCGGGAAGCACAAACATCATCCTCCCTCCCCGCGAGCAGTGGCTCGATCTCCCTGTGGGCGAGAACCTCCGGGACCACGCTGTCGCCAGCATCACGCTAACCACTCGGCCCGATGTATCGCTGCCCGTGATTCCTTCGACAGACATCACGAGCCCGATCCAGCAGAAAATTGACCAGTTCGCCCAGGCGAGCGGCCTGCTCACCCAGGGCAGCCAGCGGCTCAACTTCTGGACCAGCGTCAACACCACCTCCGGGCTGGCCTACTCGCTGCAGGGCACCGTCCGCGCCACAAAGGAGAGCACAATCTCCATCAAGCTCTATCTCACCCACGGGACCACCTCCACCGGCACGGTGGGCATCTTACCCAACGGCACGACCACCATGACCTCCAAGCCCCTCCTACAGACCGCGTCCGACGTCGAGGCCCTCACCGCGGGGGTCAACATGTTCCTCGACTACACGCGGCTGCCGGGCTCGATCCTCACCGTCCCGGACAACGTCACCGCAGAGGCGCTGCTCCAGAACATGGCCAGCGGGAGCCACTACCTGGGCACCGCGCAGATGGGTTTCGACGATGGCGGCAAGACCAGCGTCGTCGACGAGAACGCCAAGGTGTGGGGTATGGAGAACCTGTTCGTGGTGGATGGCAGTATTCATCCGCATGTGCCGACGGGCAACACCCAGGCGCCGATCATGGTTGTGGCGGCGTATGCGGCCAAGCGGATCCTGCGGTTGCACGGCGGCGGCCGGGTTTGATGATAGCGGAAGGAGAGCTTGATCTTATACATAATCATTAGTGCCTAAGCCAGTTATTGTATACAGCGAGGTGATCGGCTGATGAGTAGATGCTGCCATACCAATGCAGTGAGTCAGCCAAACTCACTCGTGGAGGAAGGTACTCAGCAGAATGACAGCCTCGGGGATAAGCCGAGACGATGCATCGTATGTAAGATTCATATTGTCTGAAACGAAGGGCAGGAGGCGATCGGGACAGTTCAGAAAACCTCCTCATTGCTTTACGCCAGCACTATTCGGCTACGCTATGGTGAACCCTTCACGCGTCTGGACCTTGTTGTAAATTCAGCTGAGTCTAAGCTCTGGTATAAGTGGGGTTTGCAATGAACTCAACACGCTAATGTATAGTGCCTCACTCTTGTGTCTTTCGTCGTCGAGTTTGATAGTAACCATTGACATGGTGTGGTCTTCAGCCAAAAAAAGAATAAGCAAAGGTCCCGTGAAGAAAAGAACCAATACGGAGCTAGCAATTCGTGTGCTCTGCTCCTCACTCTGGATGGATTTGACGGAACGGAAGTGGGTTGACCCAAGCCAATTAGGCTGTGTGAGTAGAGTTCGCCTTCTGCCATAACTATGATGGAGGGTAGGCAGTGCATTATTTGGGCCACGAAGACTGGTAGCAGGATAGATTCGTCGAAAATCTGACAAGGACAGCACAGAGCGATGTTGAGAAGTCTGATTGTTACAATTACATACTGATGTGGAAGGCCCGCAAGACTTCGCATGACGCCGGAGGGCGAGGTGCCGTCACAATACAGACACGCCGCCACTTTATGGACACCACGTGGCATGAGAAGTGCCAAGGCAGTTTTTTGGCCCGCCTTAGAGCTAGGGGTCAGGCGTATCGCCATGAAATACGTCTATTAACTGCCAGCAGAGCTGCTGTCAACTTAGCAAAGGACCAGACTGAAAGCAACCAATGAGTGCACGTGTGCGCTGGCTTCTGCAGAAACGAGTCTTTACCCTGGCGAGATCATGGTCCACTTCCAAAATTGGCCTTGGTACGCGTGATAACCCCAAAACCGCGCGGGATCCATGATGATCTGATGTATTTCGGTGAATTCGAGGTCTAGGATGTCAATTTGCCTGGAGCCAGTGACCCTGCCCGCGGCGCCCCTCATGTGGAGCGATGGACAAGGTCAGTACATACGTCACTGCAAATTTCCCTGGCAAATTTCACGTGGAGTGTGTCTGAGGCGTTCCCGTGACATGTCGCAATGAATGTTATGGGCGCTGTAAGGCTGCGAAAAGCACCACCCTGATTTGCTGGCGTCGACATGCTGGGAGCGCTTATATGCAGCCAAGGCGGGGTCTTTAAGGACGCGGCTGTGCCATGCAGCTGACATGGGCACCAACTGACCTCAAGCCTAACGTCCGGAGGTTAGGGGGTGTGCCATTTCCAACGACACATCCACTTCACGGCGTCAGACTATGCACACAGCTCTGTTTGCGAATGAGGCCATCATAGGGTGGACTGAGAAACGACGGTCGGCTTTCTACACTTTCCCCCAGACCCGTCATGGCTGAGCGGAGCAGACTCATGGCGGAGGACTACACCGTTGGTTGGGTCTGCGCCGTCCACCCCGAACTCGTCGCGGCAAAGGTGTTCTTGGACGAAAAGCACGAGGCCTTAGGCGAGGGCTCCAAACACGACAGCAACTCGTACACTCTCGGAAGGATCGGAAGGCACAATGTTGTGGTCCTAGGCCTGGGTGGAATGGGCTCAGTCCCAGCGGCGACAGCTGTTCGGAACATGGCTCGTACGTTCCCCGAGATCCGCTTCGTCTTGATGGTCGGCATCGGCGGCGGCGCGCCTTCCAAGAAGCACGACATCCGGCTCGGAGACATTGTCGTAAGCCACCCTGGCGATAAGCATGGCGGCGTGATCCAGTACTTGGCAAAGACAATCAACAACACGGGTTCCAGCGAACGGGCTTCCTCGATCAGCCGCCCGAGACCCTTCGTACTGCCATACGCGATCTTCGCGCGGACCACGATATTGAGGGAAACGGACTGGAAGACGCCGTGAATAAAGTTCTCGCGCAGAACAAAAGGCTGCGCGCGGGATATAGACGACCGCCACGAGAAACCGATATGCTTTTCAAGAGCAGTTTCATGCATCCCGATTATGACGATGACTGCACAAATTGTGGTTCAGACCCTTCGCGTGTCGATACACGTCCCGAGCGAGACGAGGATGAACTGGTCAAAGTGCATTACGGACTGATCGCTTCAGCAAACACCGTCGTCAAAAACGCCGTGCTTCGGGACAAGCTGTCTGCAGACATGAGTGTGCTGTGTTTCGAGATGGAAGCAGCAGGGCTGATGAACCACTCTCCTTGTCTCGTGATTCGAGGTATCTGCGACTATTCGGACACTCACAAGAGCAAGAAGTGGCAAGGATACGCTGCAATGCTGGCTGCCGCTTATGCCAAGCAGGTCCTCGAGAAGGTCATTCCTAGCAAGCTCCATACTGAGCGCAAAATCCTGGACGTGCTTAACGACGGTATGGCCCCTGACATCGTCTGAGCGCAGGAAGTGAGCTGATGAGAAGTTTTGGAAATAGTGAAAGAATCCACGGCTAGGATAGAGGTCCAGATCGAGGATATCGCTTCAAAACACAGGAGCGACTTAGACGAGAACCTTCTCGATTGGATTACCCCAGCCAACTATGGTGCGAAGCAAAGCGATCATTTCGAAAGACATCACCCAGACACCGGACTTTGGCTGCTCAAATCTGAAGCGATGAAAGAGTGGATCCACCGCAGGGGCCATACTTTATTTTGTCACGGGATTCCAGGGTGCGGCAAGACCGTCCTGACATCTATCGTCATCGAATACTGTCGCACGCTTATGAGGCAGAAGGAGAAAATCGCCTTGGTCTGGATCTATTGCAATTTTCGGGAGACCAAGGTGCAACGGACCATCGACTTGGTCGCGAGCCTTCTCAAACAACTAGCTCAGGCAGCACCTTCAATACCGGAATGTGTCCGCACTTTACACAACAGCCACCAAAGACAACGCACCAGGCCTTCCATGGGCGATATCCTCAGTACAATCAGCGCAGTGTTGACGCAGTTCTCGGAAACCCGTATCTTTGTTGACGCCCTGGATGAGTGTCAGACGACCGACAGTTGTCGTGACCAATTTCTCTACGAACTCTGCATGCTGCAAACCACACACGCCGTCAACTTATTCCTGACGTCGCGCGAGGATCCCATGATTAGTGACAAGATATACGGCTGGAATTCGGTGACGTCCCTGGAGGTCCGCGCCTCGGAGCATGATGTACGGAGCTACGTAAGCAGTCAACTCGACTCCTTTCCGGATTTTGTGAAGAACAATCCGGAGCTTCGCGTGCATACTCTCACCAAGATCCCGGAGAAGGTCGAAGGAAGGTGAGCTTTACCGGAATTCGGGATTGGTGTGGTGTGCCACGATGCTGATCAATTGCAGTTTTCTCCTTGCCAAGTTGTATCTTGACGCGCTGCGACCAAAAACTAACATCAAGAAACTGGCCACGGCCCTCGGTGATCTCAGTAGCGGAGCAGATGCATACCGCAGCGCATACGAGGAAGCCATGGGCAGAATCAATAGCCAGAACACGGAACATGCGCAGCTAGCAACGGAAGCTCTCGCTTGGATCACACGGGCACAACGACCATTGACATCAGCTGAACTCCGGACAGGGCTAGCCGTTGAGGTCGGCTCAGATCGCCTGGACAAAACCAACATGACGAGTCTCGACAGCATTCTGTCCGTTTGCGCAGGGCTAGTCATGCTGGACGAGCAGAGCCAGATTGTGCGCCTGGCCCATTACACAACACAGGAATATTTTCGAGAAACGTGGCAGAAATGGTTTCCCGAAGCCGAAACACAGATAAGTAGGAAACTGCTGACGTGTATGTGTCACGATGGTGTCGATTCGTTCGCAATCAAGCATCGGCCTTCATTTCACATGTCGAGCCGGACGAGGTATTTGCCTTTAGGGGATCAAGGCTTATACAACTACGCGCTCGAAAACTGGGCCGACCATGCAAAACAGGGAAACGGGATACTCGACAGCGAGCTGCTTTGGAACTTTCTGAGCAACAGCCACTACGTGCAAGCATGCTATAAGTTTACACATGAACGCATTAGAACTCAGGCCGCTTTCGATTCGCCGGCTGTACCATTGCATCTCGCTGCCTTTTACGGCTTGCCGAGCGTGGCACTCAATCTGCTAGAAAAGGGGGCTCATGTTGACCCAGCAGCGCAGCAGGGCGAAACGCCACTATTTGACGCTGCTAGGAATGGCCACGCAGAGGTGGTCAAGATCCTAATCGAGGCCAACGCAGGAGTCGACCATGTCGACAACTATGGCAACCCACCACTATTTAAAGCTGCTGGGCATGGCCACGCAGAGGTGGTCAGGATCCTAATCGAGGCCAACGCAAGAGCCGACCATATCAACAACTATGGCAACACACCACTATTTGAAGCTGCTAGGGGTGGCCACGCAGAGGTAGTCAAGATCCTAATCGAGGCCAACGCAGGAGTCGACCATGTCGACGACTATGGCAACACACCACTATTTGAAGCTGCGCAGAATGGCCACGTGGAGGTGGTCAAGATCCTGATCGAGGCCAACGCGACAGTCGACCATGTCAATTATGGCAGCACGGCACTATTTGAAGCTGCTAGGAAGGGCCACGTGCAGGTGGTCAAGATGCTAATCACCGCGAACGCAGCAGTCAACCATGCGAACTCAAAAGGAGATACGCCACTATCTCTAGCTGCGTCTCAAGGCGACGTGGAGACAGTGAACGCCCTGATCACCGCGAACGCAGCAGTCATCCATACGAACTCAAAAGGAGATACGCCACTTTCTCTAGCTGCGTCTCAAGGCTACGTGGAGACAGTGAACGCCCTGATCACCGCGAACGCAGCAGTCAACACTATAAATGCGCAAGGCGACACGCCGCTATCTGCAGCTGCTTATTACGGTCAAAGCACAGTGGTCAACGCCCTGATCGCCGCCAACGCAATGACGAACCATGTCGACCACCATGGCAATACGCTGTTATTTCAAGTAGTCCTCCACGGCAGCTCGCTTGTCGTCGCAGACAGAATCGACGAAAACAAAGCAATCGACCATGTCAGCCAAGATGGTGAAACGCCGTCATCTTATGGTTATTGTCTTCATCAAGTAAAGGCGACTGTGCACCTTGTCGCTGCGAAAGCTCTTCCTGGGAAAAACCCCCTCTCTCGGGCAGCGAGCAAGGGTCATGAATATATAGTCAGAGACCTCCTCGCCGCCAAGGCTCCTGTCGACGGAAGTGATCTTGATTTGGAGACGCCGTTGGCCAGTGCTATCAATGAGGGCCGCCGCAACGTGGCCAAGATCCTGATTGCTGCGGACGCCAACATCAACAAGCCAGATATTGATGGTGTAACGCCGCTCATGCGCGCCGTGGAGAACGGCTCAATGGAGATAGTGCAACTGCTCCTCGACAATGAAGCCAAGACGAATCAGACAGATAACGATGGCCGACCGGCACTGCTATACGCCGTTTGGTACGGGCGCGCGGATATGGTCAAGGCATTGCTTGCCAACGGGGCCTCGCCACACACGCCGGACGCTCTTTTCTCATACCTTCTCGAACTCGCGGTCAAGCACGGCGATACGGAAATCGCCAAACTCCTGGTCAATACACGGGCAGACTGCGATAGTCGCGATGCTGCAGCCGGGCGGGTTGCGCCCATTACCGCTTCCGAATAAGACCCCCTGGAAATCGCCAAGCTGCTGCTGGAACATGGTGCCACGGCTTACCCGGGCGGACATGGGCAAAGGCCACGAGACATCGCCCAGCCGAAGAGCCGTGTAGACGGACGCAATTTATTAACGGCAAGGTATCCATGACCCCGCGGATGGAAGCATGCAGTATGGAAGCATAATGAAGCGGCCCTCATAAAGAGAACGCAAGGAACAAGAACGCCTCCAACGTCTTAAGGGTCGGCAATTGATGATCGCCATGAGTTGTCTACCTTAGTTCGAGAACACGCATCCGAATGATCGTGGTACATCCTAACCAGATAAATGTGAACTTTTGGGGGATTGCGTTGTCCCGAATGCAGGGCATTGTGCCGTGAAGATTTTTGCATGTGGTACAGAATGAGTCAGCGGATCGCGGGGTTGTCTTTTTTTCCTTGTGCCACTTTCTTTTACATTTTCTATCAGCTCCAAAATCGGATTTCTGGAATATGAAGTGGTCATTCCCCTGGCACTCCTACGGATTTGGTCAATCATAACGCCTCTTTCATTGTTATGACAGAACGCCTTAATGTAGATTTCACCAGAATCTGAATGGCGCGGTGTCCAGGTGTAGTAGAGAACGTGCTGTTGTTCCCGCAGAGTATGGCAGCTTCTTGAAGTGGATGAACGTGGTTTCCACTTTTGGAACTGTCCCAAATCTAGTGCTGTCGAGTTTATTTAAACCACCACCCGTACCCGCAAGTTTGTTATACATTCGATTTCGCTTTCTCCCCTCTTGATCCTCCCCTCGTTCCAGGTCAGGTAGTACCCAGCATCTAATCCCATGAAAAGAAATCCAGGCCTTCTACAGACTTGCTTGTATTCCTTCAAAGAACCCACAAAGACCTGGGGCACTTGGCCAAATCTGCAACTTACTCTATATTTGCCCCTTGTGCGGATCACTCCTTCGGGGTTTCGCGAGGCATTACTACCCAGATTCTTTGCTGGTTCAACGGAGGTAAGACTTCATCGTTACACTGGTAGGGACCAGGACCTTGTGGCACAGCGTTGTCGCTATGCACAAGAGCGGTTTCGAGCACAGCAGCTTCCCTTCTGGCCGTTCTCGTTGCAGGATCTCCCAGTGCCAAGCCACTTTGCAGACGTTTTGGGTGTTGACTAGACCGAGGTAGTCAATACTGTGGTCAATGGCCCAATCATTCATCTTGGGTATGCACGGCTCTTTTGTGACCAGATGCCGTGGCACCACGAGTGCCACCTTCAGATTCCAAATGATGGAGGCCTTCGGAGATTACATGTTTTTGCATTTTATAGTGGGCCATTTGGTATCCGACGGCTAATCTGAATCACACCTGATTCCTGATGTGGTAAGCGCCTTTGATAGGGTTATCCAGTACCGGCCCAGGTTCAATCAGGCCATGCTCAGGTTTACTCAGCCTCTGCTCAGCCCCCGTCTCAACATATAATAATGCCATCACATTGTACCTACTGCAACTCCGAAGAAGTTAGAACCGGACGGAGAATAACGTAATCCACAAGTGAGCGGGCCACACAAGTGAGCGGGCCACTTTCCTACCATATTCGTACAGGCCATCTTCTTTCCCCTTTTTCTCCACCAATAATTATGGTACGACCATCAATTGAAGCCGATTTGATTCTAGCGCTTCAGGCGCTCCAGTCTGATCCAAAATTGACTTTACGAAAGGCTGCACAGCTATACAATGTACCTCGTACGACCCTCCAACGAAGACGAGCCGGCCGACCTGCGCAACAAGATATCCGACCACCTTGCCAGAAATTGACCTCGTACGAAGAGGACAGTATCGTACGATATATCATCGACCTAGATTCGCGATCGTTTCCACCGCGGTTAGGTGGTGTTCGAGAAATGGCGGATCGACTCCTCCGCGTGCGCGACGCGCCACGCGTCGGAACGAACTGGGCCTCAAACTTCGTACGACGACGATCAGAGCTCCGTACGCGTTTTAATCGAAGAATCGACTACCAGAGAGTCCTCTGCGAAGATCCAGACGCGTATCGCGCGTGGTTTGAGCTCGTACAAAACATAATCGCGAAATACGGGATCCACGATGACGATATCTACAACTTCGACGAAACGGGCTTCGCGATGGGTAAAATCTCCGCCGAAACTATCGTTACGACCTCCGATCGACGCGGGAGGCCAAGAGCCGTACAACAAGGCAATCAGGAATGGGTTACAGTAATCCAGGGTATCGCGTCGTACGGCTATTCAATCCCGCCGTACATTATCTTCGCCGGGAAGGTCCATCTCGACTCCTGGACCGCGAATAGCCCTCTACCGGCCAACTGGGTAATCGCGCTTTCAGAAAACGGTTGGACGACGAACGAGAGAGGCCTAGAATGGGTAAAACACTTTGATTTCCATACAAAGAGTCGTACGAAGGGTACCTACCGCCTCCTTATCCTCGACGGCCACGAGAGCCACCATTCCGTCGATTTCGAGCTCTACTGTAAGGAACAGAATATTGTTACGCTCTGTATGCCTGCTCATTCGTCGCATAAGCTCCAGCCTCTCGATGTTGGGTGTTTTGGACCTCTGAAACGGGCGTACGGTAAAGAAATCGAAGGTCTAATGCGGGCGCACGTAACCCACGTTTCAAAGGAGGACTTCCTCCCAGCCTTTTATAAGGCGTACGACGCTGCAATGACCAAATCAAACATCCAGGCAGGCTTCAGAGCGACAGGCCTAGTACCGTACGACCCGAATTATGTGATTTCGCAGCTAGATGTGAAGTTTCATACGCCGACACCGCCAGGTTCCTCTGCTGGACTACCACCCCCATGGGTTTCAAAGACGCCGAACAACCCAATTGAGACCGAATCGCAGACGAAGTATATTGAAAATCGTATCGTACGACACCAGAATAGCTCTCCGTCGTCCATTGTTCAGGGCCTACGACAGCTAGGAAAAGGAGTTATAATGATGGTGCACGAGCAGGACCTTATGCGCCAAGAAATCGCCGAACTTCGAGATGCAAACGACCGCCTCAGCCGCCGTCGTCGTACGAAAAGAAAGCAGCTACAGAAAGGAGGGTCCCTCACAATTGATCAGGCAAAGGATTTGAAGGCTCAAATCGATGCGACGCAGCAGTTAATAGCGGAAACGAGTCAGAATAGTGGTCGTACGAGGAGGCCCGAAATGCGCGCGCGACGATGTGGCGTCTGCGGCGAGCCCGGGCATAATGCTCGTACATGTCAGAAAGTTATATCTGCCTCTGAAGAAGAGGATTCCGAATAGTTTCAATTGATTTAAGGCGTTGTGGTTGAATTCTCTTATACATTATCGTACGAACACCTGGAGGGTGGCCCGCTCACTTGTGTGGCCCGCTCACTTGTGGATTACGTTATGCATATTATGCATTATACACACACGAGTAGAGGTTTAGAAACAAGCTAAGTCTACGTACGCTAACACATAACTATCGAATTTCGTTCTCTCTTGATTCGTATATGTTAGACAGCGCGAAAGACGTAGTTCAATTTCGTGTGCGACTAGTGCGTGTACAGCAGTGTGAAAGGCTCGTGCGACTTGATGGCGTAGTTATGTTCAATTCTACGCACGCGAGAAACCTTAGTAAAATAGTAATTGTGTCCCATAATTGTGTATACAGCGCAGCGAATACATAATGGATTGAATGGGCAAGCTGTTAAAGGACATGCTTGCGAACGATGGTGTCGGCCACATGTGGTGTTCATTCTACTCGTGATACGATGTTTATTGGGGGTTGTGGAATGTCGAGCAAGTAAGGTACGAACCCACGTGCCCTGGCGACATGACCAAGCATTCTGGAGAGCCTCCGCGACCATATGAAACAAGCTTCGGGCTCGAGAAACATGTCTGGATAAGTCTTCTTAGTAGACAGACTACTTTGAATTATCTCCATGGGGAATCATCCATCGCATGCTCCTTCGAGTGCCTGTTTGCGTATTCCACGTGCGTCACACCAGGCATCAAGATTCCACCCGATCAGCGTCAGTAGTAAGACAAAGTTGCAGTCCAACTCACCTTCGGCTCGTTCAGCTGAACAGTACCCCGGCCCAAAATTCAAGACTCATGGCGCGTACGGGCAGCCTCATTTCACATTGACCGTGACAACGAAGAGCTGCGTCCACATGATACGCGCGCGGTTATAGCTGAACGTAGGCAGGAACCAATGTCTGCCCCTGCAGGATCGCCTGCGCCGGATTGCCTGTCAGACGGAACAAAACCCCATCCAAACACGGGACAAACAGCCAATCACAGACTTGCGAGTCCTCTCCCTCCTCCACGTTGTCTGCAGCTACGAACCGTCCCTGTGTCTGGCAGCGGCTGTCCACACTACTCTTGACCTGACCGCAGCGAGTGCTTTCGGTTAAATGGTTTGATGGATCAGGCCAACTGCATATGTATTTGTTTCATCTTCCGAGATGGCGCAGAAGCGCGCTTAGGAGCCCAGATAGTCACGCCGATGGGAATTCAGTGGGAAATCACAGCCAAGAACCTGGTGGACCTTAAGGATATAATGCCTCAAACGTCCCTGCCATGAACGATTGTGGAATAGACTCTATGTGTAACACTGTCCATTTTCTCCCCACCTAGCATTGTGATGCCTAATTAGCCTCACCGTTCAAGTCTCTTGGTGCCCTCGTAAGCATTACGTTCCAGATTTCTTACTGTCTGAATAGCTACAAAGAACATCTTCCTTTCATGGCAGAATATCGACCTCGAACCACATTGAAGGAGAGATCTCCTCCAGAGCCAACCATGGCTGTGGGCAATTCACCAGCTATGGCGCCAGCTTCCCTTAGTCCGAATGATGTGGACGACTTTTGTGCCGAATTTCACGGGCTCGAGACGAGTGATTCAGACACCATGTTGGAGAACCCTTTTGACAGTGAGGGAAGTCGACTCTTGTTTGAGGCCGTTGAGCAGATGCAATCCTGTGGTGCAAGCCAGGACATCGATATTCCGCAGGTTCGACCCCAACCAGCCCTTGCACTTCGTAGCGAACAAGGAAGCCTTCTTTTGGGCTTCAGGTTCAACACGGGACACTTTGCTGATCCAGCTCGACACAGCTCGTCATTGTCGGTGGCCAGTCCACCGGAAAATCATCTCTGCTGCAGCAGCTCACTGACATCCCCTTTCCCATCGCCTTGGGTTGCTGCACGAGGTTTGCCACTCGGATCGTATCGAGACGCACGCCAGCAGGCTCCCCAAATCGCTTCAAGATATCTGTCGTCGAGCCCGAGGTCTCAATCAGCGACTTTAATTATCCGGTGGGAGACGGCAAGTACAAGGACTATGCCCTCACCGGGGAGGTCTTGACTGCGACCCAGTTCAGGAATGCCATTGATGAGGTAATGGTCTTTACTTCTCCCTGGAAGCAGACAGTAGCTCCGCCTTTCAAGTCGTGAACTTGGCGCTGACTCTGGCCAATTTGACAGGTTTCTTCTGAATACATGGGCATCACGGAAGGCACAGGACCTGACGCGAAGAACTTTGCCACCCAGGTTTTTCGCATCGAGCTCTCGGGACCCGCCAGGTCGCACTTCACCATTGTGGACATTCCGGGACGTATCTCGAACCCGAAGGGCATCAACGAGCATGAAATGCGAGGCGTGCAGACTATGGTGCTCGAGTACATCAAGAAGCCTGGGGCGATTGTCATGTAAGCACTTGAGGTGATCCCTCCAATCCACGTGCCAACCTAGCTGGAACCGCGCGACCCTTTGCTAACCGAAACCTGTCACTGCCAGCTGTGTCGGCGATGCATCGAATGACGTGAGCAACCAGGAGATCATACACCTGGCCCAGCAGCACGCTGGCGACAGGCTCGTCGGGGTGTTTACAAAGTGCGATTTAGTCAGCGATCCCGACCAGGTACGTGCCTCGCCGGCTTCTGCAAAGTAGGAAAAAGCTGATTGCTGACTCGCTATAATACTCGCAGTTCATATCCCTGGCTACCAAGCAGGGCTACATGAAGTCTCATAGCGCCAAGGACAGCTGGTTCGTCGTAAGCAACAGACCAACCACAGCAACGAGTGCCAGCACCACTGCCGCGGCCACCGAGACAAGCTTCCTCTCCCTTCCGCCCTGGAACCGGATCCCCAGCGCCCGCCGGGGCACGGCCATGCTGCGCGCCTATCTGAGCAACATGCTCTGTGACCGGATCCACCTTAACTTCCCGAGGATCCACGCATCCATCTCTGCGCACCTTTCGGACGCGAAATCACGCCTCGAGGCTCTTGGGCAGCCGCGGCTCACCCATCACGACCGCCAGCGATACCTGGGTGAGGTTGTTCAACGGTACGCCGCGCTCGCTAGGGACGCCGTGGAGAACCCGGGGCTCGTGGAAGAAGGGCTGCGCGTACGAACGCAGGTGCAGCGGCAGAAGGAGGCGTTTGCAAAGGAGTTACGTGAGCGCGGGCACACGTACCAGTTTGAGGACGCCGAGGTAGACCCCATCGCCAGGCTCGCCGGAATCATGGCAAAGGAGCAGCAGCAGCGCGAGCAACTCCGAGAGGCGAAGAGGAAGCAAGCGGCGGGGTTAGCTTCGCAGCAGGACGGCCTGGGGCCTGTCACGCCACCGCTATCCCGGCACGTGTCGGCATCGTCGCCGTTGACCCAAGATGCGTTCGCAGCCGACGGGTCGCAACCCCCACCCAGGAAGAAGCAGGATCGGGATCATCGTGCTGGGGGACACGGTAACGACGGCGCGGAACTTTTTGATTTCATCCGCCGCCAGCTCCGCGCTTTCCAGAGCACACAGCTCCCCGGCTTGGTCAACCCGCAAGTCATGCCGGCCCTCGTGCGGGAGCAGACCGCACAGTGGGAGGCCATCTCGAGCAGGCACCTCCAGGCCGTCCACGCCCAGGTCGGCACGACAGCGGCCGCGATCCTCCACGCGGTGTGCCCGGAGGATCAGTTCCCCACAATGAATCGGGGTCTCTCGGCCGTGCTATCGCGGCAGTGGCAGGCTACGGCGGTCGGAAGTGGGGAGGAGCTGCTCAGGCATTGCGAGAGAGAGCGCGGTGGTGTTGATGGTACTGGATCGATCACAGGGCGTGCCAGCGGGCACATTGACGCAACTGGTAACAAGAACTTTGCACACGAGTTGAAGGCCCTCCAGACGCTGCGGCTGCTAGAGTCGATGAAGGTTCTGGCGGACGCTGAAGAGGATGATGATGGGGATTGGTCCACTCCTCACCAAGGTCTGCGGACAGAGCTGATCTTCAATCAGCTACATTGCTCCATCGAGGACAACATGGCCAAGATGGTGCACGATATTCTCAAAGTTTACTACAAGGTGAGCTTGCGCCAAGACGCGGGCGAGACGGCAAGATTTGGCCCGAGTGCTAACCATCTCGCGATGACGTAGTTTACCATCGACTCTTTCATATCCCACGTCACGAGACACATAATCGAACCCTTCCTGTGTCATCCAAACGGACCTTTGAAGGCCCTCTCAATGGAGTGGGTCTATTCGCTGAGGGAGAGCGAGGTTGAGAAGTTGGTACGCGACGATGCCGACACTGTCAGGAAGAGAGCGACGGAGCAGGCCACGGTGGCAAGGTTGCAGGCTGCGTTGGACATCGCCATTGAGGCTTCGGAGAGGGCAAGGGAGCTAGTTTGACGCTCAGCATCTCGTTTCTTTGCGAGCAATGTATCATACCGAAATGTCGCATGGTGATGCGCTGTGTGAGCTTATTTATTTATATCTCGAGTACTGGCACTTCCACTATTTAACACAACTCACATATATCCCTTTACATTGCAGCTAGCCATACCTACCCTGCTGTAGCTAGCCCCTTCCCCGGCCCTGGATAACAAGAAGTTTGTCCATACATCGTTACGAGCGATACATTTTTAAATATCTTCATTATTAGAGCCCTCGTATACTGCCCTCGACTGCAGAATGTAAAAAGTGGACCCTGGAGCAGGCAGAACCTCGACCCCCTTCTCGGCTTTGTTGAGTCTCGTTGCAGGAAAGCCGTTTCGCGATCAAGACACTGCAACTCTGCCCGTGGGTTTAGCACCCCTCGCCCAAGATTGGGCCTAAGTCCTGAGCTAAACGTCTTAGTGTGAGTTTATTGGCGCTAGTTCAAGCCCCTCCATCGTCCTTTCCAAGGTTGTACGACAACTATCAGTCCACGGATAAATATTAGCAATTAGCAGCTGTTGAATGAATGACCCTAGTCCATGGCCGATTGGAGACTCACGATTGGCGCCCTACGCCAATGCTCATATCCTTGTATGTCCCTTGGACCGGCATGTTCTCTCACCCAGCTTGTTCATGCCAAGAAAGGAAAAGTTTGGAGTACCTGGCCGGGCGCGCGTCACTTTCATCTCGCGATAAGAGCCGACTGCACAATCAAGGTTGCGCGGCTCCAGGGATGCGGTCTTGAGCAACAGCCCGAGGCTTTGGGTCATTATAAGAAGTCGTTCGAGGTCCAGCCAGAGATCAACAACACGCCGGCAGTAGGATCTCAAGAACAGCACAGCAATTAGTCCTCGACCTGTCATCAACAACAGTTCTTCTCTTGCCATGGCTTCAACACAGTCTGGGGAGCTTCAGATCCCGGGCACTGTCTACCTCGTCGACGTGGCCCAGGACGAATCCAACATTCACGCCCGCCACGATGGCTCGCATCAGGACATTGTCCTGGTCCCTCAGCCCAGCTCCGACCCTGAAGATCCTCTGAACTGGACATACCGCCGCAAGCTCCTCGCTGTGAGCATGGGCTACCTGTACGTCCTGGGCACCGGAATCGCGACATCCCTGCAGTACTCTGTCCTGGCCAACATCACTGCCGACACGGGCATCTCGACGGCCGACCTGGTCCAGGGCACCGGGCTGATGTTCTTGTTCTTCAGATGGGCGTGCCTGATCTGGCAACCCATTGCCCTCACCTACGGCCGGCGCGGCGTGTACCTGATCACCATGTTCCTGACCATCCCGATCATGGTGTGGACGGCATACTCGTCCTCCTCGGGCGAATGGGCCGCCCACCGCGTGCTCATCGGCATCATTGTCTCCCCGATCGAGTCCCTCTGCGAGGTCACCATCTTCGACCTGTTCTTTGCCCACAACCGCGGCACGTACATGGGCCTGTACGTGTTCGTCCTGTTCGGCTCCAACTTCCTCGCGCCGCTGGTGGCCGGGTGGTTCAACGACGCGTACGGGTGGCGGTGGACGATGCACTTTGGCGCCATCGTTTGTGCCGTGTGCTTCGTCATCATGTTCTTCTTCCTCGAGGAGACAATCTACTTCCGGGAGCGGTCTATCGAAGGCCAGGCCGCACCGCCGCAGCCGCTGGTACCCGGGGCCTCAACGACAAACAATCCAGGCAGCGAGACACCCACCGCTACCGCCAAGGACGAAAAGTCCAACAGCCGACCCGCAAGCTCCTCGACCTCCTCCAGCCCGAACCGAGCGATCTGCCCTCCCGTACTCCAAAGCAGCAGCAGTCGTAGGGCCACCCAGCACAGCCAAGGTCTGCTTGGCAAGTACGCCCTCTTCCGCCCGCTCCCGGGCCGCCCGAGCAACCGCGACATGCTGCGCATGCTGTACCGGCCGATTCTCATGATCTTCCGCCTGCCCACAGTCGCCTGGTCCGGGTTCCTGTACGGCATCAACCTGGCGTGGTACAACGTGCTCAACGGCACTGTGAGCCCCGTGCTCACGCGCGCGCCGTACAACTGGTCCGCCGCGCTCGTGGGCTGCGTGTACGCAGGCCCCATTGTCGGCGCGGCGATCGCGTGTCTCTGGTCCGGAAAAGTCGCCGACTGGGTGGCCATCCGGCTCGCGCGGCGGCACCACGGCGTGCGCGAGGCCGAGTACCGCCTCTGGGTCCTCGCGGTCTCGGGCGTGGTCTCGTCCGGGGGGCTGATCCTCTGGGGCGTCGGCGCGTACCATGACTTGCCGTGGATCGGGCTCGTGTTCGGCCTCGGCATGCTCACGTTCGGCGTCGTCACGGGCGGGTCGATCGCGGTCAGCTACAATGTCGACTGCTTCAAGGAGATTGCGGGCGAGACGACCGTGTCTGTCATGATCATCCGCAACACGATCGGGTTCGGGTTCAGCTATGGCATCACCCCGTGGTGGACCAACACGGGCTTGCAGAACTGTTTCATCGCCGCGGCCATGATTTCTATTGCCTGCACTGCGACTTTCTTTGTTTTCATCCTGTTCGGCAAGAGGATCCGGCGGTGGTCTATTCCGGCCTATCAGGGCTTCATTGCAACTACAGTAGTGTCGCAGGAGTAGTGCGTCGTGGAAAGTCCTGAAAATCAGCCCGCGGGTAGCTACAAGAGATGGTGCAAGAGCAATCTTGATTTGTGCGTGATGTCTGTTTGGTCATTCACTTTGAGATAGATATTAGTTTGTTGGTGCTACAATTATATTTCGTTACATCAGGTGTATGCTGTAGTTGCCAGTTCATGAAGTTGCTCGGCCGCCTCAATGGCAGAAGGAATGTCGTTTTCCAAGTTCTTGACCAAATCACCAATAAAGACAATGAGCCGCTTGGCCTCCGCCCGGTGCTGGCCATGTTCGTAGTGAGAAGCATTATGCAGCATGCGTCCGACACCCAGAAGCTGATGCACAATCTGGCTGCCCGCAATCTTGAAGAAGATGAGCGACGCATTGGTGAGCTCCTCGAGAAACGACTCGGCGACATCCATGACCTCTCGCGCGGGCGCCTTGCAGTACAGCAACGCCATGATATTGACGAGTGTCTCAGTGCACAGGATTTGCACGGCCATGTACTTGCACCTGTTGCTCTGACTGTCATCGTCCTGATTGACGGTCAGCGCGTGCAGCATGTGCGGCTTGTTGGCCTTGAGCCTGGCCAGACCATCCAGAAGAGTCGTCGGGGAAGGCTTGTCGCAGAAGATGGCTAGAGCAGTCCTGCGGTTCTTGCACCCACGGAGACTGAAGATGGCGTACTCGAGTAGCCGGAAGAGGTCGGTGATGTAGTCCCAGCCAGCAGTCCAGGCCTGTGTTTCTGGGGACATTGCCGGGGTGATGCGAGGGTACATGACCGAGACCTGGGCCTCGGGAAGGCGGACGACGTGGCCTAGGACACAGGCAGAGTGGATCTCGAGTCGATAGACACACCAGAAGAGGCGCCGACGTTCGTCCACGTCCGACATGGTGATGTCGGCAGGCCAGCGGCTCTCGTCGTGGAAGCCACATTGGGCGACAAGGGCGTGATACAGGCCCAGGTAGCGGTGCAGTTCGCTATGGTTACCACGCAGCAGAGAGTAGGCCGCAAGCAAGCCGAATGCTCGTAGAAAGTCGAGGTCGTGCTGCTGTTGAGGCATGTGCATTGGTATCCGGGACACGGCCTCCTCGAAATATTGCTCGCTGGCTGGTAGAGGATGGCCTTCAAGCAAGGACTCGTCAAAGACGGCATGCAGAGCAGCCGACTGCGAGCTAACAGCACACAGGGACATCAGTAGAACGTAAGATGGAGTGCTGGCGTCGGGAATTCCCTCAGCCCAGCGGGTGATGAGGTCTTGCTCGGGGAGAAAGGGGAAGCTAGCAAGTAGGATATCAGCCCCACACCCTGAATCACAGCTACACGAATCGACATACTAGCACTGGTACATGGTGTCAACGTAGATGTTGAGCAGCCGCCGTATCGTAGAGAGACACCGGAAGTCGCCCTGAGTAGCCGCTATACATCTGCTATGAAAGTTGGTTCCGGACGGCTCTGGGGATGGGGACACGAGTGCACGAGTCGCCGGCTTGCGGCCCCGACGGCGGACGGGCCGAGTCCGGGTGCACTTTGCCCCATAATCTCTACAAGTGAGACACGGAGCACCGGGGGACTGTTGGGGATCGCTGCGACATCGCAGACCGCGGCCGTGGCAGAAGTCGCAGGCGCTGGAAGCACGCTGTCGCATTGGCGAGGCGTGGGCCGGCTGGGCAGGCATCACCAATGGTAGCCTGATGGCGGGCTTATCAGATAGAAGACAGGGGATTGCAGTTGATGAAAGGAGGGAAGGCGAAATGATCGAGATATGGAGATGCTCGCATGCATAGATGACGGGTGAGGCACCGGAGAGAATGGTGGAGGTTGCAGGCGTCAAGAGAGCTCATGTCTGGATTGTGCCGCCGGTGATTGGTGTTATTAACAGCGGTGCCATTTTCCAGCTGCTGATAACCTCCAAGTATGCTAGTCTAGAAGGCTTAGGGGACGCGGGCAGGGGAGTCTAGCGTGCGTGGGGTGGGGTACGCGGCCTGAGGCAGGGATCCCCCGCCTTGCCTTTTAGCAGCTGATGAAGCTGATAAGTCTGGTTGGGGTAGGTACAACCACACCACCATCCCCAGGTCTCTACTCAGACAGCCATGGCACAACGCAAAGACGACGGCGTTTCGAACAGAAAGAGTACATGTCTACATCCCAGTCCATATAATGGCGTATCCGTTCAGCTTCAATGTCAGGGTACACACCAGACCTCTCACGAGTCCATCGATCTCTCCCACAGTAGATCATCATGGGTTCAGTCGAAACCACAGCTGTAAGAACCAGCCCGTAGTTGCGTGGCACATACTCCCTGATCTAACAAGCCATGACAGCCCCTCTCCATCGTCGAGGCCTCGGTCCAGGACCTCGCGTCGGCCCTGTCGAGCGGCTACACCAACAGTGTCGAGCTGACTGCAAAGCACCTCCTCCGCATTGCAAAGTATGACCGCCGTGGAGCACACCTCAATGCCGTGCCCATTATCAACCAGAATGTCTTTGACCTCGCTCAGGCCTCGGACGAGCGGCGAGTCCAAGGCAAGACCCTCGGGCCCCTCGACGGAATCCCCTGCACCATCAAGGACTCTTACAAGATCCAGGGCATGACAGTTGCCAGTGGTTCGCCCGCCTTCCAGAATCTTGTCGCCAACGAGGATGCCTTTACGGTCCAGATGATCAGAGAAGCCGGCGGTGTCATGCTGGGCCGCACAAACATGCCGCCCATGGCTGCCGGCGGCATGCAGCGAGGCGTCTACGGCCGTGCCGAGTCCCCCTACAATCCCAACTACCTCACTGCTGCTTTTGCCTCTGGGTCGTCCAACGGCTCGGCCACAGCCACCGCCGCCAGCTTTGGCGTCTTTGGCATGGGCGAGGAGACCATCTCGTCCGGCCGCTCGCCGGCATCGAACAACGGCCTCGTCGCGTACACGCCGTCCCGCGGCGTCATCTCGATCCGCGGGAACTGGCCGTTGTTTCCCACCTGCGACGTCGTGGTGCCACACACACGCACTGTCGAGGACATGTTCGCATTACTCGACGTCATTGTCGCCAAGGACGACAACAAGACCGGCGACTTCTGGAGGGGCCAGCCTTACGTCGAGCTTCCTAGCGTCGAGTCAGTGCGGCCCCAGACGTACCAGTCTCTGCGCGACACTTCGGCGCTGTCTGGCAAGAAAATCGGCGTGCCCAAAATGTACATTGGCGGCGTCGACTCTGACCCGGCCGCGCGCAGAGTCCATACTCGCCAGTCTATCATCGATCTGTGGTTGCAAGCCAGGAAGGTGTTGGAGAGCTTGGGCGCCACAGTCGAGGAGATCGACCTGCCAGTAGTCACCAAGTTCGAGAAGCCCGATGAAGACGGCGACGACGATGTCAGCAAGGCATCTGAGGGCGGTGTTGCGCCGCCTCACCGGAACGACGTCGACATGTGCCAGCTCATGGCGTACGCCTGGGACGACTTCCTCGCAGCCACCAACGACGGCAACGTCGCCACCTCACTGGCCCAGATCGACTCGGCCACCATCTTCCCCCAGCCGCCAGGCACCATCCCGGACAAGTACGACGCGCAAGACCCGCTGGTGCGCCACTACGATGTCAAGAACCACATTGTCGCCCGCCACGACGCCGACTCCAGCAGCAGCGGCGCCCCAAGGAACATCTACGACCTCCCAAACATGGAGAAGGCGCTCAAGGGTCTCGAGGCCCGCCGCAAGGAAGACTGGGACGACTGGCTCGCCACGACAGGGCTCGATGCCGTGGTCTGGCCGTGCAACGGCGACGTCGGCCGCGCCGACGCAGACACCAGCGAGGACTCATCCGCCGACGCCTGGCGCAACGGCGTGCTGTACTCAAACGGCAACTGCGCGATCCGGCAGCTGGGTATCCCCACGGTCAGCACGACGATGGGCTGCATGGCGGACACCGGGCATGCCGGTGAACCTGACCTTCGCGGGCAAGGCGTACGACGACAGCAGCCTGCTCAAGTACGCGTTTGCGTTTGAGCAGGCGGGTGCTGCTGGCGATGTGTGCAAGAGGAAGGCTCCCGGCTTGACTCCTGAGCTTGCGACGGACCGTATCGAAGTATCCCGGCCTGTCTCCAAGATGAGCGGTGCTGCACCGCGACTGGAGGTCGTCCAAGCCACGGCCGGGACGAGCGGCAGTGTCGTGGTCAGTGGCAAGGCTGACAAGGGTGAGCTTCGCTCGCTCAAGGTTTACATCAATGGGGAGGAGACTGGTGGGGAGCTGGAGGTTGCAAAGGATGGATCATGGCATGTCCAGGCCAGTGTCCCCACGGGCCAGGCCACGAGTGGCGCAATGATGAGGGCCGGAGAGATTAATGTTCCAAGCCGTGAACAGTCGATGGTGGTTGTCCTTGCTTCGGGTGTCAATGGTCGGTCTTCGGCCAAGGTGGTGTTTATTTAACGTTTCAGGAATTGCCTCTTGTCCATATGGCTTGTAGCTTTATGGTTTATGTCAATGCTGAGTTACCCAGAAGCACTACCACATGTCATAAGGGCTTGGAACCTGGTGGCAACCTCTCCACTCAGGACCGAGTACCTAGTGCACTCGAATCCGGATCCCTCGACGTGACTCAGATGTGATTGTGTTTGATAGCTGGATCGCGCAAGTACGACAAGCGCATGCGCTACGTGCAATGATTGACAGCAGCGAGTGTTCCATGATGTGGGCGCAATGGCCAGGAAGGATCGCATCTACCGGTATGCCATGGTTCGACAAGCCTTCCGGTAAGGCGAAAAGTGGATAACACCAAAGGTCAGATACCCCAAGCTACGGCCATCGTAATACAAACCATTCGATTCTTCATATTTCTTCGCAGTGTGGCCAGGTACCCATCTGCACAGCGCAGGCTCGCACTTGGTCAGAGTAGGGGTATCTGGGAAATGCGGCGCTACCGCATGAGAGATGCCTGGCGGGGCTCAACCCTGCAGACCACTTCGCCACATCGAGCCGCCAGGGTGGCATGCGGATATGTGCTGTGAGATGTCCTGGGACGAGAAGTCGTTGTTGGGATGAAACTGGGGCCCGGCCATCCGTAAGGCTGACCACTGACGTGCAAGCTTATCCGAACTTCGCAAGAGCCATGCCCTGCAGTGTGGGGTGCATGGTATGGTGCGCCATCAAAGCCACTCCGCCAAAACCCTATATGCAAGGGCCGAGTGCGCAAGTGCACTTGGGTGCCTAACTGAGGCGCCCCAAGCCCATTTGGGTTTTGGCAGAGTGGCCTTGATGGTGCACCATACCATGCGACACACATGGTTGTGATTCCTGCCATGAGGACGCGAAAATCTATGCAGTCGTATCATCTAGAGCCATGGGTTGAAGACAGTCTACGGAGGTCCGGACGGGACCATGCCACGCTTTGGCCTTGGTAGGATCGCTAAGCTGGTTTAGGAGACCATCAGCTTGACTAGCGTTGCTTGGGCACGTTGGTCGAGACGCAAAATAGGAGATGTCATAATTCTCTCCACGTTCGGGGTGCTCGCCAGTCATGTCATTGGTCCCCAAGGTCGTTCACAGAAGATGTTCGTCCGTAGCGCCTCCAGGCAAGCTCATCCTGTGTCACCTGCTGTGTCAGCTGAGCCCTCCCCTCGGCGCCACATGGAGCGGGCTTCGGTGGTGATCGCAGCGGCTGATGGTTGTCAAAGGCCGTTTGCAAGCCGGGGGTCCTTCCACATCCGAGTGAACATTGGTAGACAAGGAGGCATGTCAGCAAACGACCATGCCAGGTACTTAAACCACGAGGCCCTCTGCCCTCCAGATTGTTGTTGCAAACCTCCCAGAACACCACCACGCAAACAAAGGCAACAGAAATGGCACCTGCCAGTGAGAATGAGATGGACACCGCCCGCAAGAACCAGCAAGCCAGACACTGGCTAGTTACGTCCCCGAGGACGGCGTCAAACCTGCTCATCAAGATGCTCAACCTTGACGAGCAAGGCGTCAGGCCGTCGCACCAGGGAGGATACTTTTTCAAGCCTTCTGTGTTTGTCCGCTTCCCGTTGCTCTTCCATGATGGGCCTATCGACAGCTGGGCGCAGGAAGACCGCGTGGCTGTCGCCAAAGTCATGCAGAGCTGCCTCGAGACACTGCAAGATCACCTCGAAGCCTCAGAGGCTGCTGGCAACACCATCTTTGTCAAAGAACACGCAATGTTCGTGAGCAATCCTTCGATCGAGTCGCACTTCCTCCACCCAGACCACCCTCCAGAATGGCGGAGCCCGGTCCTGGAAGCTCGCGGTATGGCCAGCCAGACGCGCAGCGCGCTCAACATCACAGCTCTGCCGGATGAGTTCCTGCACACTTGGACGCCGACGTTTTTGATCCGTCACCCGGCGTTGATGCTGTCATCATACTATCGTACTTGCCTGGACCACATGAAGATGGCGGCAGCTGCCGCAGCTGCGGCGCCGACCGCGGCAACTGGGCCCCCGAAGAGGAAGAAAGGGGAACCGACGGATCTCGAGATGTCGATGAAGTGGATTCGGACGCTTTACGACTTCTATGCCGACTACTTTTCTCGGGAGGGCAAGGCTGGCCCAGTGGTACTTGATGCGGACGACATCATGAAGCACCCAACACAGCTGGTGCCGCGGTACGCTTCGCTTGTCGGCATGGATCCGGCCAAGGTGCGGCTCAGCTGGGAAAGGCCAAGCGAGGCGTCCGTGAAATGCCTGTTGCCAAACGAGCGGCGAATGCTGAGCACAATTCTGGCATCCTCGGGTATAGATGCTTCCAAGGCGGCAGGCGACATCGATATTGAGCAGGAAGCTGTGAAGTGGAAGGAGGAGTTTGGCGAGGAGCGAGCACGGAAGCTCGCGGCGTGGGTGCGGGCTGCGATGCCAGACTATGAGTTTCTGCGCGCCAGACGAATGCGTGCCGAGTAAAGGTAGTTTTGATAGTCGCGTTGTGGTTCAATGGACGGCGGTTTGTTGTCGACGCAGATCCAGCATGTCGTGTCTGCCCATTTGGCGACGAATCAAGAGGTCATGCCGTAGCACGAACGAATCGCGAACTGTTGAGGGTGAACCACGTCTACTTTACTTGGACCCAGAGAACGTACGCTAGTGTAGATGGTGTAATAGTCAATGGTAAGCGTGGCTAGAGGCGTGCTGGTGGCCAGGATGCGCGTGAAGAGGAGATTGGATGCATCAGGTGGCCGCAGCTTCAGAGGGTGCGGCGCTACTGCCGGTGTTCCAGGGCTGTTTCAGTGGGCTAATACAGTGCACGCCGCCCCCGGTGGTGCGCTGTGCAGCAGCACATGTGCAGCCTCGCCAGGCCGCCACTTGCAACCTTGGAAATGTGCAGGCACGTGAGCTCGCTGGGTGGTGTTGATTCGGAAAGAGCTGTCCACCGGTAGCGCCAGTCCTCCGTGATCTCGCAACTGCCTCTGCACCACGCTCAATCCCATGGCAAAAGAGCCCTTATCACATTTCAGACTGCTTTGGCACATGTCTTCGCACTCACGGTTGGCCGTCCACAGTGGCCAGAATGTCCACCTTTGACGGCATCGTCCGCGAGTTCCCGTCCATCCGCAGTACGTGCAGAGTGCGTCTCCTCGTCCAGTTTGACCAGGCTGATGCTAACGCTAGACAGTTGACTTCTTTGCTGGCCTCAGGGAGCGCCCTGCCCTGGCCTGCTTCCTCAGCCATGTTCACAGCGATCATCTCACCGGGCTGGACACCCTGAAAAGCCCCTTGTGCGTCATCCGCTCCTCGTCCCAAGACCCAAATGCACCGGACACTCATTCTCTGCAACAGCGTCTACTGCTCCGCCGCAACCAGGGAGATTCTTCTGCGCCTCGAGCGCTACCCGTGCCGCATCAACTATGCCCAGGGCATCCTCGAGGCTCGTGAACAGACCTATCGCCACCTCGCCAAGGTTCTCAAGCCCCTGCCCCTCGATACCCCCTCGCTCATTGAACTCGACTCCCACCAGCGCATCCAGGTAACACTCATCGATGCCAACCATTGTGTCGGGGCTGTCATGTTTCTTGTCGAGGACGAACACACTGCCATACTCTATACAGGTGATATCCGTGCCGAGCCTTGGTGGGTCAACTCGATCGCTCGTCACCCGTGCTTGGTCGAGTACACAACAGGTCTCAAAACGTTGGATCGTCTCTACCTTGACACTTCAATGCTTGATGATGTGCCTCTGCAGACGAAAGCAGAGGGGTTGCGAGAGCTCCTGAGTCAGGTCTCTCAATATCCTCCAGATACTGTGTTCTGCATGCAGGCATGGACTTATGGGTAAGGCCAACACACTCTCCTACCTCTGGCAGAGATTGCGGCTGATACTGCTGCAAGATACGAGGAAGTCTGGTTGGCCCTATCTCGGGCTTTGAAATCAAAGGTTCGAGGATTCCCCACCGCTTGCTGGGTGCTCATTCAAGCTAACCGGCAGTGGCAGGTACACGTCGACAAGTACAAGATGCGCATCTACAAGTCTCTGGTCAGTAAGCTGGACACGGACAAGTATGTCACGAGGACTTATCTGAGCAAAGAGGCTCCTGCTCTTGTCGGTTTTACCTGCGGCAATCACCAGCTGGAGGGCTGTCTTACCCTTGATGAACATGTGCGAATACACAGCTGCGAGAAAGGTACACATTGCGACGTCATGCAGAATCAGCCGGTGGTATGGATCAAGCCAATCGTCGCGCATCTTAAAGGCGGGAGAGATTTGGTGGAGATTGGTGTTGGAGGGGGTGGCGGAGACCTGAACAAGGAAGCAGAGCTTCCAACGTTAACAACTGACGATATGGCCTACTTCATTGAGCTGTGAGTGCGAACTCGGAACTCGAAGGCTTCCAGACTAACGCTGTGAAATAGAGCTGCCAACGAGTTGGAGGTGCCTAAAGCCCTCAGGGAAGACTTTGAGACCATCCTCCACAAGGCTTCGGGCAGCCTACGCAGCCTGGCTGTGAACATGGACATCTCGGCTTTCACAGACGACATGCAAGCGAACTTGCAGGACGTGATCAAGGCAATGGTCTCGAAAGCCAAAGCTTTGCACGACTTTTCAGAAGTCCGGTCTCGCTCATTGGATGAAATTACTGGAACGAATACTGAGACGAGACCTGGGAACCTTGAGATGACAACCAGCCCGGTCAAGAGCCTAGACTTGCCGAAACGTATTCGATTCCCGTATGCACGACACTCTTCACTGCCTGAGCTGCGGCATCTCGTTGACACATTCAGACCAAAGGATGTATGGCCTTGTACAGTCGACGCTCGGGAATGGCGGGATCGAGGCATAACGATGCAAGGGCTCTTTGGCGACTGTTGCTCAAACGCGAAGGATTCCTTCGAACATGATCAGCTCATGGAGGACGTCTTACGGGACCTGCCACAAGATGAAGAGCGCCTCATTGGCGAGCATGATAGTGTCCAGGGTCAACGGAGTCAGCTGACAGGATCGTTCCTGCCAGCACAGTTCTCGCCTCCAAGGACCCCAGCCCGTCGGGTTGAGCTTGGTAGCAGCAGTCCACCTCAACTGACAGCAGCCTCGCCTCAGAATGGATCGTCGCAGGAGCTAGGCTACTCCCCTGCCCGGCGACACCATCGAAAGCGGACCCTCTCACAATCAGATTTGGAGCTTGACGACGGTATTTCGAGGAGATACAGAGATCAACACAGTGAACATGACCAGGAAGCAAGCAATAGGCCTTCCGGCCCCTCAGCCAACCACGCAACCGGCAACAACTTCTTCTTTGAATCACGCCTGGGCAATGCCAATCCCATCGAGACCGGCGGGCACAACAGGGATGGCAAAAGCGATAAGTCAGGCGCTGCCCATGGGAACAACGTCTCCAGCCCGAGTGGTTCTCAGGACTCGATAATGTCCAGTGCAGTAAGTACCACTGACGAGCCGAACCTCGATCCTTTGGACACCCGCGCGCGCGCCTTTCATGCCGCAGAAGCGTGCATCTTTGGAGGCGCCACCTGGCGTGAGTCTGCCGCCGGCGCAGGACTCATCTCCACGACAGATCACCACAGCACGCTTGAGATGGAGCTTGGGGTCGAGGGTCTGTACAAGCCGCAAAGATGAAGAGAACGGGGTGTTGTATGACAAGCAAATCACCCTCCTGTCAGCCTGGTCATAGAGTGCAGGAGGATTCGAGCATAACAAGCATGTGAAGCCTTAGCAAGCCACCTCCTACTTTTTCCGCCAGTCCTCCGACAGCGCTGAAGCCAGAATATCTCAATTGCGATGGCCACGAGAAATGTATTGAATGACTGAAATAGTAATGCTTCTTCAACGAGAATGAGATGCTGAACTCGCTCGCTCGCTTTCCACAGCTACAATCGCATGCCCGTGATCATGAGACCCTACGGCCTACCCGCCGTGTCTCGCCTGGCCATCGCCGTCATATTCCTCCCAACGATATCATGCAAGAGTCTTCTCCACAAACACAAGCACAGCACCACCGCTGACTCTGCCATCCTTGCTAAACAGGTGCACCCACCTGTACCCAGACTTGAGGCGGTCGAGCCGGACACATGCCCAGGCAGCCAGGTCGTCTCGGCCAATCTCCTCGTCCTTGACCAGGAACCGCACGAACGCGAGCTCGGGCACGACGCAGGTCACCTTGCTTGCCACGGTGAGCACCTCGCCCTTGAAGTCCGGGTTGACTGTGCCTTCCTTGTTGGGCTTCGTGTGCGCCTTGTACTCGCCCTCCTTTGCCTTGGCGCTCTCTTGCTTCAGCAAGGTGTGCGGCGGCTCCGTGTGGAGCTCGACTTTGACGTAGGGGCGGAAGCCGGACACTTTGTCGTCGCTGTGCGGCAGCGGGAGGTTCTGGGCGGCAAAGACGGTGACCTTGAGGTCCACGGTCTGGTGCGAGATTGCTGGCTCAGAGTTAAGTGGGAGGCTGACTGGGACTGAGGACGTGGTGGGGGCGGCGGTTGCCGTACCAGACGCTTCTGGTGCTGGTGTCGGAGAGCTCACGTTGCCGGCCGCAGCGGGCGCCTCTATGGGTTTCCGACCACGATAGCCAACTGGCTTCAGCACGAATCCGCCCGTCCCAGCAAACATGCCCTCGTTGAGCATCATTCCTTCATCCCACTTCTGCCAGTTGAGCGCGACAATCTGGATGCCCTTGCGCCAGAAGACCTGCGGGTCTAGGTTGGAACTGTTGATGCGCATGCCCGATGGGTACGTGCGCATCATGTAGTGCCGATTGTGGTCGAACAGAGCCTCGGCGTTTTCGTCGTGGACATCGGCGACGGCGCTTTCTGAGAGGGAGAAGATGTGCGTGGGCATCTTGGCCTCGGGCTGCGTCAGGGACTTGAAAGACACGCCGCGGGTGAAAATGCCCAGCGCCGAGAGAGCTTCGATGATCTTGGGAGCCTTGGCTGCCTTGTTCGCGGCCTCTGGGTGTTGCGCATCGGTGGGAGAGCGATCGCTACTGTCAGTGGCCTTGGCCTCCTTCTTTGGTGGTATGTATTTAACCTTGACCAGAATCTTGCCACGCAGGTCTCCTGGGGGAGGCAATGAGTTGGTCTCGCCTGTGGGTGCCTCGACCAGCAGACCGGCCCATGTCTCATTCATGATATCGACCATGATTTCCTGTTGCTGCCGGCCGCAGTGCACCTCCAAACTGACAATGAGAGGTAGGTCTGATACGGTAAAGGCATCCTTCTTGATCGCCTCGCAGACATGCCGAAAGGGGACCTCCTTGGTAAGTGTCCAGCCGTGCAGGACCCTGGGCTCGACAATGCCACTTGTCGGGCTGGGGACTTTCTTTAGTGGTGTCGTGGTCGCAGCCTCGCCTTCCGCGGCTCCAGGGGTAGTCGCTGCAGGTTTGCTGTCCTCGCTGGACTTGAGCTTGCTGGTCAGGCGACGACCAATTGAGGTCTTGTCCAGCCGGCTCGTGAGGGAGCCTGGCAGCTTGGATGCAATCATTTCTTTGCGGCTGGTCTTGCGAATACTCTGCTTTTCTTTGTATTCCTCGTCGCTAGACGAATCCATGCTGGACCGCTCCGAATCCGACTCGTCACCATCCCAGACGTCGATCTCGACACAGCGGCAGCCGCGCAGGAGGACCGTCTTGTAGGCGTCGGCATCGGACTCACTGCTGAGTTGGTTACCGGTGAGGTAAGTGTTGTGGCTGGAGCTGATGTAGTAGCTGCTGATTGGCCAGGAGAGGTCAACCTCGGGGAGAGGTCCATGGACGTTGGCGGCGCTCGAGCCCATATAGCGCAGGAAGCCGTCAAAGCCGAGTTCGTCCTGCGTCGCCATGTCGCCCGAGGGGTCTGTCACTTTGTCGGCTTGGACATGGTGAAGGAAGTCGATGATGGCAGCTTTTGACCAGGTCTTGCCAGGGCCTCCTGCGCAGGCTGTGTCAGTGTCGTCGTCTCGTGATCTGTAGAGGATCCAAGCACCAACCGGCATGCTGGTCAAAGATCTTCTTGAGATAGGGCAGTACCGCCGGCTGGATCTGCTTGACCTTGGTGTCCTCGAACGAGGGCAGACCGCCACCCGCCTGGTGGACTGGGTGCGTGAACTGCTTGGCGATGGCCTGTGGAGGAGGCGGGGTTGACTCCGCCATGGCTGCGATATCTGACGGGACGTCGCTATGAGAAGCCGACTTGGGGCCTGTGTCGCACGGCGAAGAGGGGATAAAGAGCAAAAGGATCAGTTCAGCAAGCGTGACGGTAGCAAAGTTGACGCTGCAGGGACAGGATTAGGACAGGAGCAAGCAATTCTGAAGATATGGGATGGGGGTTGGAAGCTGAGCTGTGCCCCCACAAAGGGTCCTTGGCTGGCAGTAGTATCATACGTCGGCCCCGCAGCTCAAGTCCAGATCCAGCTCTAAGGCATCACCTCGTCCCACGCTGTGAGACGAGTGGCGTGCCGTTTCGTCTTGTCGCCTCGAGGGACGACTACGATCTCGAGCTCGATTGCTGTGGTGGCGGGCTCGAAAGCAAGGAACTTGAGGGTCCAAACGCGTAGGAGTTGGGCGGCCCTGGGCTGGGCCTGACGTATGCGCACGACGATCCTCAGGCCTAGGTAGCTGTGCCTGGTTTCCCTCGTGCCTGGGAAGGAGCTCCCCAGATCTGGACCCCACCTGCAGCTACACTTGACGAATTGCGTGGAGCGGCCTCCTGCCGCCTGTGCAAGTGCGCAACGTCATCCATCCTCCAGCTCGAAACAGCCTACCCTTGACCTGTCCACTCGAGGTGCCTTCGCACACGAAAACATCGAACTGCTCCGCTCTGAAGCCGTCCATTGCTCGGTCCAACGATAAATCGACGTGGCTGTAATCCGAGCCAGCTCTGCGATGCGAGCTGCAAACACCAGTAAGCCACGGCAGGCGGTTTGTTCATACTGTCGTGTTCTTACGCGGATGTCCTTGCCGATGTCCAGCTCAAACAGTGCTCGTCCTTCAATCAGTCATAGCTGGGAATGCAGTCACACGCCATAATTACGTACGCATACAACCAGCCGATCTTGCATGCTTCGAGACGGCTCAATATATTCGCTGCTTTGTTCCAGACTATTGCCGCAACGAGTGGACAAAAACGGAACATATTGGGGGTGGCAGAAATGAAGCAGCTACTGTAGCGGGTGGGTGGACCAACTTGTGTGTGGCGCCCGTATGATCGACCTCTAGGAAATGACACAGCCGCTTCAGGTGGTGCCACTCTCCATCCAGAGAGGCAAGGCTTGAACGCCTACTGGCACATCGGGCTGCAGCACCCTTCACTGCGCTAGGGAATTAAGTGGCTTCCAGCTCCACTCGCGGCCATTACAGCCGGTACACAATCCAGAGAATCCATCATCCTTTCACATGCCGAAACGTAGCCCCCCGATTTGCTATGGATGGGCGACAATACGATAGCCGTCGCTTGTCGAATTCCTTTTGGCGGACTTGTCCGCGTGTGGAGAACCTTCGCTGCATGGATTGTCACGGGTCGGCTATACCTGGCGCGCATGAATGAATGGGCTCTGGACCCTCCTCGTACCTGACCACCCAGGGGTTTATTATGTGAAATATTAGCAAAGCATGTACAAGCATGACATCAGGCCGATGCGACACTCCCACGAGGAAAGGGCGGAACGGGAGAACGTGTGTCGCGTGGATGTCTAGGATGCCGCAATAGTCACTGTTGTGGGCGGCCAGTCTCACGCGGCGATGCTCTCCATTTGCCAAAAGCAGAGCAAAGGCGCCGTGGGACACGACCCAAAGCGACCTGTCAGGCCTGGGATAAAGTCGTTTTGTCTCGGCTATTTTTATTGGAGATTGTGTTGCTGGCCATCTGAAACAAGGCCCTGGCGCCCCCTGCCAGCAGGGGATCAGGGTGTGCTATGGCGTTATTCTGGGGCCAGAGGGCACGAGGCACGAGGCATGAGGCATGATTCAATATAGGACAGCGGCCTGTGTCGTCGGATGGCCATGTTTGTCGTGCCATTGGGCACGAATACGCATCGAGCAAAAGAGCGAGCAGACAGATGGCCCGAGCCGACCAAAGACGACCATCATCTGATGGGCAAGAGCTGCAAAGTGGCGTCATTGGGGAGGATCCAATACGACAGTAGGGATATTGTTGGTTCGGTGCAGCCGTGAGATGTCTCGACCTGCCCTGCAGTGGTTATCTGTTCGCAACGGATCTGGCGTTGTATCTCTGTTTGTTCGGAGTTGGCTCCCTGTGGTAGATGGCGTGGTGCTCTTGTGGTCGTCGCAGGAATTGGCAGCGCGGGTGTTGTCCTTGGCCCGCCTTGGTGATCCGCGCCGCGGTCGTGTTGTGTTGTTGTGTGCAAGTGCGGGATCCGGATGGCTGCGACCCCTTGGGTGGGTGGTCTACAGGGGTGCGCGCGGCCAGGATGGCGCGGGTGCGGATCCGGCATCAGCACCGGCAGCACACGGGGCAGGCCAATTGGCCCGCCGTGGCAGCATCCCAAAGCAGATACCGACCTGGGTGCACGGCCTTGAACCAAACAAACAACACCAAAGAGCTCTGCTCTCACATGGCTGAGGGGAGGGGGGCTAATTACCTTAATTGAGGAGTGGATGTCTTCGAGAACCAACAGAGTGAGACCCTGGCGGTGGGCAGCGACGGCAGTGGCTGAGACGGGGTTTCTCTCCAGCGAGCATGGGCGTGCCGACATCCATCCATGGAGGATCCTCTGCCAGAGCGAGTGCAGTGCAACGCTGGGGAACAGCATCCTGGAGCATGAGCGAACCAACAACGCCGCATTGCATGATGTTGTTGGTGGTCAAGGGGCGGGGGGCGCCGTCGAGACTGGACTTAGTCGGTGCTGGCTGGCCTTATCGGGGACGCAGGAAGTAGGTCGATGGAAGAAGGCGCGCCCGGAGGAAATGCAGCATGTGCGCGCAACGGCAGTAGCCGTTCTGAGACAGTGGGCTCGTCCTGCAGCGTGGTGCAAGAACGCCAGCAACTCCAGTCTGGGTCAGACATCATGATGGCCAGCAGCAGCAGCAGCATCAACAGCATCAACAGCATCAACATCCGCCCAATGCCATCATCACCCGTCAGATCAGATCAGGGCCGGGCTGGCTGGCTGGCAGGGCAAGGGGGGGACCCCTACCGACGTAGACTGCTCCCTTCCGCGCCCTGCATGCGCACCCCAATCGAGACGGCATCCCAGCTCGGCGGCCTGGGATCCGTGGAGGCTTTCCGCCTCGTTGGCCTGCCCGCTGGGGGCCGGTGCTACTGCTAGCGTCGCCGCCGGGCCTCGTCGACCCTCCTCCTCCTCCTTGGGCCCGGCGCCCTCGCTCACCACCACCGGGCGCCAGCCATGTCCTCATCCACCCGCCGCTGTCTCGAGACCCGCCAGATCCGTCGCCATCCTGTGGCGCGGCCGTACTCTCCTTCCGGCCCGCTTCATCTTTGCCAGAACACGGCTGCTGCTCCCAGCACCCTACATCAACGCCTTCCCCTGCCGCCGCCTCTCTTCTTCACCACTCCAAGCCGGTTGCTTCTCCCTTCGTCACCACCACGACACTACCCAACGGTCGCAAACTCTAACTCTACTCTACTCGGCTCGCAAAGCCCTCGACTCAGCGCTAGCAACTTCTCACAGCTGTGCCATGGCCTGGTCCCGCTCATGAGATTCTCAGCTTGCCATTCCAAGACGCCCTAGTCTTCCTTCTCCGCTGTCGTCGCCACCAAGGGGGTTCGCATGTCTACGTAGCTCAAACGTGACGTCCGTCACGGTACCGTTGTCTCGCGCGAAACAGCCCCCAGCGCTTCGTCTTGTCCAGCAAGTCTTCTCTACTTCTGGCCACGCCTGCATGACCCGCGCGAGCCGTGCGAGCCGCCATCCGTGACGATCGCCTCGGCCCGTCCCACCAACCACTAAGCCAGACTCTCCGTAGGCAAACATGGCTGGTTCTGGGCTTGTTGTTCAGATGCTGGACTGCCTTTTCACGGCCAAGACATGGCTCTTTGTCGTGTTCGTGCTCATCGGCCTCGTCGTCATTGAGATCCTTACCAAGCCAAAGCTCCCAGCCTCGGTACCTCGTGTCGGCCATGCTCCGGGCTTTATCGGTACTATCCGCAACTACTTTTCCTTGTGTTTCAACTACATGTACTGGCTTCAACGTGGCTATGAAGAGGTACATTCGCTGCCATGCTAGCGCTTTGATGTTGATAGTAACACGCGACTAACTGATGGAATACAGCACTCCAAACATGATCGCACCTTTATGGTTCCGTCAGCGGCTGCGCGGCCAGCCCATCTCATTGTCCCGCGGTCGCAAACATCTTGGCTCCTGGGACTTCCGGACCACGTGCTAGGAGCTACAGAGGCGCAGAATACGCTGCTCCACAGCAAGTACAGCTTTCCTGTATCACCAGCACTCGGCTACGAATTCCCCTTGCGAGTTGTCCACAGGCACCTTAATCGCGCTCTCCACAACCTGACTCCCGATATCTGGGAGGAGGTGCAAGCTGCCATGGATACAGCACTCGGCTGCGACACGGAGAACTGGAAGTCACTCAACGTGTGGGCCATATCTCTGGACATCCTGACACGGGTGACGAACCGCATCATCCTCGGACCGGGCATCAACCGGGACCCGACTCTGCTGAAGCACATGGTTCACTTTGTCGACAGCATCATCATGAACTGTTTCGTGCTCGACTTCTTGCCAAAATGCCTGCATCCCATCTTCGGCCCTTTGGTCAGCATACCTAACAGAATGCACTTCAAGCGTGGCGCCGAAATCACGATACCCCTCATCAAGCAGCGATTGCATGACCTGGCACGCAAAGAGGCAAGCGACCCGGCCTATGAGAAGTGGAAGGAGCCCGAGGACTTCATCACATGGGACATCAAGATGGCCAAGGCCGAGAACAACAAGGCCGAGCTGGAGCCTGAGAACATTGCCAAGAGGATCTTGCCCATCGAGTTTGCCGCGATCCACACGACAACAATTACCTGCATGTACATGATCATCGACCTCATGTCGACGGATCCGAGCCTTGGTGTCGTGGAGGATCTGCGCAGGGAAGCGGCTCAGGTATTTGCGGAGGAGGGTGGCCAGTGGACCAAGGAGGGCCTGTTCAGGCTGCACCACATGGACAGTGCGATCAGGGAGAGTCAGCGCTTCAGCACCTTCGCACTGACGCTGACGGAGCGGATGGTGGTTGCGCCCGAGGGTATCACCAACGAGATTGAGGGATGGCATGCGCCGCAAGGGACGGTGATCAAGCTGAACCTGTTCAGCGTGCACAAAGATCCCGAGATCTATGAGAACCCGGACGCCTATGATCCATTCCGGTACTCACGCACGCGGGAGAGCCTTCTTGCGGAGACGAACGGAATGGCGGGCGTGGTGCAGCTCAAGAAGACGGGCCTGACGACGACGAGTGATACGCATCTTGCCTTCAGCCACGGGAGGCATGCCTGGTGAGTTTCCTGTCTTGTTGCGCGTGTGGGAAATGGCTAGTGGCAGTTGCTGACTTGTGAAACCCCTGCTGGGATGGATAGCCCCGGGCGGTTCTTTGTGGGCCAGGAGCTCAAGATGATCTTTGCCAACCTGCTGCTCAACTACGACATCAAGCCGATTACGGAGCGGCCCAAGACGGAGTGGCTGGGGAGTGTGGCGCTGCCGCCGATGAAGGCGACGATTGAGGTGCGGCGGCGGAAAGCGGCGTGGACGCCCGACTCAGCCAACTGAGCAGCTGTCTTTGGGAGGCGTTGTCAAATGCGAGACTTGGGTCTAAGTTGTGTATCTTTATTTCTGGCGTTGGGATGGCCGACTGCGAAAAGAAGGCGGCGCGAGGGCGCTGGATATGCGATTCTGCCGTTTGAACGCGGAGGATGTGGTTTGTCTGGTTACCTACTTATGTAAGCAGGACATTGCGTCTGTTGTGTATATTCTTCTTTGAGAACCGGCATGGGTTCTTTGATAATCAACAAATCATGCCGCACAGAGACCACCCACGCCTGTGGCTTGCGCATGTGAAGGTGAGGCAGGCAGGCAGGCATGCATGCATGCACTACCCCACCTGCACAGCACCAGGCCATCCCCGTTTCCCCAGACCCGGCTGCGAGTCTTAAGTTAGCGGGGGGTGGAGCCGAGTGCCCGCTGTCGGCATCTCGAGCCTCGACCTCGCGCATGTCGACTTGCATATGCTCGCTTGCTGCTTTTCCGTTCGCCCGAAATCGTACCACCACCGCCACCACCAACAGCCAGCCAGCCAGCCAACCAGCCAGCCGAGCCGGCAGCTGGCCACTGCCGTTTTCGGGAGAGATGTTTCTGGACACAAGAAGCAGCCAGCGTGGGGATTGCCATTTTGGTTGGTCGGGCGAAAGGGTCTTGTTTCTTGGCTTTCGGGCTTCTGGTGTCAGCCGAGAACTGCAAGGTTGAGTTTAGGCGCGACAGAAGCGTGTGGCTGTTATTAATATGCTCCCGGATGCCCTCCTCGTCATCGTCCCTGCTTGGACTTACTTTCTCCCCGTTCCTTGTGAGCAGAACATCCTCCATCACATCCGATCGCGAATCTGGTTCCTAAGTACAACAACTTTTCGCCCTTAACCCGAGATTTCTACATACGCTGCACACTGTCACAGTTCGACACGAACATATCAGCTCCGCACCTGCATCCACAACTCACTGTATCTGCATCTGGCAACTACCAGCAAAACCCGGCGCTGCCGCAAACAACCACCACCACCACCACCACCACGCCAGCAACCTACACCTGGAGCGATTGCACATAAAGCAAACGACCTTTACGCTCGCAACTACAGCTTTTCTACAAATCTTCAGCCATATCTCAGACTTCACCCCCCACACATACATATCCAGAGACCATGGCCTCCACAGCGACTCTCTCCCGCACTGCCGCCGCCCGCCGGGTCCTCGCCACCACCGCTAGCAGCAGCACCAGCACCGCCCCACGCACAGCTCTCACTATGCCTGCCAGACTCCTCAGCACCACCACGTCCTCCTCTTCCACATCACAGCAAGACCAGCGCGCCCTGTCGTCGTCGTCGTCGTCGTCATCATCATCAGGAGGCGTGATCGATCCCATCATGGAGCGCCTCTGGGCGTTCGGTCGGTCCGTGAGCATCTCTGCCGCTGCTGCTGCTACTGCCACGGGCACGCCACAGCAGCAAGGACAGAGCGGCGGCCAAGCAGATTCCGCCAAGAGGATGGAGATGTATGTCGATGGCGTGGTGCGGGATCCCATCATGGAGAAGTTCTGGTCGAATGGTGCGGGGCGGGCGTGAGCTTTGTTGTGGTGGTGATGAATCACATTCGCCATTCGCCCTTGATGGTTGTAGGCGCGTGAAAGCTGGGTGTCCTGAGTTGAACTCTCCCATCCCAGGCTCCCTTTTCTTTGTTACGAACAGTCTGATTGAAGGTGGCTTCTGAACAGAGATAAGAGGGAAATGACATGCCTCTCGGCCTCTCGGTGAGAGGGGGCATGATTGTCGTGGGGCTGTTAACGAAGCGTTGAATTGAATATATATCCCCTCAAGAATTGCCGTTATCCATTACAGGTTAGCTTCCACAGAGCCGCGTGACACCTGCGAGAGATGACATGTTCAGAATAGGCAACTCGTTTGTTGGAAGTGGGAGGCACAATAACTTCGACTGGTGCCAGTTTCTTCGTATCCACCCGTGAATCTCTCAGGGCACCCTGTTATCATTGTCATGTCTCTGTGATCTACGCCAAGTTCCAGGCCGCTTCATATCGCTCTCGCTTGTTGAATCATGAGCGAGATATCGTTGGGGAGCGCAAAGGCCGCTATGAGTCGCGATTCATTTGCGCATCTCACAGGCTAACGCGTGTCAAAGGAGTGCTGAGCCTCACTGATACAACCCCAGCTCTCAAAATCAACATATTGGTGTACAGGTAAAGGCCAGTAGACGTGTAAGCCCGGCAAGGGGCTGATCTGGGTTCAGGGTATCGCTCTGCCGATTGGGGGCGCGCTGGAACCCTGGAGCCAAGACCATGTCAAAGCGGACGATATCCGTTGTGGCTTGCGGCAGAAGATCGGAGGTTTTCCACACTCGCCTCACCGTGGTTGTTCGCTGATTTGTTCAACAGAGAAAAGATGCGCTTCTCTCCGAGGCGACTCGCCCTCGGGATGTTATACATCGTGGAAGAGCCCTGCACGCTTTGCTGTCGTTCATTGCCATAGGCTTGCATCGCAATGATCAACGCAATCCAGGTCGTCGTTGTCGTCGTTGTCGTCCACTGACGCCGGCGTGCTGGCCGGGACGAAAGTGCCGCTGTACCTGAGGGACGAAGCTGGAAGGGATCAGACGTTCATATGTGCCAGGAACATTTTCTGGCTGACAAACGGTGCCGAGTATTCCCTCCTGAGACCTAAGTGCCAGTCTGCAAAGTTGACGGCAGAGTTTGTACGAGCTCTTAGTCGCCCCCGGGCGTGGTACTAAATCCGTAGAACGCCCTCGGTTGGTTTCACCAGCCTTCCTCCGCCGGATATCTAGATACGTTTGGAGACGGGGATACAGGCGCCTGAAGACAGTGGAAAGGACATCTATTCGGAGGTGGTGGAAGGGCTCTGCTGATAAATCCCCTTCGTGGTGGCTGGCACAATCATGACTACTAGACGCAGATGTCATCAAATCAGCTGTGTTGGCTACTTTCTACCTCGATCTCGGAAGATGGACTAGGTGCAAGGCGCAGACTGCCACGCCGACTCGAACCAAGCATGACTGACAACAGAAGATGCGTGACACTAGGCTGGTCTCACAACAAGCAACCACAACTGTTCACGCTGTGCGAGCAACCCCGGAACACGGTGTAAGGGGGCCAGCGGTTTTTGCGAGATTGAAAGCTAGAGACTTCCCACTATCAAAGTGCCTACAAACCACTTCTAACCCCACCAGATAACTTGAACAAGTCAACCCGCTGCTCTCTTTCTTTTTGTCGAATCAACACGTCCCCTCCAAACTCCTCACTTCATGCTGCTCCCGCGATGCTCGAGTTGACGAACAACGGCGAGCTGCTTAACAGAGCCTGTACCAGCCGTCGGCCTCTACGCACACGGTGACCGTCTTGCAGGAGCTCAGGGGGAAGAGCGGGTAGCCATTGGCACACTCGGACGGGGTGTAAAGGCTCGGGGTGCGTTCCTCGAGCCGGGCAGTGTGAGGGTAGCACTAATATTGGTATCCTAGCGTTAGCGTGAGGCCCCAGCATTGGAATCGACTACGTTGGTTGGGACCAAGGAAATGACCATCAAAAGGGGGAAAGCGAGGAGAAGAAGGGAGGGGAAAAGCAGGCTGAATAGTTGGGACTGGGCAATTCGGGACGTACGTATTGCTTGCCGTCAAGCACGGCGATGGCGCCGTTGCCGTAGATGCAGGCGCCGGTGGTGGTGTCGCCGGCCGCGTTGATACAGGCGCAGGCAGGCACGGTCTTGGTGGTGACCTGGCGGGCGACCTCAAGCTCGGCGGCCGGGGCGGCCATGGCAACGGTGGCCAGAAGGGCGACGATGACGGACTTCATTTTGGGGGGTTGAGTTGAAGTGACGTCGCGAGGTGCAAGGAGTAGCGAGTGGGATGGGCTGTGAGAAGTGCTGGACTCTGGCTGGGAGTTGAGGAAGAAAAGAAACAAAAGAGGTCTGTGATGTTGGGGAGCTGTTGCAACTCTTTATATCCCAAGTAGGAGCATCATAACACCACGGCTGGCTCGGAGCGGCAACCACAGCGCGCGTGGCAACCACAACGCTGCAGATGAAATTTAGTCAGTCGCATGGTCCTGATGACAGAGCGTAGCGGCTGATGCGACGTCGCATGGCCATTGCGCGGGTGTCGCTGACATCACGTCGCCGTTGTCGGCAGTTGGTGCCCCCAGACCTTGTTGCGGAACATGGAGCGGGCGGCGCCTCCTGCCCGATCCGTTGGCGGATCGTAGGTTGTTGGCCTTGGCAGGGCAGTTTTGCCGACAATGGTGGAGTCCGGCCAAGCCTCCTCCTTGCTGCTATGTTGGGGTACTATAACAAGCAATGACACGCCATAATCAGGTTCGGCCCGGCGAGGATCATGCGGGGGACCTCGGCTCCGAACTGTTTGCAGCGACTCGGCAGGGCTGGATTCCCCGTAAAGCATGACGATGACAAATGATTGATCTGCCTTCACCTGAGTCAGGGCACCAGTCTTGATGTGTTCCAGGACGACAACGCTGCAGGCTGGGGAAATCACCTGGGCCAGCATGGACCACGACGCAACGACAGCACGTGATGCCAAGAACAGAGAGACTGATGCAGAGCATGGAAATCGTCTCTGGTTTCCCTAATCGGGAAGTTTCTCACAAGGGTTAAACCTCATTCTATTATTCTCGTGGTGCTGGACGGCATGTGGTATTCAAAAGGAAATGAGCGTCTCAGAGATTGAATATTCGCGCAACCGTCTCAACTTTTCACAGGCGCATCCCACCACATCCCTGTCATACAAGCTTGACTATCCGAAAGCGACAGATTGGGTTGTCTCTCTATTATGTCAATCGATCGCAACGCACGTCATATAGCCGAACGGGTTTGCTTGGCAGCATTCCGACTTTGGCACGCCAGGCAAATCAACTTAAAAAAACAAAACGACCTTCTGCAGTGAACCGGGCAGATGAGTCGTAGCCACTAGAGGACAACCAGTACAACAGCCCGAATAAATGTGGGGAGAAAAGGCCCTTACCACGAACACGAACCCCGGAACATCCTTCCACGCCAAGTGTTGACCTAATGTCCCGCGGAGCTATAAGTTGAATTTAGAATAGCAATGTGTTTTCAGTACAGATTATGACATACGACCTCAGGCCCAATTAAACCAGCTCGCCCATGCGATTTTCTTTTTGATCAACGTGCTTCTGTACTTTATAATCGCCGGATCTGCTGGCGAATCCCTGGTATGTCAACCACTCTATGGGCATAATTTAGTTCCTAGCCGGATTGTCACATAGTACCGGAGGCCACGTCCGCGGACACATAGTCAGGGTATATCGGTAGTAGCAACAGAGGCGTTGACTATCTTCACAGAGCCAATAAGCCTTCGGTATTTATTATTGTGGAGGATTTTCAGGGATTCTCTCAAGGCGTGATATTGATCTGTGTTTGAAAAACATCGAGCTCCACCATCAACGCACTACAGCCATAGTAATTGTGATCTTCACATGTACAAGCGACCGCATTTCGAGGAGGGCGTTCACGCGTCTCCACTTAGATAGCTCGATTAGCGCCGGGAATAACATGGGACCGCTAAGTACCGGAGGCTTGTCGGCTCTGCGAAGTTCTCCTATGCTCCCGGGACACTCTTGCGAAAGACACGGGGTCCAACCTGTTACTTGTCACTGCTTGCTGGCATGGTGCTGAATGCGATTCTAGCAATGTGCAAAGGACAAGGACAGAAACATCACAGCTCAGCCAAACGTCGGGGCATCTAAGACTGACGGCCGTCGCTTGTTGTTGTTGCCTCGCAATCCTGCACTGTATTTGTTGGAAGGCCCTCGTATGACCCAACCGTGTCTGGAAATATTTTCAAGTGCATCCGGGGTCTCCTTTATTGTCAACCGTCCTTACGACGCACATCACGTCTTTTTTGCACAGCCGGAGTTTGTCGGTGCGGAGATAGTGACGGACATCTGTGATCCTTAAGTCCCGCCTAAGTCCTTATGTCCTTATCACCGGGAATCCTTCCCTGGCGCCCTGGACAAGCTTTTGCAGGCTTATGCCAAAAGGCTTGTCTTCAATGTGCTTGTGTGGTGTTGATGTTTATATAGTAAGTCAAGAGTGCCGGTGGTGAGCGGTTCTACAGTGCATGAAGGTCAATGACGGGCTCGGGGCCAGACCTGGAGTATAACGCCCAGTTTGAGTGCAAAGTCGGCCGAATCTCGCACGAGGGGTATGGCCAGCCCAATGTCCAACACTAGCGTCAACTTTACTTGTTCAAGGATGCATGATCAGGCACAAGCCGGGCTTTGGTTCCTCGCTCCAAGCGGGGTATTCCGTCGGTATGCAGGCGAGGGGGTGACGATTACTGCCGGCCAACAACAAACATGTCATATAAATTTAAGATTCTCTACTGCCTACTACTGCCGTGAACCTCTCGCCCTCTCCAACTCACCAGTGACTCATCAGCTTTGAAGTATCAATTAGCCATGGCCAACGGAAAAGTCGTCCTCATCACCGGAGGTGAGCACCCTCTAGTCCCCTGACCTTGTGCCAACCTCCATGAAATAAGCACACATGAAGCGCACATACACAAACACGCAAACACTAAAGCCATCAACAGCCAACACCGGCCTCGGCTACGAGGTGGTCAAAGCCCTGGCCGCCACCTCCCACGCCTACAAGATCATCCTGGGCTGCCGCGACCCGAGCAAGGGCGATGCCGCCGTGGCCAAGATCAAGAGCGAGGTCCCCGAGACGGCCTCGTCCTTCTCCGTCGTGCAAATCGACATCGCCTCGGACGAGTCAATCGAAGCAGCGGTGGCCTCGCTCACTTCGACGGAGCCGCGCATCGACGTGCTCGTCAACAACGCCGGCGCGCACTTTGAGATCGACGCCACCAAGAACCTGCGCCCGGACGGCATCCCTTCGGCCGCCGCGATGCGCCGCGCCTTCAACCAGTCCTGGAACGTCAACGTGGCCGGCACGCAGGTCCTGACTGCGCTGCTCGTGCCCTTGCTGCTAAAGTCGCCCGATCCCAGACTGCTCTTCCTGACCAGCGGCACCGCGTCGCTGACCGAGACGGAGAAGACGGACGGCCCCATCTACGGCCGAATCAACGCGCACCCCAAGGAGACCGGGTGGCCGAAGCCCGCGGGGTCGCTGGGCGAGGGCAAGCCCTCAGGCCTGCCGTCCGCGTACAAGTCGGTGAAAGTCGGGCTCAACATGGTGATGCGCGAGTGGGCGAGGGTCCTGCGCGCCGACGGGGTCAAGGTGTGGTCCATCTCGCCTGGGTTCTTGGCCACCGGTCTCGGTGGGGTTGGCGCAGATGCCTTGCGCAAGGTGAGGATCTTCTTTTGCTTTTCCTTTTCATTATCGTTTCGTTGCCGTCTGGCCTCGGTTCCGGCAAAGATGTTCTTTTCAGGTCTTGCTAATGTGAACGACGTGTTCAGCTTGGTGCCAAGGAACCGCACGAGGGGGGCGAGTTCATCCGCGATGTGGTCGAGGGCAAGTATGACCATGAGGAAGGCAAGGCTATCCGTGCCACTGGGCCGCAGCCGTGGTAAAGATGTCCCGTCCTTGGGCTGAGATGATGCAAAATGCTACCATGTTGGTCAGTGTGGGTTATCGCTGCAGGAGCTCTTTGATATGGTGGAAGGATTGGGTCTGCTGGATTCTTCGTGGACTGGAAAGCAATAGCATGATTGTTTGATTGATGCATGATGATGGGGGAAAAGAAAACTCAGATTGATTGATGCTCACAACCCCGGAATATCTCAATTGACAAATAAAAAGTGATAGCCCGCAGTATCATGCCACGGTGTTCTGCCAGACTTGTTGCTTGATATACTTTCCTTCTTTAGCAGAAGGCTGGCCCTGCCTGCCAACCCTCAACTGTTCGTGACCTCCAGGGCCGTCTATTCAATGTAACATCGGGACAATACCCGCCCTACTCGATCCTTGGTTACTGCCAGTATCATCCCCTGCCCCCTCCCATATCGCTTATTGCCCCAGATGCCAATTCCTACAAAAGCTTGGCCTGCGTCGCCCCGCCGAAGCGCTGCACGGCCACGATGCGGCCGCACTTGGAGCACATGTGCTCCGCATTCTTGAAGTGGTTCGCAGCATAGGGGATGAAGACGCCCAGCCCGGTGGTGAAGAAGAAAAAGGTCGCCATCCAGCTAAATTCCTCGCCCCACGAGATTAGTACATCGTGCGTGCCCACTGTGGTGATGGAGGAGAAGAGACAAGTGTGGCTTAGGTGCGAAGATCAAGGAAAGGAGAGAAAAAAAGGAAAAGAGAGACATACTGCGTGCCCTTTCCGGGGACGTGCCTGACCGACGTTGGCCCGATGTCGCGGCATGCGGGACACTGGATCAGAGCGGGGAAGCGCTGGAGCAGCGGCACGGGGACCACGTTCCCGTAGAGCCGTGGCGGCTCGGCGTAGTAGTGGTTCACGGGCATCTGGCTGTGGGTGTGGTGGTGTACCGCCGGGGTACCGGTGGCGGATGCGTGCATGTTGTGGTGGTGGATGGTCGTGCTGCAGTACGCTGGTGCTTGGAAAGGGAGCTGCTGGGAAGCCCCGACGTTGCCGCCGTGGTACGAGTGATGGGACGGAGGGGTGTGGATGGAGCCGGCATGGCTCTGGTGGATGGGACTGGAGACGACGTCGATGAGGGGAGGAGGAGGACCAGTCGTCGCGTTGTGGATGGTCGGAGCCTGGACCTCGCCGGAGCGGGTTTCGACGGACATGGTATCTGTTTGAGTGGGAAAAGATACAGGTCAGCTCTCAACATTATAGGTGTGATCCATAACAAAACTTAGAGACCAAGACAGCAGGGCCCAGCTTACCAAAGTTGGCCTTGGTGTACGAGGTCATGTCTTTTCTCTTGATGGGCATTGAAGACTTTTCGAGAAAGCAGTTGCGACAACCGACGTCGAACGTGTTGAAAGCGTAGAATCAAATGTGTTTGAGAAAGTGCTCGAGTTCTACGTCGTTTAACGAAAGGGCATAGGGGAATATAGACAAAATGGTCAGGAACATCTGAGCCAGGCAAATCCCCGGACCATATATATACACACCATCACATTCCGGCACAGCCCCTGGCATGCCGTCTATCGGCCATTGGCCAATAGTGATGTGAAGGACCGTCTATCTAACTAGCCAAGCTTCCCGGAGCAGGCACGCCGGCATGGAACCATGCGACTCAGTGCATCTCCTCCCAATACTAGCCTGCGCCCCACGACTGTAGGAGCTGTGTTCCCGGCTACGCCTTGCGCCTCATCTCCAATGTGGGAGATCGGGATCTCCCAAAGAAGCGAAGCCAGACGCCTCTCGTATCAAAGACTGCTGGTCCTCCCACATCCCTAGGGAACCTTGTCTCATCCAACAGGCGCAAAAGCAGCGCCTTGTTTACATGTAGGTACGCCCAACCGGGCAGTGCTCAGAGCAGCACCAATACAAAACAAGACCAGCGCAGGACAGACTCCGACAGAGACAGGCAAAAGGCTAACCAAAAGCATCCCGCTTTGCCAGGCAGCAGGTTAAAGCAAACCCGTGATTGGGCCCCTGCGTAGCACATCATGCGGGAGTGCTGGGCTTGGTGCGGGATTCCCAAGCCTTCCCGCCCTTCGAGGTGAGAGTTGAGATCAGGCATCCAGATTGTGTAACACCTGATTGGTCGCGTTGGTGCCCGGCGCGCTTTCGGGGGTGGAGCACCCCTCCGCTACCTGTGGGGAGCAAGAAGAGCGAGAAACCTTTAGGCTCTGCATGTCAACACCCCAGTAGCCAGAACCAGCCAAATTACTCTAGAAAACAAAGACGAGATGCATGTGGGATACAGTTATTATTAGATCTCGCAACTAGTGTCCAACACCTCCATTTGGGGGTCCGATGCGCACGGCATGGAGTAAATCCCCAACTGCATAAGGAGCACTCTCCACTGTCTGAGTAGCGTTAGCTGGTCTTTCCGGGAGTCCGTTTGCAACTATGCTTCACCCAATCACCTGCAAACGCAGAGGAGGACCAAAAAAAGAGAAAGAAAAGGAAACAGAAACCCACGCTTTTGCAGACAGGCAAGACAAGCGGGAATGCCAAAAAGATTGATAATCAAGGAATTTGTCCTCGGTGAGGCTCGAACTCACGACCTTTGGATGTCCCAATTTTCTAATTGGGTCAATCAATTGAATGATATGAGACCAACGCTCTAACCAACTGAGCCACGAAGACATGTGATTGGTTGTTGAGAAGCTCGTGTCTTGTGATGATAAATATCCGTGAGTCAATTCATCGACATGCAAGAAGTCAACATCAGCGTTCAATCACCCAGACTGGGGCACGGAAAGATGCCTCTACAAGTGCGGCTTTCTAGACCAGTTTCTATTTCTAAGTCGTGATCAAATCATGCTAATGATACAATGCCCAAAACTCCTTGCCTGCTACCCTAATGTTTGCCCGAATGACACCCAATACAATGAAGACACCATCGGCTACAATCGCCGGAACACATCCGCAAAAATTTCGCGGCTCTTGAAAAGATTCTCCACTCGCAACTTCTCATTGTTCAAATGGGCAGCATCAGACGCTTGCCCACATGGGAGATGAGCTGCAGGCGCATCAAATTCCTTCTCCAGAAAGCGGATGGCCGGAATGGAGCCACCCTCCCTGATGTACAAAGGCTTGGATGGACCAATGCGCTTCGCAGTGCCTGCCGGGACAATCTCTTTGGCATCTGATTCGTCAGTGTCTGAAGAGTTGTCCGCGGAGAACAATGGCGACCAAGCCTTGACCACTGCTTCTTCCAGGGTGCGGAAGATGTAACTGTCAGGATCACCAAGCCAGGGCTCTGCCGTGTTGTCAATCTGGACGGTCAACAAGTTGTCAGAGACGAGATTGTCGAATTCGCTCTGCAGGTACGATGTGAGTGCATCAACTGTTTCTTGTACTTCCTGACCAGGGACGAGGCGAATGCTGATCTTGGCGCTGGCATGGCTGCTGATAAGACCTCCTCCAGAACCCGACACGTTGACAGCGTGCTGAGTCAGGTTGGGTTCTCGCCATCGGGCCATCAGGCTCTTCTTCAGGTTGTCAGCCACTGTCTTGCCTTTGGCACGGATACCAAGCGCATCGATGATCGCGTCATACCGCGCCTCCTCCTCCGAAGTAAGGGACGGAATGTTGGCATAGAACCCCGGAAGCATGATTGTGTTCCTTGGGCCTTTGAGCTTGGACAGGATAGTCATCAGATCCGACATTGGCTCGTTGATCATGTATGATCCGTCGACGCCAGAGTGAAGATCAGGCCGTTGCGATTCAACGCAAACCGTGGCGTGCATGACGCCACGGAGGCCATACGTCAGGCACGGCATGTCGTCGTTGAGCCAGTAGCTGTTCGCGAGGAGGATGTAGTCGACATGCCCAATTGTATCTTTGTGCTTGCGCACTGTCCGCCTGAAGCCACTGGAGCCAGATTCTTCCTGTCCTTCTATGAGGAAGAGGACGTCTGAGTCGAGCGACTTGGCCTGCATCAAGTCGGTCACTGCATATAGTGCTGCCATGATGGGGCCCTTGTTGTCGCTCACTCCACGACCATAGAGGAATCCATTTTCGCCCTTGAGCTGGAAAGGGTCGCTGTCCCACTTCGCGTCTTTCGTGTCGGCAGGCACGACATCGTAGTGCCCATAAAACAAGACACGCTTCCGCTTCTCTCCAGCTCGCTGCTTGCCGGTGAATTTCGCAAACACGACCGGGTGATGCAGGATGTCGTCTGCATGGAGCATCTCCACTTCGGCGCCCAGTTTCTTGAACAGGCTCCGAAGCCATGTTGCTCCTTGCCTGCAGTCTTCGGCATACTCTGGATTGGACGAGATCGTCTTGTAGGAGACGAACTCGCGCAATGAGGTGACCATCATGTCTTCCGACTCCTCGTGGCTCTCTGGGTCTGTTTTGGCTTCGTTGCCCAACATCCACACCGATACACTATTGTCATTCGCACCGGTGATGTAGAGCTGGTTATTGTCATGAGTTGTGACGACCGAAGCGAGTATCTTGCCGTTGTGAGCATGCCACTTTGTCAGGCACTGGTATTTCTGGCTCACGTTCTGAGATTCGGTCGGCTGGTATTTGCCGTACTGCACAGTGCTATGCTTCTGCAAGGAACGTCAGTAAAAGCTCGCCAAGGGCTCCGCCAAACCATGAAGCTTACACTCGCAGTACCGCTGGAGCCTACGCTCCAGAGATAACCCCAGCCCATCTGCAAGCTCCAGACATTTCCATCGTGCGCTTTGATTTGCCGGAGCTTCTGCTGCGTGTCAAGATCCCAGAGCTCGATGACGCCACTCAGCTTTCCGCTGTAGAGGAACGAGCCGTCGACCTGCAGGGACATGATAGAGTTGGCGTCCTCTTCACCCAGCATCATGACTTCTTCCAGTCCGTGCTCGAGCCCGTCCGGCGCTGCATCCTTGCTTCCCAATTTCCAGGCTTTGATGGTGCCGTCTCCTCCGCCAGTTACCAAGAGCTCCTCGTCAGCATCAGCGAGAGCTGTCAGGCCTTTCGCGATCATCATGCAGTATATGAATCCGTAATGCGCATACATAAGGTTAGCGCGCTTGTCGGTCTCGATCACGGTATGAGAGCGAGGGATGAGCTCAAATCGCTCGTCGGTCATGCGAGGTGTGCTGGCGCCCCCACCGACCGCCCTAGAGTCGAAGAAGCGGTGGTTCCTGCGATCCGGGTGGTTGGCAGAGTCGTGGGCGACCTGCTGCTTCAGGTCGCTCAGGCTGGCCCATTGTATGGATGTGTTCTGTGCGCCGTAGTAGACGGTCTGGTGTTGTGGGGAGTATGCGACCGAGAAAATGTCGCCAAAACTGTCGTTCGTGCTGTAGATTTCGTACAACCGTCTCATGGTGGTCGGGCACCATACATTGACGATCGGATCGCTCGCGGCGCTCGAGAAGAGCATGGTGCCATCATCGGAGAGGAAGAGGCTGAGGACACTGCGCTTGTGCGCCTGAATGCTGTGCAGCTGGCGATATGTGCTGAGTGACCAGACGACGATTTCGCCGTCTTGTGTACCAGCATATATCCTGTCGTCGCTAACCGTGAGGGCGAGCACGGAGCTGTCGTGCTTGAGGCTGTGGTGGAGTTCAGGGATGGGATGTTGGGTTGACTGTATTGTTGCGGAGGGTGCCCACGAGGGCGAGCGCGACGGCGCCATTGTAGAAGAGAGTGACACTGAGAGAGGCAATGGCCAACGTTAGAACAGAGAAACCGACTGAAGGTGTGCGAGAGGAAGCTGCCACTGTCGCAATTCCGAATCACGGGCGGATGAGCTGTCCACACTAGTAGTGTGGCTAACAGTGTGGGGAGGCACGTCAGAGTGCAAGCGTGCCGAGCAAGGGTCTCCAGGGCTGTCTGGGCCCCAAGCTCTGGTGGGAAAAGGGTCCGTCCACAGACTGGTGGGCTTCACTTTGCTGTCCTGAATCACTGCGCTGGAGGTCCTGGCTGCGAGGCACGCCATAGATTAGCCGTGCCAATTTTCGCCAGGCTGGTGTCTAGCGCTGGCGCCTCAGGCTCTACACCAGCGTTGCGAGCCTCAACTCTTTGGGGTGTCGGAGCACGATGACTGACTCAAAGTTGGGTGGACTGGTGCAGACGGTCGTATGGATGTGGGGTCCAAAACCCACGAGTCCGGAGTCGGAGGCGTCCAGTGGAGATGACAAGGTTGCATCTGGCAGCCGACGAGTGCAACTCGAAGTACTTGAAGTACTTGATGGTAATTTTCCAGATGGCTCGTTCGCGTAGAACCAAACAGTGGTCTGGCAGACAGCTTCGCCCGTTGTGAGAGGCGCCTTGTCATGGGGATCCAGCTGTGCAGTGTCGTTTGCGATATCCGGGTCGACAATCCTGGTTGGGGCTGCTTGATGGCAAGAGCACGCGACATCAAACCACGTCTAGCAAGCTGAAATGGACTTACTCTGCGTATTGGCCGATGAGGCCACCGACGTAGCCAGCTTTTCGCTCTCCTCGTCATCGCGCATCTTCTGGCAGCCACGGCATCGCCCACTCTCGCTCCCGCTATGCTGGCTGTGGTGGTCACTGTCAGGGCCAAAGTCGACGTCGATGGGGCGGGTGCCGGGGCCGTGGAGACCGCTGGATCCAGCAGCCATCTCTAAGGGCACCAAGCGCATCTGGGATGCTGTGGTCGTGGTGTAGGCCGAGCTGCCGAGCACAAATATGGTGAGCGAGTGAGAATCCTGCTGCGAAGGGGCAGGAGCTGGGAATGATTTGCAGGTGAGCATCAGTCGAGAGACGGAAAGGCGAGTGGCAGGCAGGCGAGAGATGCGATTATGAACTGCCTGCGGCGGTCCTGCCGTGTGGTCGCGGGCTGCTGCATTACTGTTGTCTGTGCTCTCTGGTTTGTGCTTTTGCTGTCTAATGTGATACAGGGCAATGTTGCATCTCTCTCGGCCTGGCCTGGCCTCCCCAATGGCTGCCTCACCGGCAACTACAGGCCAACAATTCACCAGCTCACCTGGCAGTGGCGTGCTCGCACCTTGGCCGCCCCTGATCAGCGCCTGGGCGGACTGGCGGTAAGACCTCATGCCAGATTACTGCGACACCCGGCGAATCAGCATTCACTTGGCCACTGCCGACAGGGCGCGACACCTTGCACTTGCTTGATGCCGTGCCTGCGCTGTCATCTGTCACGAGAGCTTCATCTTGTGCATGCCAGGCCGCGCTGGCACAAACCTTTTAATTGATTTTTACATGCACGTGAGCGCAGCACTTGTGGAAATCGCCTTGCTGCAGCCACGTGTCCACGACCCGGGAAGAGTGCTGTTCTAAAAGCGATAGCAACGCCAGACGGACTTACTGCGCCCGGAGAGATTGTCCCAAGGCGCCATTCAGTGGTGACATGACGTGCCGGTCCGCGCGGTGAGACTGTGCTCATCAGCAGCACTTGCGACGTCCACGGCCCGTCCGAAATGTCTCACAAAATCATAGTGACGGCACCTGGGCATGGCATTCAAGTTCAACAAGTGTGTATTGTATGGCTCGGAGGGGATCGTCCAACTTGAAATTCTGAGCCATGCATGGGTGCCTTTGATGATGAAAGCCCACCTTTCTATGCGGCCAGTCCTAAGGATGAGCAGTGTGCGAGCCCTTATTATATACAGGTCCAAGTTTCTGCCGTAGCCAATGACTGAGCCTCGACTTGTAACCACAAGAGTGCATGGCGTATCCAGCCATTCGAGCTTTCAATGTTCCCGTGGCGGCCACTGTTGGACGTGAGAAGTAGGCTGCTGACTAAGACAGGCACGACCTGAGTCGGCAGCCCAGATTTCCACGGCGACTTGTCCCGCCCGCCTGCCTGCGGGAGCCAGCGATGGGGTCCGTGCGCAAGAAATTTCTATTGCGCTCAGCCTATCCGTCATTGCCTTGGGCAGGACTTGGTGATCGTGCTCAGCGATCTCGACATCCATCCCACACGACAGCCAGAACCCACCGACTCGACGTACCCAGCCGGCGACATTCCCGACGATAACACCGACTCTTCGCCATAGCGACGACTGTCATCGCTACGCACTCCGTGCACCCCCGCGCAACTCCAGTCCCTCGTCATCTTCGACACCCAAAGACCGCACACGATCGGCGGCCAACGTCCTTTTCGTCGCGCTTTCCGACGACTCGACTTCTCTCTCTCCTCGTCTAAACCCACACACATCACAAAATGGATCACGGACGCGATCCCTGCCCCTGGGTCATCCTCAACGACTTTGGTGGCGCCTTTGCCATGGGCGTATGTTTCCTCTCCTCCCCCGCACGATCCCGAGGCGCATGAAGCGCACGCCACTCCTCCGACAACGACGAACGCCTTCCACTTCCACCAGCGCATAACATACTGACATGTCCCGCCGCACAACCCATATAGGCCATCGGAGGCACCATCTGGCACGGAATCAAGGGCTTCCGCAACAGCCCCGTCGGCGAGCGGAGGATAGGCTCCATCACAGCAATCAAGGCGCGGGCGCCAGTATTAGGAGGCAACTTCGGCGTCTGGGGCGGCCTCTTCTCCACATTCGACTGCACCGTCAAGGGCATCCGCAAGAAGGAGGACCCGTACAACGCCATCATTGCCGGCTTCTTCACGGGCGGCTCGCTCGCCATCCGCGGCGGCTACAAGGCCGCGCGGAACGGCGCCATCGGCTGCGCCGTCCTGCTGGCCGTCATCGAGGGCGTCGGCATCGGTTTCCAGAGGATGCTAGCTAGCGGCACCAAGCTAGAGGTATGTCGTCCCCCATCTCCACGTGCGCAGTTTATGGCTATGAACTTCAGATTGCTGATCTCTCATTCACTTTTCCCCAGGTCCCTCAGCCGCCTCCGGAGCAGCAACTCGCATAATGGCCCTGATATTTTCGAAACTGTAACGACCAATGACGTGCCAAAACCCATGTACATCACACACCACTCTATCATTGCGCGAAGGCTTTTATTCTTCACGAAACTACGGCGCCCTGGCACGGGGGGACCGGGGACGCCGCTGGCAACACTGTATTCCACACCACCACCACCACCCCTGACGAACGAGAAAATCTTCCATCGACGAAAGTGCTCATATGCGGCGGTATGGGCCGAGCAGCAGGCGGAGAAGAAGAAGAAGAAGGAAGACGATTATGCCCCTGCTGCATTTTTGACGATTTGTATACCATAGACATGGACCTGCTACTACCGGGAAAGGGGGACACTTGATCTTATAATCCTTCTTGCATTTGCCTAGACGGGGACACAAGAGCTAGGCGTGATACAAACGCTCGTTGCTATGCCGCGCGGACACAGCGGGGAGCTGCCCTTGTGTGTGTGGCAAGATTTGCGTCAAAGCGTGGCGATATAATGGAGCCAGATCAACCGCAAAAGCACACATGCGGCGAGCAAGTACTGATCATTTAATGCAATTGTACCACTCCAATTCGATCACCTTGCTCTGGCGGCGGTCTATATGTACTGTCTTGAAGTGACGCAACCCAGCATGCGGTCGAACATGCTAAGCGCTCTAGTCGCACAAGGTCTATGTATTCCAGGTCCAACTTACTTCAGGGGCCCCTCGGTGGTTCCCCAGCTCCATCTAAATATTCTTTGTCTCTAATCAACTGGCATCAGGATCACCAGTGATCAAGATCTAGCGTGTCCGGCCCTTTATCCCTCCAGATCTGGAAGTTACCCTTGCCCTCGTCGTCGATCCAAGCACGAAACATGCCAGTGCTGTTGTGATCATGCACAATCTCGCTCTTCACGACCCGGCCGACAATGACGCACTCAATCCCAATCATCCCGCCCTCTCCCTCGCCCGTCTTGCCCCACCGGTCCTGCGCGGACCGCTGCAGCTCCCCGCCCGGAGCGGCGACTTGCGCAAGCGCCAGCCGTGTGGGCAGCTTGCCCCAGCGCGCGATGGACGCGACCGTCCTCACGGCGTTGATGCGCAGGAACGAGTCGCCGTTGCCGGTGCCGGAGAGCGCCGTGGCGCGGATCGCGGGACCAGTGGTCGGGGCGAGGCGGTGCTTACTATCGGCTCGCAACAGGGGAATGGGAGAGTACCGCTGTGATGACGATGGGCCGGCGGCGATGCCGGGGAGGCAATCGGCCAGGACCCCGCGCAAGCTGGATGAAAGCTCCGTGATGCCAGACGGTCGGCTCAGAGCTTGGCGGAGAGTGTTGAGGGACCAGTCCGCGGGGCTTGAGGGCAGCAGGGCGGTGGCGGGCGTCGGAGCGGAGGATGCGTATGCGCTCGCGTCGTCGTCGGGGTTGTAACTGTCTTCCCATTCCTCGGCCCAGAACCCGGCTCCCACGGAAGGTGTGTCCCCGATGCGGCCGGTGAGCTTGTTGGTCATGCCGCCCGTGCTGGTAGCCACGCAGATGGTGCCGGTCTCGTCCATGGCCACCGCGCCGCAGGTGCCCTGGGGCAGATACTCGTCTGGGCTCCAGGTCGCGGACACTGCCGGTTGTGAAGCATCTGACGCCGCCGCTGCCGCCGTGCCTTGCTTCTGCTTGTGCTCCTTCTCGCGCTCGAGGGCTCGGACGTGCTCGTCCCACCTGTTTTGCGTGAAGAAGTACTCCGGCCCGACGAGCTCGAGGCCGTACTTCCTGGCGAGCTGCTCGGCACTTGGGCCGTGGATGAGCGTGTGGCCCTGTGCGGAGGGGATGTTGAGCTCCTCCTCGGCTTCCGGCTGGCCTGCCTTTTCGTTTTCCATAGTGACGCGTGCAGCATCAGAAGCAGCCCAGCCAAGATCCGTCTTGCCCCAGAGGTCGTCCTCGCCGCGCTCGAGCATCTCCCTTGCCAGCAGGATTGGGTTCTTGACGTGCTTGAGGCCGGTGACGCCGACGGCACGCTTGGCGTGGCCGCGCGTCACCATCAGGCTGGCCTCGAGCTCGTTGATGCCGTCGCGGGTGAAGACGGCGCCGTGGCCGCTGTTGAAGAGGGGGTTGTTCTCGAGCTGGACCATGGCAAAAGTGGCCACGTCTAGTGCCGAGGGGAGCTTGCCCGACTCTGAGGTGCTGCCACTGGTTTTGGGCTTTGGGGTGTTCATGTACTTGTTTGTTTTGGCGATCTGTAACATGTTGGGTCAGGATTCCATTCCAAGTACTTGATTGGGTATAATTGAAGGGGCCAGCGCTTACAATGGTCAGCAAAGCCTCTTTGTAGCCGTTGTATTTTTCCGGGGACATGGAGGCAGCAATGTTGCCGGCGCCGCCATGGATGATGAGGCGCGGCGTGACCTTGGCATGGTGTTGTTGCTTGTACTCCATGGCTACCTGCCTGTATGCAGATGAGGGCCGTCTGCCGTGGTATGTGTGCACGCACTCGGGCAAGTGAGAAGGAAGTCTTTGGCTGGGCTGGGCGACAAGGCGGTGATGGTGAAGCAGCAGCACTGGGACTGGCGATAAGAAGAGTGAGCTCCGGGGGTGTTGTAACAGGGTATCAAAGGGCGACGTCGGAGGCGGCGTGGCCAGGGCCCGGGGCCGGCGCAGATCCGACGGGCAGCTTCCTCATTGGGGATGCACTCACTTACAGGGCAGGCACGACTTCCCCGCACTCCAACCTCTCACTGATTGCAACTCACCACCACCACGCCTCAACACGAGGGCGTCGTCATCTTCTTGACAGCTCCATGCTTGGGACAGGGCCAGATTCCCTTCTGCTCTTCACCCTTTTCTTCTTCTTTTTCAGGCTACGCAACCATGCAGGTCGAGACACCCTCTAGCAGTTCGGGGCTGGCAACCGAGGACTTTGTGATTGTGGATCGCAGCCAGGCGTCATGTCCCCAGTACACGCTACCCACGACTAGCGCACCACCACAAAAGGACGACAGCAACAACGGCCACGTCTATAATGATGCCACTCAAAGACAAACAGAGTCCATCGTGGACCGCATCGTCAGGGTCGGCCTGGACGAGCAAGACATCAAGGCCTTCTACAACGTCCCAGGCTCAACGGCCCGCCACGACCGCCTTTCCACCTTCTACGCCACCGAGTTGGCGTCTCTGCCAGCAGCCGCTTTCGGGTCCCACAGCCTCCAAGACAGAGCAGACTACCTCTTGCTCAAGGGATACCTCAACCGCGCACAGAGGAACCTCCGCCTTGAGAAAGAACACAATGACGACGTCGATGGCTTTATCGGCTGCATTTCCAGGCAGATCCGCCCCTGGTGCGAAAAGCGACAACGTGTGGACCCCATTAAACCACAAGAAATGGCCACAAGCCTGCACGACACAGCCAGGCGAGTCGCAAAGTACAAGGCCGCGATTGTAAACGAGAGCGGTCCCCCGCCCACACTCCCCAAGGTCACGGCATACAGAGTCATCAAGACTCTGATCTCGCTCAGCGAACTGCTCGCCGAGACTGTCAGCTTCTACAAGGGTTATGATCCCTTGTTTGACTGGTGGGTGACTGCACCACATGCGGAGCTTGCTACAGAACTGGCCGGCCTCGTGAGTGCCATCCGCGCGCACATTCTTGGCATCCAACCAGGCGACGAGGACATTATCCTTGGTGACCCCATCGGCCGCGACGGACTCCTGACCGAGCTGGAGGCCGAGCTCATCTGCTACACGCCAGAAGAACTCCTCCAAATTGCAGAGAAGGAGTTCATCTGGTGCGAAGAGGAGATGAAAAAGGCCGCGGCCGATCTGGGCTTCCGGAGTGACGGGAGTGACTGGAAAGACGCTCTCGAGAAGGTCAAGAACATGTACGAGCCCCCCGGCTCGCAACCAGTCTTCATCCAGGCTCTTGTCCGCGAGGGCAGCGAGTACGTCCAGAAACACGACCTCGTCACCGTCCCGCAGCTTGCAGAGGAAGGCATCCGGATGTACATGATCGACGCGGCGATGCAGAAGGTCTCGCCTTTCTTCCTCGGAGGGCCGTACCTGCAGGTCTCGTACCCGACCGCCAGCATGCCCCACGCGGACAAGCTCATGTCGCTGCGCGGCAACAACCGATACTTCAGCCGCGCGACCGCGTTCCACGAAATGATCCCCGGCCACCACCTGCAGGAGTTTGTCGCGGAGCGGAGCGCGCGCGCGCGGCACCGGGCCAAGCTGTTCACGACGCCGTTCTACATCGAGGGCTGGGCGTTGTACTGGGAGATGGTGCTCTGGAACCGGGGCGACTTTTTCGTGTCGCCCGAGGACAAGATCGGGTCGCTGTTCTGGCGGATGCACCGCTGCGTGCGGATCGTGTTCAGTCTCAAGTTCCACCTCGGCGAGCTCAGTGCCCAGGAGTGTGTCGACCTGCTGGTCGACCGGGTCGGGCACGAGCGGTCCACCGCCGAGGGCGAGGTGAGGCGCAGTCTGAACGGGGACTACAGCCCACTGTATCAGGCGGGCTACATGCTGGGTGCGCTACAGATCATGGCGCTACGTAAAGAGGCTGTTGAGGCTGAGGGCGGCATGGGCGAGAAGGCCTTCCACGACCAGATACTGGCTGAAGGGGAGATGCCGATTGAGATGCTGCGCGCTTTGATCTTGCAGCAGGACCTGAAGCTGGATTTCAACAGCACTTGGAGGTTTTACGACTTGTGATTGAGTGGGAGCAATTTTGGGTAGTGTTTTGTTTTGTTTTGTTGTGCACATAGAAGTTGCCGGGTCCGCGCCGATGGGTGTGCCCGACATAGCTGGGAGCATGGGCGCCGCTTTTGAGCTTGCCCAACACAGATTAATTCAGAGTGACCATATTGTCTGACGAAACAGCGAGCTCCATCGTGGCCTGAGAGCCGTTTTCCTCGTAATCTGCACACAAGTCGGGGGAGAGTGGTAGCACATCCAAGTTTTCTCAACGATGCATCTTCAGCACACTCTTTCCTGGTCAGAAGACTTGGAGGCGGCTCGCGTCAGACAATGCCGGCACACCGAGAGAGAGTATCCAGAACAGATTCTCTAGACCCAGGGAAGTGTGCACGACAGGCAGGGATGCCCAAAGCGCCGAAAGATGCATGCAGCCTGCAGGGCAGATCCCCTGAGAAAGCCCATGCATGGCGCTCTCCCCGGGCGCACTAACAACCAACAAACCAAGGGCAGCGGCGGCTGGCTACTTGCAGCAAGCAAGCCAAGCCAAGCCACGCGAGCTCCAGGGGTTGTCTTCCGATCTTGCGGAACTGTATAAAAATTTGTCATGCTATTCACCTACGCAGCTAGCCACCCGAGGCGAGCTGAAGACGACGGGTGGATCCTGGTGTGACCGACTTAAACAACAACCCGATTAGAGTTCCGGGGACCGGCGCGCGGACGGGTGGCGTCTGCACGTTTCGGTAATTGAACCAAGTTGCTCGTGTCAGCCGCACGCAGGGAATGCGCTATTCTAATCACCCACCATCAAGGGCTGAACTGGCCAATGGACGGGGTGGTTTTGACGATTACACTCGCGGAACACCGTGTCTGGACCTCGAGCCTGCAGCAAATGGGCGGAAAAGAGCAGGTTTGAGCTGGAAAGAAGCCCTCAAAGTGTTTTTCAGCTTACAAGCTGTTCGCCTTTCTGTCTTGGTCTGGCTTGCTTGTTCCGTGTCACAGCCATGCGGTGCGTATCCCGCGGACAGCACCTAACTGTCCCTCTCGGGGCGACTGGTCCGTCTGCCGACGAGGCCATGGTCTCTCGTACAAGCTCATCCTCCAGACTAGCTAGTCCCTTGTACAGCTGCCAAGCCCATAAGCTTAACCTTTTGGCTGTTCAGGCTCGTCTCGTGATCGTCGTCCAGAACTGACAGCTTTGCCCCTTCAGCACACACTCAAAGTCCTGTCTTTCAAGGTGCGGCCGGACCCGTCACTTTGTGTGCCTCCGCCATGGATAGATCTCGCATCAAAGGCCCGAGATTCGCCTTGGCATACCTGATGCCCGACCCTACCTAACCGTAAAACCCCCCGGCAGCCGAAAAGCTTCTCCTTTCAGACGGGAAGCCCAGGGCCCCGTCGAGCTTGGCCCATCCACTTCGGTGATCATGCTCATGCACGTAGCCCTCTTCCGGCCGCGAGCCATGCCCTAGCGAGTCGCCTTTTGGTGCCAGATCGGGATTGTTGAACTGACGCCGGTGCTTGCGATTGGACCTAATCTCGACGCCTTCTTTTTTTTTTTTTCGTGGTCAATAGCGCACACAGCCTGGGTCGGCTTGCAGTCTTGTTTTTCTAAGCGGCTGTGCTTGCCGCTGTGCGGCCTGATCCGGTGGCCTATCACAAGATGTGCCATGCACACAAACTTCCCGGGATAGTTACTGGTCCTTCGGGGGAAAATAATGTGTGTAAGCCGCACCTCCTCCGTCAGCTTTTCGGCGGTGAGAAATGCATCGTGGAAGACCGAGCTTGGCGTCCGGCTCGGTCCCGCAATCCTGCATCGTGGATGAGGTGTCCCATCCCAGGCTTTGACCTCGAAAGTCGTTCGTGTGTTTGCTTACCTGCTGCAGGCCGAGTTGCCTTGGTGTGTGCGTCGCCACGAGGCGAAGAGCCCATAAGAAGAGCCGTCACGCCGTGGACGATGCCTGTCTGTCCAGACACTTTGCCTACCGCTGTGTGCTTTCTAACCATCTCAGGGGCAAAAGCCGATCTCGCCAGGAATATTCCAACCCGTCTGTTCGGCACCCTTGTCTTGTCTTGTCTTGTCTTGATCGAGCTGTTAGAGTCTTGCCCTGCAGTTGGAAAATCAAACCTTGCGTTCCCATAATCATGAAACCATCACTCGTCGTCACCCTGGCACTATGCCACGTCCCGTCCTCGACCCTCGCATACCCCGGCATGGCCGAGACACTCGCCGACATCCAGGCCAGAACGCAAGCTGGCGGGAGCGGCAGCGGCACGCTTGAAGGGCGGTCCACCGACCTGCTCGGCGACCTTCTCTCGAGCGTGGCCACCGCCATCGGCACCACCATCGCCGGCATCCTCAAGGGCACCGCCTCTGCCGTCGCCGACGCGGTGACCTACAAGGCCCCCGGCGCCCTGGGTTCCGACGCCTGCAACAAGGACAAGCTGTGTGTGTGGAAGTACATCTCGGACGACCTGGCGTCGTCCTTCAACGGGTGCTCCGACCTCGCCCGCGCCGCGATCCGGCTCGGCTTCCACGACGCCGCGACCTGGGACAAGTCGTCGCCCTACGGCGGCGCCGACGGGTCCATTGTGCTCTCGGGCAATGCGGAGTTAGGGAGGCTCGAGAACCGCGGGCTCTCGCCGGTCGCGGCGTTTGAAAAGTCCATCTACGACAAGTACTCCCCTTACGGAAAACCCGGGATGGCAGACATCATCCAGCTGGCCGCCAACGTCGCGACCGTCGTGTGCCCGGGGGGACCGCGGATCCGGACCTTTGCGGGCCGCAAGGACGACAGCCGCGCCGGCCCGACGGGCAAGCTGCCCAGCCCCGTCCAGTCGGCCGAGGCCCTCATCGCCCTGTTCCAGGCAAAGACGTTCACGGCGAGCGACCTCGTCGCCCTGCTCGGCGCCCACAGCACCAGCAGGCAGCAGTTCTTTGACCCCAGCCGCGCCGGCCTCCCCCAGGACTCGACGCCCCAGACCTGGGACACGAGGTACTACCAGGAGACGCTGTCCGTCCCGCTCGACAGCAGGAGCATCGTCGTGTTCCCGAGCGACAAGAACATTGCGACGTATCAGGAGACCAAGGGCACTTGGAATGGGTTTGCCGGGGTGGGAGGCCAGGGCCGGTGGGCTCGTGTAAGTCCTCTCTTGCATTCTTTCTTTCCATTTTCTTTTCTTCCCTCTTCTCTTTCTCTTTGTCATGTTTTCGCACTGTCCCGTTCCCTTCATTGGCGTGCAGCTGTGCACATTTATTTTGTAAACTGTGATACACAGTGACACTTTGCCACCTCCTTGGTGTTCTATTACTTCCCCGTCGTCCACGAATGCCACGCCATAAAGATTCATCACCTTCACCTTCACCATCACGCACCGCGTAACGTATACTTAAGCTAACAGCGCCATAAACCCGAATACTAGGCCTACGCATCCGCTTACTTCCGCATGAGCATGCTCGGCGTCACCAACATGAACAACCTGTACGACATCACCCGTGTGCTGCCTCTCCCGCGGTGATCAGTGCACGCCGTCGTCGGGGGACTTTTATTCTCCCCCACAGTAGTAGCCACGCAACCCAACGATAACGCACATGCGCCCGAGATGACAAAACTAATTTGGCACAATAATATGGTCTAGTCTGGGGTATCTGCTTCTTCTTCTTCTTCTTCTTCTTCTTCTTCTTCTTCTTCTTCTTCTTCTTCTTCTTCTTCTTCTTCTTTTCTGGAGTGTCGGTTCATTTACGGGGCAAGCACACAGCGCCGCCGCCATGAGAAGGGGTATATATCATGTATCACCTAGGCAAAATCCTCGTCCCGACCGTCTTTGTTTGTTTGGCCGGGTAAAGAACATTACTTGGCTTGACTGCTGGACAAGCCGCGGAGGGGAATGGGCGGGAGCAGAATAGAAACTTGAAGTCCACTTCCTGCACTTCCCGCACTTGCTGTACACGAAGAGAAGCCCCAGGGACTCTGTTTACAGGTTCAACCTTCCCTCCCCCTTCAGTACACTTTCTCCCTTCGAAATGTCACACTTAGTCATTGTCAATAAAAAAAGGCAAAAAGAGGCCCTGATGATGAGGAAGGGCAACCTGTCCCATTCTAACCCATCTCTATCTCACGGGATGTGAGACAACCCCATCGACGGACGTCCCCATTCGGTTGAACCAGTTATTTCCATCGAGTTTTGAATTCTCGGAGAGATACTGCTCGCCTGTTTGCCCCCCCTGATCAACAGCACGGCCACGACCACGAGCTGCAAGCAAATCGGAGCGGGTGGGGGGAAGAATACTCCGACACACACACATGGGGTCTCAAGGGATGACGAGTGAAGAGTGCTAGTCGGGCCGGGCGATAAGCAGTAGCTGTGGAATCCACCAACCTCAACTGCTCCCCCTTTCCATAACCCCACAGTCGCAGTTAGGACGATCGTGCGTTTCCCATGTCGGCCGGCCAGTCTTTTGTGACCATGGAAGAAGGAGGCAAGGAACGAAACCAAAGCCTTGGTTGGAAGTCAGCTCCCATGAGCTCGGCGACCTAGTTGAAGCCTGATTGATCGCGACTTTGCCACCACGCTCATTCATCCAGCCACCCGCCCACACCCCCCTCCCTTCACTCTTTCACAATTTCAACGCCTGAAACATGTTGGGGCGGCAAAACAAAGGTGCAAACTCTTTGAGGAGTACAATTCATCTCCATGAATACATTCAATCGAGTCTCAACCTGTGGGAGACCTTGACAGCGCCCTACTGATGATATATCTTCTAATATCCCCCTCACTCTTGCTAGACCTTCTTCCCGTCTGCACAGCAAGTAGCCACATGGTGTGTCGTTGAAGCACCTCTGCTGGACTGTCCCTGTCCTTGTCCCAATCCCTATTTCCAGCGGGAATTACATGAGTATCCTTTGAAAAAACCAAAATCCCAGTGTTTCATAAACTCCATTCTTCCACGCTTTATATCGAAAGAAAATAAACCCAAAAGTTCCCAGATGTACATGTGAGGCAGCAAACGCAAGCGGTAATTGACTCAAGGCGCCGGCACCCTTGTCCCGTCCCACCAGGGATAGAACCGCTCGCCTTGGCTCAGATACTTGAGTAGGCATGCTTTGCCCTCGCACCCAGCCTCCGCCTGTGTCGCGCCCCACCAGTTGACGTCGATGCCATACCACTGGACCGTGAACAACATGATGATGCCCGCAATGGCGACTCCTGCGGAGAAGGCGGCCGAGAGGACAAAGTTGTACTTGGCCCAGAAGGCGAGGTACCGCCCACGGATGTAAATCCATGAGAGCCACGCGATCGGGACAGATGGCCACATGTACGAGAACGAATACGGGCAGTAGTTAAGGGCGCCGGTCCAGATGGCAACCGGGTGGATCTGGCGGATGAAGCGGTTGCGCGGGAACTTGCGAATGAGTGCGTAGAAGATGAGCGGAGCGGCGAAGCCAATCGGCCAGCCAAGCAGTGCCCAAGAGTACTGGCCGTTGGCGCCAAAGATCTTGAGTGGGCCGATGGTGCCCCAGAGGACAGAGGCCGTGTAGAATGTCTGCGGGTTAGGGCAGAAGAATCGCATGGGCGCTTTATCAGTGCAGACATTCGGGATGTTCATCTGAAACTGTAGGACACCGACACAGACAAAGGTCGAGATGAGAGTGGCCACCATCTGGGCGGCAAACGTCTGACGGGGGGCAATCTGCATGTAAAGTCAGTAAATCTGCTCGGGTCGCCGTGCAAACAAAAGAGACGACGAACCTTGAGGTAGTGCGCCAGCTTCAAGTCGTTGGAGAACGAAATGGCGTGTGCACACGTCACGTAACCAAACGATTTGAAGAAGTTCATAGCCAAAGCATTGCCCTCCACCCACATGCCGCCAATGAACTCAGCCAGGACGTTAAGTGTCACCTCAACACCAGTCATGGCGCGGATGATGCCGAGCGGAATGACAAAAATGAGGGACAGCATGACGCCATATGGCACAACTCCCACCGTTGTGTAGGTTGGGTAGCAGGCCACACCGGCCATGCCAGTGGCTCCAGCAATGGCAAGCACACCAAGATACCAGTACTCGGAAACCTCAGGGTACGATTTCATCAGCCGGTTGTGTACATCCTCGTAGTCTCCAGACTCCAGGGTGCCCTGGAGCGAGGCACGCCTCCTGAACGACCTCCACAAGTTCTTTGCGCCCATGGCAATCTCGTAGCGGTGGAACAGCGCGACGTACATGACTGTGGAGGCATACACAGCAAAGAACGAGAAGTACGCGATGATCTGAGCCGAGCTGAGGTACACGGCCGAGTATGCCATGTATTTGTCGTGGTCGTAGAGGCCCTGTTCGTTGAGAGCCATGGTAACATTGTAGATTTTGCCAAAGTGGTTGTACATCTTGTTGGTGACAATTGGAATATAGCCCGTGTTCCACACATTGGCGTACCACAAGCCCACGGCAAGCCAGCCAAGGACGAAGGAACCAGCCACGGAGTTGAAGGTCGAAAATGCAGGGACCATGAGAGGGTCAACTCCTGTGTACAAGAGGACGTTCCAGTCCCATGTAGGCCAGAAATTGAGCAGGCCCATGCCGTTGTTGAAACCGGTCAAGATGTTGAGGTCCCGGTTCTTTGGCGCAATCCACGTCATCCAAGAAAAGGCGGTCATGACCGGCACGAGCCAATTCGGCAACCAGAAGTAGGCGAACATGGCGCAGAAAGCGAGCATGAAGAAGCGGAAACGCGACATGGTGAAGATCTTCCGGAGCGGGCCGGGCACGGGGAAGTTGGATTCATTGTGCAGAGCGGAATTGAGCGCAACCGTGACGAGTGTCGCTGGCCACACACAGTACGATGGGTACACAAGAAACCTCCGAGTCAGGCCGGCAAGACCGTAGCCGAGAAAGTTTGTCGACAGTGCGATGAGGATTTGGTAGCCGAAGCTGCGAGCCCACTGCTGGTTGAACCAGTGGGGCATCACCTGAGTCCAGACAATGTACTGAGAGTAAGGCAGAGACTTGGACGTCGTGGCCATGATGGCAATCAGCATGTGCTCCTTCTTGTTGAAAGGGCCAGGGTTGAGGCTGTGCCGAATGCCCCAGAGCGTGAAACCCCAGTCCGGTAGGAACTTCTCCCAGGCCTTGCCGACCGGGTACGCTAGCAGCTGCGCGACGTTGGACTCGACAAAGATCTGAGGTTGACGGATCGAGAACAGCTGGTTGATGAACGCGAGGAAGATGGAGAAGAAGATGCCGATGGTCCACATGCGTATCGTTGAGCTGGGCATGTCGACATCGTCCTCGTTGGAGACGACTGCCCGCACTTCGGCATAGGGGCTGTTGTTGGTGATGAGGGCGGCCTCAAGCTTCATTTCCCAAATCAACTCCTCATGCTTCTCTGGGCGCTCAAAGACGTCTTCGTTGCTAAGAAACTCGTGTATCCTCACGAGTACGGCAAAAGGAAAGTTGGGGTCTCGTTCGTGAATCTTCATTACATTTTCCATCATCTGCCGCGGGCCGAGATCAGTAAACCAGCCCAGCGACCGTCTAGCCCGGCAACCAGGACCACCAGGGATAGAGAGGGAGGGAAGCAAACCTTTTTTGTGGTTTCGAGATCAATGGTGTCGGCGAACTCCTTCGCCTTGCGAAGGTCGTCTTCAGTAACGTTGAGCTCATCTTCGAAGATGCGCTCTGCATCGCTGACTTCGACGTCGACGGTGCTTTGCTGCTGAGCCAGAGTCGTTAGCGACGAGGTCCCTTTCTCTGTGCCCACAGCCGCCGTGATCTTGTCGTCATCTGCCGCAGCACCTGTGACTGCCTCTTGGACCGCCATGGATTCTACTCCCCCTTCCTCGGTAACTATGGCGTCGGCGTCGTGGTGCTGGGATGCTGGGCGATCACGGGCGAGAGGGAGATGAACCTTTTCGTTCGAGTCTTTCCTCGTTGAGGAGGACATGCTTTGTGACAGAGTGTCGGAGTCGATCTCCGCCTGGCGTCGTCGAGCCATGATGGAGACGGGCCAGCGATTGTCGACTGGCACGCGACGATGGGTGACGGCTGGGTGGCGACGGGGGGGGTTGCAGGAGACAGGCTCGACGAAGGAGGTGGATCGTGCGGCGAGGATATATCAGAGGCGGACCATGCGACAGAGTGGCATCAGGCCCTGTCCCACCTTATCTGGGTTTGGCTGGGCTGGCGGCGCGCATGGAGGAGCCAGATCGGGGGGTGGTGGTGCTGGCGATGGTGAAATGACAGAGGGAGGAAGGGGGCCGGCGGGCGCACGCAGTCGGAGACAGAGAGAGACGTGAGAGGTGGGAGGAGGCGACGGGGCCAGGGCGATGGTCTGACTGGAGGGGATGAGCTGGGCGGGCCAGGGTGGAGGGGAGATAACGGGCACCAGCCAGTCATGCAGCAGCTGCATGGCGGACAAGGCTGCCCAGCACGCAGGAGCAGGCGCCCCCAGGATGGGGCAGCGCCGCACCGGTGGAGGCGGCAGGGGCCAGCTACGCTCACTGGCGCTGCAGTCCAGACCAGCCCTCGAGACACGCCGCCCGCTCCTCGTCTCGGCACCACTTGCGCGCGTGGCCATCGACTCAAATTCCTGCTCCAGACCAAAACTCAAAATGAAGTAAACCTGGCTGCCAGGTGCCAGACCTGAGGGGCGCCCAATCCGGCTCCAGGCCCTCGCCGCCCGCTCACCTACCTACGAGATGAGCCCAGAGCCTGCCTGCCTGCCTGGCGGCGTGGACGTGCCAAAAGGCCAGCGCAAGCGAGCTGCGATTCTCAATCATCATCATCCAACTTCTGTGCCGCAACTGGGGGGTGGTTGTGAGAGCCTGGCAGGGTCGCTCCAAGCCGGGGATGACTGGCGCCACGCCAGGTTGCTATCTGGCCCAGAGCTCCAAGCCAAATCCTTCCTGCGCCGAGAGGCTGCGCTCTCTTCCGTCTTCCGGTGTGAAGGGAGCTTGCTGGCAATTCGCCAGCCGGCAGCGAGTTGCTTTTCGAAGCCCAGCCAGCCCAGCATGTAGGCAAAACCTTGGCAGCCTTCCAGCCTATCCGAGCCGCGAGCCCAGCCAGACACGCATAGCCGCGACTGGCCCAGGAGCAATAGATCATGTACCATATAGTAGTCTGTTTAGCCCCTCGTGCCTTAGTTGTGACGGCAAGTTGAGCTGAGTGATTACTAGTACATAATACCGACATCCCCACTAGTCACCCGGGCGTGCTCGAGCCTTCCGCCTCCGGCCCGCAGCGAAGAGGCCTGACCCCGATTGTAAAACACTGACGCCGTCAGTGCTCAACTCTGGCCGTCGGCAGTGCCATGCATGCACGGTGGATTTCCCGCGGGTTTCTGACCTTCTCCACCCTGAATCGTGCCTGGCTGTGGAGGGTGTTTTGTCACTGGGCGGAATGCGACGGTGGGCAGGTGCTTTTGACAGGTCGGAACTCTCTGTGACGGGTCTGCATCGACCATCGTCGTACGGGCTGAGGACATGCCTGTGGGTGCACCCTGGGGAGCCGGAGCAGCTGAGATAAGAGTTTCGGTACTGTGGCCGTGCGTGCGAGGTGCGAGGTACGGGGGGGCTTGTCGGCCTGTAGCGACGATCTCCAAAGATCATCTGCAAGGCGGCCCCCCACACCGAGGTGGTTGTCTTGGTTGTCACCTGTGTCTGCCCATGCGAGACGATGCTATTGGTGCACCCTGTCGCCCAGCAGGTTTCCGCTTCCGAGGCCTTGCGTCAACCAGCGCACCGCTTTCGGCCGGATGCTCTCGATCTGACGAGTAGTGGCCGAGAAAAGGCCTTGCTCTATTGATGTGCACGATCTTCGCCTCCTGACTAGGAAAAGTCTGGGAGTCCGCCCGCTGGCCCTGAAGCCACTGAACCCGAGGAGTCGAGCTGGGCAGGTGCCTGAGCGCATCGCGGCTGTGCAGGGATGTAACTCTGAGCGAGCACAGCACCAAGGGTTCCTGGAACAGACAGCCGAATACTATTTGGCAGGACGGGCCAGGGTCTCGTGTCGGGGGTGGGGAGGGGGGGCGCCGTACCAGGTGTGCAGGGTGGTAAACGAGCCACCTCGATGCCATGACAGCTATCGATGATGAAGCAGGTTCGGCATCCGGAAGCTGGATAGAAGCATGGCAAGTGCGCTGCTAAGGAGATGGACGGGGAGCATGAGGCATCCTGCCGTGGTAGGTGACGAGGAGTTGCTGGTATGTCTTGGGTGGTTGCTGACCAAGGCGCATGGCGTGTGGCACAGCAGCCAGGGTGCTGTAGGTGCCTGAAGAGGGATAGGCCCTTTGCGTGCCGACCTAAGCGTCTTGGGATGGTTCGTGACCGTGACGTGACATGACGATTGCGCTGCCGGTGCAGGTGCTTCATGTCTCGAACCGCGGGAGGGAGGGCGGCGGCTTACGTGATGCTTTGTGCTGGTGCTGGTGCTGGTGCTGGTGCTGCTGAGAAGAATGGAAAGCCCGGGGCTGCAAACACCAGATTGGCTGGCTTCTGTAGGGCAGGAGTGGACTTGGCGAATCGCAGCTGCAGCCCCTTCCTGCCTCGAGAGGTGTGTGTGCGTGTGCATCCACGGGTCTCTCGAATCAGCTTTTGGAGCATCTTGCCTTGGCTTCCAGAAGCCCTTTGCGGCAGCTGTCTCCTGTCGCTGCCATGCCTCGCGATGGCATCCCAGCATCGCACTGCATCCCACCTGCGTCGCATCACATCTTGGAGCCAGCTGCCGGCAGTGTCTGTTCCAGTCTTCGCCAACAGCCTGCGAGGCCTTTGACGGCCAGCACCTCCTTCCTCACTGGACACCAAGCATTGCCAATTACGCCTAGACGCAGCCAGGCCAGAGGCTGGCTGCCGTCGTCTGCAAGCCACACCACGATCACAGCTAGCGACGCCTCGCAACGCCCGCGCAAAAACCCCCCCATACGCCCTATCTCGCCCGCCAGGGTCTGCTCCTCGCATCGTCTGTGACGCCATCTGTCCTGGCACATGCCCCTCGACCTCTGCATCGCAGATAGGGCTACAGCATCGTCTTCCAAGGTCGTCTCCTGCCCTTCTTTCGCTCCTCGTTGCTGTCCTCTCCGTCGTTTACTGATCCGTGTTCTAGATTCAGCCACCACAAAGTGCCATTCCTCCCGACTCGCTAGGCTGGCCAAGCCTGCATTCAGGTGGGGCCCTTCCAATCTATGCCCTCGCAATGCCCGCTTTTGTCCCGTCTTGGCCGCCAGCGTCACCCTCATCTGGGGGGTATCCTTTTTCGCCTTACGCAATGGGGTGGTGAGACAAACAACGACTCGCACGAGATCGTGATATGCAGTGCAAGAGATGTGCACGAGTTCGGTCCAAACCTGCGTAACGAGTGCACCCGTCTGATCGTGGAGGCCTGCGCTCGCTACCAGCAACGAGAAGCCGCCGTGGTCTTTTCGTCTTTCTCCACTTGAGCACACACCCTGGTCAAATTGCTGTACAAGTTGTGCATGCTCATGCTGCTCGTGGAAGGGCACGTCGAGTCCGGAACAACAAGCCACTCAGCGCCTCGTCCAGCATAATTACCGATCCGCGCCAGGAAGTAGGCATTCTGCACCGACACGCGAGCATCGTGCCACGTGAAATGTTCCCACGAGCGATCATGCCCCGGAAATCCGGGGTAGCGGACGCTCACAGCCAGCCAGCCATCGCAATAGGCATGGCTCTGCTGGACCCTTCATTCACCCTGCACATCTCAAGTCACTCTTACCTAATGATATTTGCACTTGCCCAAGCAGCCAATCATGGCACGGGCTACCAACTGGGGGAGCAGGTCTTGCATGTGATTGGCTCAAAGTGGGCGGTCGCACAACGACACCTCGCCAACGCCGGCCGCAACAGCTTGCAAGCAAAGCACTTGGTGCTGAAATATTGGCATTTGGCACCCTCTCGACCCGACAGCTGTGGCAGGCCAAGGAACGCGCTTGCTGGATTGTGTTGGCGCAAGGAGTGACAGAGCTGCATGGCCAATCGACGCCCCCCCCTGGTCTCGTGTAGCCATGAAACCATCATGCGGCGCACAAGAGCCTCCCGAAAGAGACAATTGGGGGTCCCCAGGGTCATGACTTGCATGCAACGCATAACCATGATTTCAATCCTTTCGCTGTCACCGGTCCTTCGAAATCTCATCTCCCCCACGATGGTGCATCACTTCGGATGGCATTTTCAGATCGAGCATACACTTCGGACTCCGTTTCGGGCCTGCATGGCAGCCACTTGCGGCCTCCTGAGACGACCTGCGGCATGCGGCGTCGCCGCGCGAGCTGTATCGCTCCAAGACGGGTTCATGTTGCCGGAACGGGCGAGAACTGGACAGCCTGGACGACTGATAATTATTATCAGCCTTTCAGCCCTCTTCAGCTTGCCACAGCCGCACCAACAAGTCATCGGCACGCGTCCCAGAGCCATCGCCCGGCGAGGCAGGGGCCACACGTTCAGCGCGCTCGACCACGAGGGCCACACCGTCTGTCCCAATCCGGAAGCTCATTACCTCTGCCGCCACAACTGTTGGCCCGTGGAGCAAGAGCAATAGTCTCAACGGCTCGTGCTACGTCGCACCCATCTATCTGTCTGTGCTGGGCATTGACAGAAGCACGTCACCCTCGCAGCTGCGTGTGGACCGTGCCGCCTTCTCGGCAAGCCCTCTCGATCCCTCCCGTCAAGTAATTGAATAGGGCACCGTTGCAGCATGCCAGCCGAAGCCCACTTTGGCACAGCCGCCTCCCGGGCACGGTTTCGTTTTGCGTGAGCAGGGCAGGGTTGAGAGTACCGGAATATAATGCAGGAGGACGACGCAGGAACACTCACCAACGTTCGAACCCGGGCGCTCGACCCCGCCTGCGCGCCACGCCCATGCACGTAGAGGGCAGCCGGCTTGAACAAAGAGCCGAGCCCAGATGCCAGACGCCCAGCTGTCCGCCACAGAGGGGGACAAGCAGCCAAGTGCTTGGCCTGGATTGAACAAAAGGCTCAACCGTGCCGTGATATCTCCAGCATCACATGGGGGCTGTTGCCACTCCCCACCACCAAGTGCGGGACGGCAACTCTATTATATTGCTCCCGCACGGGTTGTCCCCTGCTGCCAGAAGCACTTGTCCGAGTCCTTCCAAGCCTTGGCCGCCTCAACTCGGACTGGCGTGGGCGGCCAAGAGAGATCGCCGCGCATTCTCGTAAAGGGTCCATGCTGCAAAGCGGCTCACACGGGCAGGCTCGAGCTTCCCTGCTGGGCAGGTGCCCACTCCGGTGACCGTTGGGAAAGCAAGTGTGCGGCGAAAAGTGTGTGCGCGCGTGTGTGTGTGTGTGGTTTATGTGGTGTGGGTAAACACGTCCAAACACGACCCGACCGAACCCCGGCGTTGGCTTCCAGAACGGGCATGCGTGCAAAAATTGTCCTACTGCTGTGATATACCACGTCTTTGTGTGGATGTGTACGTGTGTGTGCGTGCGTGGGGGCCAACCCGTCGTGTAATATCAGCATAACACCGACAGCTCTGGCCTGTGCTGTGCTTGTGCATGACCGAGAACCTCGCCGCTTGTGGTGGACCACCAAGGACGAGAAGCTGGGTCATGGACAGATTTCCCCGAGAGCCGTCGGGACCTGGAAAAGAGGAACCGCGTCATCACGACCCCGTTGTCTCCGGGGGTTCTTCTCCTGGTACTGCTGCTTATGCTACCGGTTTTTCTGGTATTGGTGGGCCACTGTCCACTTTCACCGGTGCTACTTGACGCAAAAAAACAAAAATTAAAAAAGTCTCTGAAGACTAGGGCCGGCTAACGATGTAACTGCCGAACGGCGTCTACTTTCTGATCTTCACTGGCGACGGACAATGAAGGATCTCCGAGCGAGTAACCGAGCGGGCTACTGCGCAATGTGATGCTGCCCTGTGCATATTTGGGCCGTCGGTATCAGAGGAAAGGAAACATACCTCTTGACTTGGCGAGGTCAAAGAGGCAAAACGGGGGGTCCCATGAGCTTACACACAGAAAAGATGAGTTCTGTTGCGACGCTGGTCCTGGTGTCCTCCTGCCTGATCGCCTGCCCTTCCTTGCCTTTCCTGCCTACCATATATCGCCCTGATCTGCAGTGGGGGAAAAGGGTGCAAGTGCCCACCCGTTAAAGCATCTGTGCCGCTACCTGGAGGAGGAGGAGGAGGAGGTGGAGGAGGAGTGGGAAAAGGGGCGGGGTCCCAGACAAAGTGAAGTCTCTTTCATGCGAGCATGAGAAACGCCGCGGTGGTGGTGATGATGATCCACGGAATAAAGGGGGCAGATTACTCCGAAAGGAAGCGGTCTCCCTCGCCCCTTAATGGCTGACCTGGTCGACCTTGGATCAGGGCAGAAGGAATTGTTATGGTGTTTTCCTTTTTTTCCCCGTGAGAAGAGACCAACAACTTGGATCTCACTCCGATCGCGTCCTGAGTCGTGGCGGTAGTGGCCGTGGCAGACCCAGCGTTGTGCTGTTTCAAGAGCACAAATACAATGTCCTCAGAGGGTTAATTCTTTTCCTGGTTCCGCGTGACAAAGACCTGTGATTTAATATGTTCGGCCACACTGTGGGGGATGGAACCCATTGGCGATGGGAACTTCGAGGACCAACGGTTGCTGGTCGGTCCTTGGGCTTCTGGCCCAGGCATTGGAGCATGACATGGCAAAGGCGTGCGACTGTCGAGTGTCATCTTCTTGACCACTGTCTGTTTGATGAGCGGGAGCAGGTATCGTCATTGACGTGGGTGAGGAGCAAGTCGACGATGGCGAAACGTGGATGTACATGCCATCTCTCTGCTTCCGAGAATCGTGTTTCTCTCTGCTGGTTACGGCGCTCTTGGTTTTTTCCTTGGTGTAACTTCTGGATTCCGCTCATGTGGAAGATCGATCGTTCTGCACTAAATATCCACAGGCTTTTCGCATTGGACCTCCTGCACTGGCTCTCATTACTTGGTTATGTCGTCGTCGTCGTCGTGACATCAACAGGGAACAACCAAAGCAACTCGAAAACGAGAGATCAGAAAGTACGAGAATACTGTAGCGTGTGGTCTGCCATTTCTGTCATCACTAACGGATTCTTTTCACCTTGTCCTGACTCCGTCCTGTTGTCCACCACGACCTCATCCTCTTCCTCTTCTCCGGAAACGGCACCGCTGTCCATCCTCATTCTCGACAAATTTACTGACCGCCCGGGAAGTACGAGGGTTGACCCTCGTGAGAGCCACCCGGATACGGCCAACCAGATTAATCGTCCGAGCACTGATAAAGACAAAAAAATGAGGCGCATCCCCCTGACAACGGCCTTCTGTGCATTGAACTGGTTTCATCTCAAACGCTGGAGCGATTGGCCATGGCTGGTATTCTGTATATCTCTACTGCTGTGCTACATCTCAGTGTTCACACTTTGTCTTCCAGCGCTGCACATAAACTCCTCTGTTTCAGACTTTATTTTCGCGTTTTTTGTCTCCCTGGAAGAAAGAAATCTCTGTCGCGTGGTGTCGTTTTCGCTTGTGACCAACATAGAGCCCCGGGAAAACACAAAGATCAGAAAATAAACCCGCGATATCTTCAATCGGTGATTGTTACATGAAGAGCATGAATCGGGTGCGCTCTCAAGACTAGCTGGAGATGATACAAATACACATCGATGAAGAGTTGAGCGACCGCCTTCTGGATTCACACAGTCACAATCATGGGTTGTGTGCTCGGGTTATCATGCATTCATTCATTTTTGATATGGATCTGACCCTAATCGGGGGAGCCGCGGCTGGAGCTTTTACCACTCCAGCTGCTCTACCCCTATCTTGCGCGGCAGTCTCCTGCTGGCAACGAGGACGACAAGCGGCGTTCCGTCAACGCCCTGCACCTTCTCCGCGATGACCGACCTCGACTCAAGCTATCACGCCAGACCCAGTTCGTCCATCATCTCCATAAACTCATCCATCCCCTCGCCCTCCACCCCGGACTCTACCTCTGCCTTTCTCATCTTTTTGACCTCATCCATATCTTCAGCCTTCTTCTTCATGGCCTCGCGCAGCCATTTCAGCCCGGTAGCCGACTCGGCATAACGCATGAAGTCGAGGACGGCGCCAGCCTGCTTGTGGACATATTCGACTGGAGAGCCCAGCCATGAGTCTAGCATGGTGAGTGTTTGCTTGACCAGAGACTTTTGCTCGGACTCGTCTGTCGGCGACCCGAAGTCGTAAATGACATCGCCAAGCAGATCCTTGGCCAGCCACGCTCGCATGTTCTGCTGCGTCTGGAACAATGACCTCTCGGCTGCAGAGGCCCGTTGCGGCATCACATCGAGTTGGCCCAGTCTCAGCGCGAGCATCAAAGCGTGCTTGCCTCGGTGGACGTTTTGTGCAGTGCGACGAATTTGGTCGAGCTGGCCATCATCGTCGTGCAGACGTCCAGAAGTGATGAGCTTGTCTACCTCGGCGAGGAGTTCATCAGCGCAAGCCGCGACCTCTTCGATAGTGACATCCTCCTCTGCATGTCTCTCGTGCGTGTGGAGGAGGATCTCCAGACGATATCCGAGGAGGTCGGGCAATTCCTCCAGCTTTCCCCGGGCATCCTCTAGCGACTCCTTGGCCTGGTAGCTTTCGATGGTCTCAAGGATCGATACCAGAACTGGGCGGACGTTGCGTCCCCACCTGACTCGTTGGACTTGACTCTCCTCTAACGAGCCACCGAAGAGGTTGGTGGTAAGACATGATTTGAGACTCGCCAAATGGACCAGATCGCCCCGCCGGATATGCTCCTTTGACAAGCCGATGAGGAGCTTCTGCACTTTTGCCACGGTCACCCCAGGCCCGTCCGCCGTGTCATCCGCATCGGACTGCTTGAGGAAGCCAGCAAGGATCTTGACTCCCTGAGAATACCCGGATCCACCAGTAACCATCTCCTCCGAGCACCACATGGTCAAGAAGTGCCTGCCGCCGTCTGTGCTTCTGAGATCCTTGCTCCGCCGGATCTGCTTGAAGACTTTCTGTAGCGCAAGTGGGGGGGCCCCGATGACGGCGATCAATCTTCCGACAGTGTGTATGGTATCCGCTGGCATATGCACCGTTTGGTGCTCAAAAGGACCCAGGAGGATGTTGAGCTTCGACGGCACGCGTGGGAGGATGTCAAGGATAGAGAGCGGTAGCGCGTTCCTTTGAAGGAACAGCCGGATCCAGCGCATGTGGTTCTCGGCAGAGAGACGGATCAGTGGCACGACCACGCGCTCTATCCACACTTGTCTCTCCTGAGAAGACGGGTCGCTCGCAGGATGGCCGCACGCCTCAGCCAGCAGCGTCAGCAAAGGAGGCAGCTGCCGCTGGTCGGCGGAGTAGAACTCGGGGAGAGAGCCTTCTCCAGCTTCTAGACGAGTCCAAGCTTCCTCTGTTAGAGGACTGCGTTCGTCCAGGCTGGCAGCGAGCGGCATGATGCGTTCTGCAATGATGTCGACGACGCCATTTTTGACGGCCTCATCGTTGGACTCGGCGCGTTGCTGGAGCAGACTCTCAACAATGCAAATCACGACGTCCGGATGCGCAGAGTTGCACAGAAGTCTGTCCAAGATGTCAAAGGCTAAGGCACGGTCCATGAAGGTGGCCCAGCGCAGCATTTGGGCAATCATTTTTACAGTCGAGACCTTGATGATCGGGGCTGACAATGGCTTCGTCGTCGTGTCATGCCCGCTGCCAACTTTGTCTGCCGCCGCCTCCGTGTTCTGGGCCATCTTGCGTTGCTCTTGCAACTTCTCCTCAACAGCTATGGCCAGACCTTTGAAGAAAGTCTTTGCGTCTTGCGCTGGCAGAGCCTTCAGGAAGGAACGGTCAAGGAGTTGTCGATGCCACGAGCTGTCTTCCGGGCGCTCCAGAATGATGTGGCGAACGAGCTCGCACGCAGTAGTCGGACAATCACCGCGGGTGAGTCGCTTGATGATGGCGATCGTGGCTTTGTGCACAAAGGCGTTGCTCTGGCCTTCGCCCTCCCCTCGCTCCATGCGAGACAGTAGTGATCGAGCAAGCTGTACCAACCAATCATTCGGGATAGCCACCGAGAGGTGAGAAATGACTTGCAACACTCGGTCCAAAAACGCAGGTCTCTGCGAGATGGCCGTGCTCTGCTCCTCCAGGAAATCTTGATCCAGATAGACACCAGGGATTCGGACAGCCGCTTCAGAGGGGTAGGATTTCAGAAAGGGCGAAGAGTCCACGCCGCATTTGGCGTTGACCATGGAGATAGCAGCTACTGCTAGCGCATCGCGCTCGGCGATTGGCAACACGCCAAGATAGCCGTTTGCGCGCCAGACGGTGGGAGCACTAGCGGTCTTTGACGTCGGCAAGCGGAAGAGGAAGCGGGAACGTCTCTCTGTGTCGGCCGCGTCAAGAAAGATAGACCAAGACACAGTGTAGAATGCGTGCAGCATGCAGTCGAGGCAAGAAGACGGAAGGGTTCGAGTAGCTGGCGCCGAGGGCTGCGGATTCCACTCCACAGGAGAAGAGACATCACTAGCCAGCGGCAGCTGCACGATACTGAACAATCCGTGCGCCGGTACGGGTAGATACTTTGGAAGTACCTTCGCTTTGATGAAAACGTCTCGCCAAAACAACGTGGCTTCGTACGATGACATCCTGTCGCCAGTTAAGGCTGTGATGGCGTGATTCCAGGCCTCAGAGACTCGTTGCTGTCTCTGTGACGGTTCGGTAAGGTCAATGAGTTTTCCCAACGCATAAGGATAGCTGTCAACGAACGGGCCGACTGCATCTTGGATCTCTGGGTCTTCCGGCACAGAGCCCAAGACTGTGTCGCCACCGGCGAATACTACGGCGCGCAGACGGGCGTGGAAGTAGGGCATGTCGAAGAGCCAAGAGTCCGACCCGAGTATTTCGGGGCTGAAGTAATGGGAAACAGCAAGGCCACGAGGCCAGGGTTCTTGAAGAGTAATTGTGGCAGGATGATGGCGTACACGGTGTTCACGCCACAGTTGATCTCGTTGCCCGGCGAGCTGGTCTAAAAACCAACACACGTGCTTGCCACTTCCGCGAAAGTCGACATTTAACGGACCTCTGAGGTAGGCTCTGTCCAGAGCTTTGTGTGATTCATCGATGAAGAAGCGCTCCACGTCCATCAACAGCTTGATTGTCGGATCCCACACTTGGTGACGTACCCAGCCGGCTGTGACCAACCCGCGAGCAACCAGAGCGTTGGCACGATCCAGACGCGCTTGCGTTACCTGATTATGCAGATTGAGAGCATCGTGTACCATCGATTGGGTGTAGCTTGGTTCACGTGATATCATCGCCGCAGTCTCCAGAACATGCATGACAACTTCGTTGGCGCGGAGGATGTCTTTGGCCACAGTGGTGTCCTGCTCGATCTTCCATCGCGTGCAGTCAGGCAGCCCCGAGAGGAGATTTGCAGCTTCGGAATTGAATTTCAGCAGATTGTGGCCGACCTTTGGATCCTTCACAAAGCGACGGGCCCATTGCAGCGCGCTGGCATATGTCTCGATCGAACCGGTGGCGAGCGACAACAAGATGGCAGCCTGTGCCCATGTCTTCCGATCATCCGGGTCGCGGGCTACGGCGGCCTTGGCCTTCCTGGCACTGATTGTCCGATCCGCCACCTCACGCCACTGACCTGCGCCGCCTCCATGGGAAGCTACGGTCGAGGCTAGGGCTGTTGCAACGTAATCCATGTCTGGTTCGAAGGAGTCGCTGCCAGGATTTGTAGGGAAATCCGTACTGCATGAGAACTCCACGGGCCGATCTGTTGTGCTGGCGCTACGAATCTTATCAAACAGATCAAAGGCGATGCGGCTTGGGATTTGTTGGAAGAGCTCAGGGCTCCAGTACCAGTCTGCACCCGCCTCCGGGGAGCTCAAGTTCTGAAGACTGGCGTCCAGATTGATCCGTATGTCTTGGCGGCTCCGGCAAATAATTTTGAGCAGCGGGAGCCTTGCTGTTGGCGGAACTTGGCGAAGGGCGTTCTTGGCATAATAAAGTGGCTTGGAAAACGTGGTCGGAGCAACAGCAAGGAGCCTGGCCAAGTGATGCTCCAACAACTCCCTTCCGTTCTCATTTGTCCGACTCCAAGCTTTTATGGCCGCCGTTGTGAGGTTGTCCCTGATGGTGTCTGCGATGCTCGGCTCAATCTCGAGGCACTTGAAGAGAAGATCATAAAGGCGAGCATGAACCGATGCTTCTTCTCCCCGTCGTGTGAGGCGATTGGTGAGTGGCCACACGAGGTTCCAAACGAGGCATTGTGCGTTGTGTTTGAGGTGGAGAGGGCTCCGAGTGAGCTGCTCGAGCACATCGAAGGCAAATGAAATTTCGATGCCAAGCACGTACGCCCATGCTGATACGTGGTCCTTCGGGGTTGGGTCAGCGAAGATTGCATTCCAGCATTCTTGCTGAAAGGCCCCCAGATGAGCCCTGACCGTCGAGCGCTTGGGCTTTGTGTTTCTGGTGAGGGATCTGAGAACGACGTCGGATGTGCACGACGGCACAAGGAGGCGGTAGAGATCTGCCAGTGGGCGCTGGTCTGGGTTGCGAAGGGTCGAGCTGTTGTGTCCAGTGAGGGCGTTGTAGAGCTCCGTCAGGTGCTGCTGCCGCACAGGCTGGGTGTTGTTGACCTTGCAATTGAGATGTAGTGCGCGGCACAGTTGCTCAACCTGGGTGACGGACAAGGTGGCCATGAGGTCCATGAGACCGGAGGTGCCGCCGACGGCTCGCCAGACCTGGACAAAGCTGTCGTCGCGTCTGGACCATCGCCCAAAGTGCCTGAAGGCGATCCTGCGCCCGAGCATTGACGACGACTGGAGCATGGCAACGACGATGGACTCTGGCTGGCGGCATCGGGACAGGAAGACGTGGATAAAGTTTGAGGGCAGCAGGCCCTCAATGATCTGGCCGAACAGGGAATCCCAAACAAGTCTCCAACCAAGCTCCTGCATCTTTGTGGCAAAGTAGGCAGAAGCCTCGGCCGGGGACATTGCCCGAACGGCGGCATGGTCGAGAGGTGAAGCCATGGTGGATGGCCGACGAGTGGTGAAGCACGTGTTGATCCCAGTGACGGCTGTGTTGTGTGCCGAGACGTTTGGCTTTATATGTTGACAAGAGCGTCCTCGACGGCGCCCAAGGGAGGCGTACTCGCAGTCGAGCCATGACTTGTCGTTGGCTTGATGTCTTGGTGCTGCCCCGCAGCGGCTGGTTAGCACAAGGCTGAGATGAGTTTGGGCCTCGTTCCTGAGGCTCTGCGGGCGGAAATGTGGTTGGCCGAGGGGCCGGCGGGTGAGTCAGGACGGCGTGGGCGGAGGACGGGGAGCCAGAGATGGCCAAGATCGCTGTGAATGTGCCAATCTCGATGTGGACGCAGCGACGCCACGAGGACCGGCGTCATGCCTGCAATGGCGAAGCTGCCAATGGTCCATGCCGTAGGATCGACGACGTGGGCATTGGCGGGGTGAGTCGAGGGGGTGCGGGGCAGGAGGTGGCCATTGATGCTAGGGGCCAAGGCCGCCATCTGGCGGGCGAGGCTGCGATGTGTGACTGCTGTGCGCGTCCGAGTTGATGGTGATGCAAGTCATCCCAGGCGCAAGAAGCCAATGGCCCAAGACCACAGCCAAGAGATGATGCGATGCGATGCGATGCGATGCAATGCATGCTCAAACGATGGGGCTTGGTGGGAGCTTGTGTGGTGGGCCCGGGTACTGGAGGTACGTACTGTACACTACACCACCCACCCCAATCGCAGCTTCCGTTCCGCTGATAGGGGCGCGGCCGCTGCCCGGCCCTTGGCACCTTCCCATTTGGGCTATCACGACAGCCCAGCCCGCCCTTTTGTCTCCGGCCGCCGCCACGCTGGACGGGACCCTTGCGCCGCCGCACCGCGAGCACCGCGTTTCCATCGTCGGACTGATTAAGCACCTCGGGGAAAAAAAACAATCTGGCATTCGACGACCGTCGTAAGCAACCGCCTCGAGCACCGGCCTGCTCAGCACCAGCATCTTCATCGTCTCGCTCTGCCCACGCCGCCGCTGCCGCCGCCTGCTCTTGCCCACTCTTCTCTTATCTCCCTGGCCGCGCAGAACTGCCCTCCTCTCAGGCTTCGTCCGCAAACCACACCCGTTTGCCATCATGGCCGGCGAGACGACGCCCCTCCTGGGCACGCGGGAGACCGAGCCCGAGCTCAAGAAGAAACAACCGCGACTTGGCTGGCTGAGCTTCGAGCCAACTTGGCCCGTCATGATCGCGGGCCTCCTCATCTCCGCCTCCTTTGGCCTCACTCAGACCCCGTGCGTATCTCCTCATTGTCTCCAGCCGAGCTATGGCGGACACAACTGACCCGGCCCTCACAGCATCCTCTACGCCTTCCGCCAGATGGTCTGCGAGGACTACTACAGCCACCACCCTCCTTACGCCGGCTCGGGCGACAGCTGCAATGTCCCCGCCGTCAACAGCGGCAAGGATGCCCAGTTCGCCATCCTTGGCTCCTGCACCGTCTTCTTCGCCATCTCCAACCTCGTCTTCACCGGCTGGCAGATGCGCAATCTCGGCCCCAAGAAGGCCCTGCTCGTCCAGAACTTCTTCCCCGTCATCCGCGTCCTCACCCAGTCCGTCGCCATCTCCATTGGCGGCGCAACCGGCATCACCCTCTTCCAGCTCGGCCAGGCCATCACCATCCTCGGCGGACCTGCCGGCTACATTCTCGTCCTCAACACCATCCTGTCAGAGCTCATCGAGCAGGCCCAGCGCACCAGCATGTTTGGCAAACTTCAGGGCTACATCCTGGTTGGCAATGCCATGGGCTTCCTTGGCGGCGGTGTCGTCTCCGACCGCTTTGGCGTGGTCTCTCCTTTCCGCCTCGGCGCCATTTGCCTTTCCGCCACATTGGTCTTCTGCGCCACCTGTGTCCCTCCGGTCAGCCTCAAGAAGGACGAGCGCGCGCCGACCACAAACCGTAGAAATGCCGTAGTGGCCTCCTTTGTGGACCCCCTCCTCGCCCTGGGACCCCAAAAGCTGCGCCTCAAGAACGGCACCATCACGACTCACTACGGCGTCACCATTCTTGCGGTCGGCATTTTTGTAGGTGTGCTCGCCACCGGCTACGTTGCCCAGCTCTTGCAGCAGTACTCGATGGACGTCTTCGATTTTGATGCCAGCAAGAACAGTGCTCTTATGGCCCTGACCCTCGTTGTGCGCGGCCTGTTCCTCATGTTCATCTTTCCCATCATCATTTCTAGTGGCCGCAAGTGGTTTGACAGTACAAGCCAGCAGCAGCCACAGGCAGCCGAGCAGGACGCCGAGACCGTCATTCCGACACACCCTTTGGATATGGACCCGACGCCTCAGCTCGTGTCAACCGAGGAAGAGCCCGTGCAAGCACCGCCGGCCCCTCCGACTGCTCAAAGTGGGCACTTTGACCTCTTCTTCCTACGCTACAGCTATCTTGTGGACGCCGTGATCACCATGTGCGCCGCCTTCATCTCCGACGGCTGGCAGTTCTACCTGAGTAAGACCCCAACCATCAGCCCGCACAGGCTGCTGTAATTCTAAAAACAGTTTTTGGACCTGCCAACTGACCATCCGATTACTCGTAGTGGCCGTCTTGCTTCCTCTTGCGTCAGGATCCTATGCTGCCAGCAAGGGTGTGTTGACAGAGATGATCCCAGAATCACAAAAGGCGGATGCACTCGCAGGCATGACCCTCGTCGAGTCACTTGCGTCAGTGTCCACATTGGGTCTTTTCGGTGCCGTCTTCTCGTCTCTGGTCGAGATCGGGAAAGCGCACCTGACTTTCTATCTGAACGCGGTAAGTCTGGCACAGTGATCCGTTCGGCATCGACAGCACGCTCGACATGTACAGAGAAATATTTTTCTAACTGAGATGTAGGCTATTGCACTCCTGGCGATTATCATCCTGCTCTTCTCAAGGTATCCCGCGGAGGACAGCAAGTTGATCGAGCAAGAGGAAGAGGAACAGCCCTCAGAAGAACCGGTTGCCGCTTGAGGGGCAGTATCGTTTGCAATGGCATGGAAAGGCAAGAGCTGGGCATTGCCGGTGGCGGCTCTTGAGAGGCTTACCGGAGCCAGCGAGTTGCTCGAGATATATTTTGGATACAAGTGAAAGTCCAATCGCATACAGTGTTCATGTGATTTATGGGAGGATCTCCGGAATGCAGGATAACTGGATACACCCCGGCGTGGATTTGAGCACACGATCTTCTAGCATGCTCGGACCCCAGATCCCTTGGACTCTGTTATATTGGCTCCCGGTGATGTTGCATCGCAGACGACTGTTGCTACACCATATCATTCTCCTGCGTGATTTCCCTGGACGCCGTCGTCACTTAACCAGTGCTTTCCATATGCCAACTGGGTACTTGCAGTGGCTGGCACCTTCTTTCTTCCACCGCGATGCAGATGTCTTGCAAGTCACCATGGCCTGCTCTTTCATCAAGGCGATTGTCGGCTCACCCACACTCGTCTATGGCCCATATCACCGTCAAAGAGTCGCAAGGTCATCTTTATCATCCCGCATTGTTGTTTATCGCGCACGACTTCACTTTCAAGCATCCATCTTTCACATTGAAGCAGCTCCGCCCTTGACCTGAGACTGAGGTGCTGAATGACGAGCACAACGACTGCATTGTCACTCTCATCTGCCTTAGACATCCCTTAGGCATCGCGATGCCATCGTCGTTGCTAGGATGGCTTACGACCGTTCCCGCGGCCAGTGTACCCAGCACTGCTTCGCCTCAGGCCCCAACGAGTGTGCCGCCGGGAAACAACGAGAAGAGCAACGAGAAGGGTCCAAACTCACCGCCCATCGATAGCAGCGATCCGTATCTTGAAGCGGGCCAGGCGTCCTCGCCAGTGTCGACGGCCACGGAGGACCACTTGGCAGGCGGGAATAATCCGTCGACAGCCAATCTGCCTCCACACACGCCATCCCCCAACCACTCATCTACTGTTGTTGACACACCGATAGCCATCAGCTCGCCAACGCCAACATATCTAGCATCGCTGTCGTTTCTGCAGGCGCTGGCAAACATACCAGCGAATTTATACTTGTCAATGATGGGCCACTCGCCAACACTAGTCGACTCACCCGCCGCCAGCCTCAGTCCAGGATTTTCGGCTGACAGCCCGTCCATAATTACCTACACGCTCACCCGGATGCTGTTTGATGACGGCAGTGAAGATCAACTCCGTTTCGACTTTACATATGGGATCGCAGCCAGACGGTTTCGCGTGCCGAGCACTCGCTTCACGATGTCTCAATGCGGGCGTATCTTTGCGCTTGCGGTCATCATGGCGCCATTAGGTGCAGCATTTCTTCACCTTGCCATCGCTTACTGTGAGTGCCTGGCTGTCCGAGACGCAATCCTGCCGCCAAATCCGAAACTGACTGATCTCATGTCCAGTGGTTTATGCCGATTCTGGATGTAGTCCGCCAAATTCTGACCCGAGATTTGTGCCCAAAGTCATCCGTCTCTTTGGCTCCGCCTACCCGATCGCTGCGGATGCCGCAGTCGCAATCTTCGTCCAGAGTGTCACGACATGGTTTGGCGTGCTTTGGGTGACCCAGTCTTCTCTCAAGTCTCCGAGTATTCAGCCTGTGGGGTTCATCACCGAACCGCGGAACAGCTGGGTGCGCTGGTTCGTATTCCTCGACCAGGACACAGCGCAGCCAGAGCTTGTGTCATGGTGCAGATACATGGCATTCATCTTCGGTCACTTGATGAGGGCCACCCTGCTGACCTTCCTGGTATTTGTGATCTTCTGGCCACTGGACATCGGGATACTCACGACTTTTGCAACGCCAGAGAAGCTCCTGCGTGAGCTTGTAGAAACTGGGACGTTGAGTGACAAGGACGTGGAGGGGTGTGGGTGGCAATTGTGCTATTGCGAAAGATGGACTCCTTTGCTCTCGCGGGTGGTCATGGCTGCTGCGATCGAGCTGGTGTTGGCTCCGCTGCTGATGATGTTTTGGCTGACACGGTGCGGGTGGTCCCTGTTGCAAGAGACGCCGTGGTTCGGGGCGAGTGTACGGGGATAAATACACGTGTCGTCTCTGACTCAACCCGGAATGCCAGTCGATCTGGGCAACCGGCACGGCATCAGGACAGAAACACGAGGCACGAGAGAGGAAACCCCATCATTAGCATATCTTAGGATTGAATCACTACTGAAGCATACATCATCATCACCATCATCCGTACCGCACGTTGCCGTCGCCTTCCCTGAACCAGTCGTCCGTGGCGAGAGCCTCTTCTGTGGAGGCATAGTTGATGATTGTGCTCTTTGTGGTGGTGTATGCGTGGTAGGCGTCGATGCCGTTCTCGCTGCCGACGCCGCTGGCGGACTTTGCGCCGCCCCAGGGGCTGCTGGGGTCGTTGCGGTGGTGAGTGTTTACCCAGGTGATCCCCGCGTCGATCTGCTCGGCGACGCGGAAGGCCTGGGAGAGGTCGGTGGTCCAGATGCCCGCGCCGAGGCCAAACTCGCTGTCGTTGGCGAGCTCGACGGCCTGGGCCTCGGTGTCGAAGCCGACGACGCAGATGACGGGGCCAAACGCCTCCTCGCGCCAGATGCGGGTGTCGAGGATGCCCCTAGGGCCGGCGGCGTCTGACGAGACGAGCAGCGTGGGCTCGTAGTACCAACCTTTGCTCAGGTCCGACCCGTCCAGCTCGCTCGCGCCCGTCATCCGCCTGCCGCCGACCAGGGCTGTGGCTTTGCCCGAGCTCACCGCGTCATCGACGAGCGCCTTGACATTGCCAAACTGCCTCCCGCTGACCAGGGGCCCCATCATGCAACCCTTGTGCTCAGGCTGGCCCATCCTGCGGGTGATGGAGGCAATCTTGGCCGCGAGCCGCTCGAGCACCTCGGGCATGACGCTGTTTTGCACAATGATCCTCGTCGAGGCGATGCACGTCTGCCCGCTCGCAACAAAGCTGCCAAACACGATCCCGTTCACGGCCAGCTCGACACTGGCCTTGTCAAAAACCACGAGCGGGGCCTTGCCACCCAGCTCGGCCGTGTACTTGGCCAGGTTGGCCCCCGCGATGGCGCCGATCGCCCGCCCGGCCACGGTCCCGCCCGTGACGTCGACCTTGCGCACGAGGGGGTTCTCGACGAGCGCCTTCCCCGTGACGGCGCCGTATCCGGGCAGCACGCTGAACACGCCGTCGGGGACGCCTGCCTCTTGCAGGATCTTGCCGAGCAGCAAAGTAGTCAGGGGTGTGAGCTCGGAGGGCTTGACGACGATGCAGTTGCCCGCGGCGAGGGCCGGGGCGATCTTCTTGACGGCGATGAGTAAAGGGTGGTTAAACGGGGTTATCTGCACCACCACGCCCAGGGGAACATGCTCCAGGAAGTTGTGCAGCTTGCCCATCGTGGGGAGCACGGGGCGCTCGTGCGTGCGCAGCAGCGAGGCGTAGTACCGGAACCACTTCACCAGGCTGGGAACCTGCGCGGACATTTCGCGCAAGGGGCGGCCCGTCTGCCGGACCTCGAGGGCGATCAGGGAGGGGAGGTCCCGCGTGAGTAAGGCCGCGCAGGTGTCGAGGACGTCGGCGCGCTGGTGCCGCGAGGAAGGGAGGCACCAGGGGCTGGTCTTGTAGGTCTTGTGGGCGAGGGCGATGGCCGCGGAGACGTCGGCGGGGGAGGCGGCGTGGCAACTGTTTTTGTTTCATGGTCTTGTTAGCCAAAGGTCTTTTTTGGTGGGAAGATGGTGGGAAGAGGGCGGGAGTGGTCGGTGGTGGTGATGTTGGCGTCTGTTGTTTCTGTGATGGGATACACGGTAGATGGAGGGAAGTCGCTGGCTTACTGCGCAAAGATCTCGCCGGTCGCAGGGTCCTCGATGGGGATGCTAGGAACATGTTTGGAGTGGTCAGCCTTGTCCATCGTTCGTCTTGAAAAGAGGTTGGTGGTGGCCAGTATTGTTCATGCTGCCCGCTCCGCCTATGCTCGCGGGTGGTCACTCACAGCTCTGCATTGCCCGGCTGCTCCTGCCCGCCCACCCACATCCTGAAGGGCTCTGTCGTGTCTGCGGCTGCCATTGCGATGTCGAGATGTGCCTGTCTGCCAAGAAGCCTGTCTGTGTGCTTCAGTGTATGCTCCCTTGGGTGTTCCTACTGCTGCGATCGCCGGTACGGGAGAGGGGTGCGTGGGTGTCCCTCGGAGGAAGTCGCGATGCCGGAGAGGGTGTCGTGAGCAATAAATGAGAAGAACCAGAGCGGACAGGGCAGTCAGCAAGAAAGAAGACCAAGAAAGATGTGTTCACGCGACGATAAGAGGCCGCGAGATGGCGCCAGCAAGGTACAGGCGAGGTCGAGGTCGAAACGTGTTAGTCAATGAGTCGAGATAAGCAGCAGAGGACCCCGCGTGCGACTGTGGAGAAGTCGCCGGCCGGCGGCCCCCGCACCGGCACGTACAGGGTCTGGTGCTTACCTACCTAGGTACGTAGTAGGTGCACTTACAGTGACTTACAGTTACCTTGCAGCTGCGGGGAATGCACCGGGTGGAGTGGACCCTCCAGCGCCGGAGCGGAGCCCCGTCACGCCCCGGAGACCGCAGGACCTCCCGGACCGCGCCTGCCTTCGCTCCCCTCTCACCATGCCTTCTGTATAATTCATTTCAATCACAAGTCCTCGTTATGCATAGAAAGTTTTGCATTGCAGCATGTCTGGCGTCAGCCAATTGATCCACGTCCAAGCAGCTGCAGCCTCTCGTCACAGCATACAACGGCAGGGTGTAAGTGCGCGTAGAAATGCTAGTATCGCGAGTCTCAGTCTTTGTCCAACAATATAAGGTATCCATCTACTTCTGTCCAAAAAGGAAAAGACTCTTCATCCTGGCAGCGCGTTCCATTCACCCCCTCGACATCACCGAAAGATCCCTCTCGCCCGCCTCAGCCCCCGTTCCACAGTCCTCCCCATGATTTGCGTGGGCGGCACCGCATTCTCCCCGCGGAAATAACAGCCCTCCCTGTGCCCTTCCCGGTGGAACCGCCCCTCGACCACGATCCCGCGCCAGTCGGCCAGGCACTCCCAGCAGAACTGGCTCTCGCACGCCGGGCACGTCATGTGGAAGCACCCGTCGCCCTTTTGCAGCGCCATCCCGCAGTTGCGCCCCGGGCACCGCTTCGTGTGCGCGTCCAGCCACGCCTGCGTCCTCAGGGGCCTCGGGTCTCCGTGCTGGCGCTGTGTCTGGAACTGCTCGCAGGTGAGCCCTGAGTGCCAGGGTGTCTGGCACGAGTAGCACATGCTGAACCGGCAGGCGTGGCAGGCGATGCGGGTGTTGAGGTTGTCAGGGTCGTGGTTGTCATGCTGGCTGCTGCTGCTGCTGTTGGCTCGTGCCATGCTCTGATGTGTTCCTGTGGCGATGTTGCTGGCTTGCTGGTGTCTATTCGAGCTCGTCCGCGGAGGCAGAGGCAGCGGCGGCAATGGTGACGACGTTGTCGTGCCCAGTGCTCGAGCCTGGCGACCGCGCCGGAACGGGCCGCTCTCTCTGTGGTTCCCTTCTCGAAACATTGGCACAGGCAGCTCTGGCAAAGGCTTGTGCTCTGGCACACCATGGTAGACAGCCCCGGACTCGCAGCCGGGCCGCAGGCACCAACGGAAACCCTCCTCTTTACTCACCGCCGCGAGCGCCACGAGCCGGTCGTATCGTACAAATGTCGTCGGGCTCGCGAGCTGGCGGACTTGCTCGTACGTGAACTTGTGGTGGCTGCCGCAGTCTAGGGCGGAGCAGGGCAGAGGAGAAGTGATGCCGTTCTGGGCGACGCGGGGGCCGAGGAGGGTGAGCTGAGTCTGGATATGGGTGGCTAGACAGGGCCGGCATACTTGTTGCTGTTGTTGTTGTTCTGGCTGTGTGGTGGTTCTGGTGGTAGTAGTGGTGGTGGCCTCGAGAGCTGAATCACAGCTGGGAAGGACGTGAGCCGGGGGAAAGTCAGAGATCTGCCACGCCCAGTCTCCGGGGAAGTGCTGAGCCGCTTTCGTCCATGGGTTTCCACTGCTGTCGTCCTGGTTGTGCTCGTCGCCGATGCTGGGAGGGATGCTGCCTGGTGCAAAGTCGTGATATGTCTCGTTGCAGATGACACACTCTCTTGTCATACGGGGAAGGCGCAGGGCGTGGGTGAACAAGGGGACCTGGACTCGGCGGGTGCTGCTGCTGTTCTTGCGCGGAAGTTCGACGGCCACGGTCCTGACTCTCACCTCGAGGCTGCCTGACTGCCCACTGTTCGCCTCAGTCTGCCCACAATGATCGCCAGTCTCGTCGTCGCTCTCCTCCTCCTCCGCTTCCTTGCCAGACACATCCAGCAGCGGCCGCGCACACCCCAGCTTGACCAGCCTGCTATGCATCACCAGCCCCAACCGCACCTCCCTCGGGCTCGGCGACGGTGTCATCCTCCGCAGCGCAGTCCTGAGCCTCTCGGCCGCCCCGTACGTCTGCACGCACTTCTCCTCCTCCTCGGGGCCCACGCCGCGCAGCATCTTGCGCACGGCACTCGAGCAGGGGCTCATCGTCGCCGCGCATGCCGGGACGGGACACTCGAGCCACGTGTCCCGGGGGATGTCCCGCCACCAGCTATCCGTGATGCCCCGGAGGATCATCTCACACAGGCATGTCTGGCAGACATACCGCCCGCAGCACTCCGTCTTACACCCTAGATCCTGAGCAATGCCCTTGATGCTCTGCACGGCGCTGGGGGCCAGACTCGGGCATCGGCTCGCAACGTCAGTCAGATACGAGGACGCCGGGCTGTGGTCTATATCGCTTGCCGCCGCCGCCACCGCCGACGACGTGGATGGCGGTGTACCCCCCCTGAGCTTGGGCTGGGAGCACACCGCGCACATTGCCAGCCGCTGCACCGTGACAGCAGCAGCGGTTCCTTGCCTGGGGGTGGCCGCAGTACTAGTACTATTACTACTAGTGCTCTTCCTCCTCGGTCTCGGCCTCCTCCTCACCTTCGCCACGTCATCCATGGCCTGGAGGAGCTCTCGCGTCTCGACGGGTGAGAAGGTCCGCTCCCCCCGTGTAACGATGGTGGTCGTGCGCTTGCGGCCGTGGCTGTAGCTCCGCGTCAGTGCTCCGTTGTGGTATCGCCGTGCTTGCGACGCGACAATCTTCTTCATCAGCACGTCATGGAGGGTCACCGGCGCGGCATATTCAAGCTGCTGCTCCGTCGTGGCCCCGGGTAGCGTAACGTTGCCTGTCTGGCCCCGTGATGTTCTGAGGCTGCTCTGGCGGTTGAGGCTAGTAATCTCGATGAGGATCCCGACTCCGTCATATTCGTCGTCGCAGGTGTTCTTGTTGGGAAGAGGGTTGTTGCAGAGAGGCTCGGCCGCGGTCGTGGTTGTCGTGTATTCTTCACGGGAATTTCTCAAGCTCCTTGATCGAGAAAGCCCTGCCATCGTGGCTGCAGCGTAATCTGGCGGAGCATCTCCGGACTGGTAGTCATGTTGGAGGGCGAAGTCTTCAGCGGGGAGAGGGGGCAGTGCCCTGAGCGTGAGGATCCGCCCGACCGGGTGGCTGTCCTTTGGTCTTGCGGCATTGACAGCACGCTTCGAAGCATTTTGCCCATTCCGATGCAAGCGGCCAGTGAACTTTGTCCAGAGCGACGATCCGTACCTCGACCGTGGTCGCTGATATGAAGTCTCGGTCTGGCTCGGCCAAGCAGCCGTCGTGGTTGCTGACGCCATTGCTGGGCCGTGGTCTTTTCTTGGGCGACGAAATCTTGACTGGGTGGTCGTTGCGTTGTGCTCGTATACTATTCCGAAGTTGTCAAATAATCAAGGAGACCCAGTCTCTAACAAAACAAAGTGCTTGGCCCTCGGCTGTTTCGCTTCAACGCTGCAAACGTACAAGAAGAAGGCGGACAGCAATACTATTTTTGCAACAAATGCCCGGAGACGCATGACGAGAAAGGCGGGAGGTCTTCCCACAAAATAATAAACGCGAAATCCATCATGCTGACGTCGTGCTCCGGACCTTCCTCCTCCCAAGCTCGACTCGAACGGTCGCCCGCTGGCAAGCCGGATGAACTTAGCGTCACGTCCCCCTGTGCAAGCGGCCGCCTCCCTTATCCATTACCGTCTCGAAACGGCGCCTAGCTTGGCCACTTGTGACGATGCCTTGCCCGTTTGAGCCACGCAACTGACCCAACGGGCGGGTAGGTTCAGCAAACAGAAAACAGCCAGGACAGGGGGACTTGGCGAGGTGTGGTGGTCCTCGGCCGCCATTGGCTAGTACTACCGCGGCGCGTTTCCTATCTGGCACACGCCGCGGCGAAAGTCTAGGTGCGGCGTGCCCGGCCGCACAGGCACCGCGCGGCGGCGCCGGTGAGGTGGGGGCCTTGGCCGCCCTGGCCATGTCTCACTTGAGTCGTGCGGGTGGTTCTGTGGCCTCGAGCGTGGAAGGACCAAGATTCAGGACTGGGAATGCAGAAAGCACACGGCAGGCCCTAAGTAGGTATTATACTTTCTGGCTCATGCGATGCTCGATGAAGCCCGCGTGTATATCGATGATATCTCAAGTCATGACGATGACAATGTCTCTGCTGGTTGTCAAGGCCAAACAACAACGGCTGAGCAGACAGCTCTGTCCTGTGCTTCCGGCCCGCCGATCTTTCCCGACTTGCACTCACTCACACGTTTGAGCGTTTGAGCCCACAGGCGGCGGCAAAAACTCTAAAGCCGCGGCGCCGTTCGAGGCAGACGCCACGCACCGCTCCACCGTGGGGGCGTTGCAGCCCATGTTTCTGCGAGTCACCGCCTGGGGGGGCCGCTGATGGAAGTGTGTTCCAAACCAGATTTTGTCATGGGGAAATGCCAAGGACAGTTGGGGCTGACTTTGTGTTCGACAGGGACGGCCCTGTGTCCTGAGTCGAAACATGCATACTAGACCTCTTTGACGAGATGGAGGTGTCTACTCCGATACACGCACTCGAGCTCCCTTGCGGTGACTCGTATCGATAGACTAGTTGGGGATTGCGGGCAGATTAGTGATCACTTGCCTCGATCGTAGCAAGTTATCAAGTGGCTTTTGAATTTTGCTATTCATTGCGATGAACTTCCCTCTCGCATTATTGTATGCGAGTATACCATACAGATCTCAACGCCCTTGCCCCTTCCATTCTCTCTCTCCTGCTGCCAACGCCGCCGCCGCCGTGTCTAGCCTGTCACGACATGTAGGAACCATCATACCAGGCCGCGCTCGCGTAGTTGCTGCCCAGCACCTCGGCCAGCGTGACCGGCGACCCCAGCTTCCTCGTCCACGAGGCGCGACTACCCGACGCACCGGCGCCGGTGTTACCATACTCGCCATAGAAGACCTTGGACACGTCCTGGTCGCTGGTCCACTTCTGCCATCCGGCCCCGTTGAGAATGCTGCTCATCGCCGTGTTCTGGAACACGACCCGCGCATAGTCGCGCCAGGGCCGGCCGAGGAAATAACTGCCCGCGGCGACGTTCTGCCCGTCCGCGGCGCGCAGGTCGCACCGGTTGAAGGCGTAGTAGCTCGGGTTGGAGTCGCCGTCGCGCCCGTTGGCCGTGACGATGCCCGTCTGCCGCGCGAGCCCGCGCAGGTCGCACCGCTCAAACCACGCGCGGGCCTGCTGGCCAAAGATGAAGTCGGTCGCGCCCACGATGCGCGTCCGCGCGTACACCTGGCTGCCCACGTTGGCCAGCAGCGTGTCCTGGTACCCCTCGAGGCTGCACCCGTAGTACCCGCTGTCGGCGTACGCGCTGAGCGCGACGGCCTGGGACCCTTCGCCGTAGGTATTCCGCACGATGACGTTGTACAGCTTGAACCCGTTGGCCTTGACGCGCAGCGTCGCCGTGTTGTCGTTGTTGACCCCGTCGGCCTGCGACCTGCGGCCCGTGATGACGACCTGGTTGTTGGTGTAGGACGACGTGTCGGTCGTATACCCGTAGATGGTGAGCTGGGCGGTCCGCGCGGGCACGAGCACCTGCTCGGTGTAGGTGCCCGGGTTGACAAAGATGCACTGCTTGCCGCTCGCAGAGGTCGACAGCGAGTTGACGGCCGCCTGGATCGTGCTGAATTGCCCGCCGCTCTTGGCGACGTTGAGGCAGCCGGCGGGCGCGGAAGTCCTGCCCACGGCAAGGACCGTGGTAGCCAGGCCCCAGAAGGTGGCAATGGACGACTTCATGATGGTGGTGGTTGTGGCGATGGTGCTGTTGGTGATGAAGGGGCAAAGGAGCCGGCTGAACGAGTGAGTGAGTGAGTGCCAGGCGCCTTTTGCCGACCAGGAAACTAGGAGAGAGGCTGTCCTTGTATAAGATAAGAACAGGTTATAGCTTGGTCTCGGACGAACAAAGTTGCACGGCTATATAAGGACCTCGAGTCAGCCGGGGGTCGGTGAGTCTCATGAGCAGTGAGCAGTGCTGCGATTGATGGAATACACTGGACTATCCGTCTCATCTCGGCCAGCGTTAGGCCCATTCTGGATGCCCGCGTGTCGTGCTACACGACATGGGGTGCCGCCCTCTTGTCAATGAAGAGCATGGAAGAGCCCGGGGGGACTATACAGGGCCTAGAGTGCCCACTGCCGGGACGTCAACAAGGGTGCATCCCTGGCGTGCCATGTTTTTCCCCAGATTGTTTCTTCGTGAACACTTGTGGAGTCATGCGTGTCGTCCAGTTGTCAATTTTATTTACCCCGGACCATAACCTGCAGGGGTCAATGTCAACCACCCCAGAGCCGGCCTGGTCTGTGGCTGGCAGCTTGATTGGCGGATAATTTCGACAGACGGACCGTGGGGTTTGCCAGATCAGGCAACTCGGAGGTTATGGCCTACGCCCCGACAGCTCGACTGGTGTCGAGGACCGATATGCTTGGTGATCGAGTAGGACTTTTCATGTTGTGCAGGTGGGTGCTCAGAAAATTACGCATTTGCCTACAGTCCAGGGTCAAGGAAGGAAATTTGCTGTTTCTGGTTGTCTTGGCGAACTTGTCACACCGGACGGATTTACACCGGACGCATTACAAGTGTCTATCTGAAATAAATTGTGTAGGACATGATGCCAGGATGTTTTGCTTTGAGTACTAAGACCTCTGAAAAAAGCCACATGCTGGACGGTTCAAGAAGGATGTAACGCAACACCTCAATATACCTCTCCCTCGGCGGAGAGTGCCTCACAATGTCAGCTCGAGACTCGAGAACAGCCTTGTTGCTAGGCGGTATCTTAAAGTCCAAACCCTTTATCTGAACGTCTGACAGTTTCTATGAGTCCGCGGCAACAGGCACTCCAGCCCCAGTCGGCATTGGATGCGACAACCCGACCTCCTTTCCCCAGAGTGCAACCGCTGGTCCTGGGATCTGATAACGTTTCTTCTTCGTAGAGCCCTCAGCATTACCCGATCCCGTCCCATTCTGACCATCAAAGGGCGCGTAAATGTCAATGTCAAAACTCGCCCGGTCCCGCCCATTCGCATCGTACAGCTCCCGGCCGAGCACGCCCTTTGGCAGGATATAACCCTGGTCGTTGTTGTCCTGCGCTACTGCTCCGCTCTCCGACTTGGGCGGCGGCGGCGGCGTGACCAGCAGGTTGAGGCACTGTGGGTAGTTCTGTGCCCCGTCGTCCATCGACGCGTTGTGCAGCGCAATGATCTCGTGGCGCAGCACGTAGAAACCTGGCCGCAGCTGCGCGGGGATCGAGACGACCCACGAGTTGTTGTTGGCGATGAGCTGGTCCGACGCCCACGTCATTTCCGCGAGGTTTGTGGGCACAGCGGTGTCGCTCTGTCCTGCCGCCGCCGCCGCCGCAGCAGTAGCAGCAGGGCTGGGGGCAGTGGTGGTGTTAGTGTTGGTCTCGGTGTCGACGAGCCCGGCCTCCTCGATCTTGAAGAACTCGAGCTCCGACTTGCGCACGGCGTTGCAGCCTCGGACTCCAGCCGTGTCGGTATCGGTACCGTTAGCATCACCGCAGAACGCGAGGTAGCTCAGCACGGGACCCTTGTGGCCCTCGGGCCAGCCGTTCCACTGGACATGGATCGCGCCCCCGGCCGCCACAGGCGCGTGGTATGGCGTGGCGCGGGAGCCCCGGTGGCAGATGATCTCAAGATCATCGTCGTTGTCCTCGCCGTCAGGTGACGTGGATGTGGAGATGGGTGCGAAGCCGGTCTGGTTGACGTAGCCCTGGTCGTAGGCTGTGGTTGACCAGCCTACGACTCTCGAATCAGGGGCGTCGCTCGCAGACGACGACGACGACGGAGTGGCGGCGGGCCCGGATGCGACTGGCGCGAAACCGTGGTAGGCGAGCTCGTTGATAGATATGCTCGAGACAAAGCTGTGAGCTGACACTGGTGGCAGAGCCAAAAAGGAGTTGTCGATGAGGGCGGCGAGCAGCAGGATAGGCAGCCTCGGGGCCAAGCGGCGAATCCCCACGGGTGATGATGAGGCCGTCATCGTGTGCGTCGTCTTACGTACTGAATTGGTGTGCTTGGTCTCAACAGCTTGTCACAAGTTCCCAGCCAATACCGCCTATCGAAGCAGCTAGCCCACCACGAGATCCATCAAACGCAGTCGAGCACTGCCACCTCTGATATATACGCTGGATATCATTTCTCTCCTGCTTGTGGGAGAAACCCATATCCAGCTAATGTTATTGATCATAGCATTGCAGGTATATACCTCAAATCACCCCCACCCGGGCCTGTCCTCCGAGCGACGAAACATGACACGTCCCATGTCCTGCTGTAAGACCATGGGGTGTTGCTCGAATCCGGGACAAGATCAGCAGACGCTCCACGGGCCGGCCCGCTGACTCCAACGGCTAGGCAGTGTTGCAGTGCGGAGTGAGCAAGCAAATAAGGCTTACATATCGGGACATCATTATAGACTTGTAAGTAGGATATATCGTAAGCATCTTTCGCCGCCTTGGACTCGGTCAGGTTTTAATCTAATCTAATAGACTTTTCTTCACAAGCATACAATTGCCGACATAGTGAGGTAATGTTCTAAGAATATTAAACACCCTGCGTCGTCAGCAGCGGTAGATAGGAGTCCGGAATTGATGTCAAATTTGAAAAAAAGAAAAGCCCTTGCCCAATCCGAATCCAGAAGACTGGAGACGATCACATACCTCCCGCGCCGATAGGCGTAAGCCTGAACTCCTGAAGGGAGCATAGATCGACATGCACCACTAGGTGAAACAAGACGTCAACGACCCCGAGTCAAGCCAGCTGTCAGCATGTACCGCAGATCTAAAGTCATTATGCGGTGTGCGGCTCATTGTGTGCCCGCAATGAAGAGGGTACCTGCATAAAAACCGCCGTGACCGACACGGCAGGCTCGCCTCCGTCCCTCGTCCTCTCGACCATTCACCAATGAGTCTGCGTCGCGAGAGCTTGGCCGCAATCCATGCTTCAACAACACCGAGAAGAACACGTAATTATCTCATCCTAATTGGGATCCAGGGGATCCATCGTGTCCACAATATCGACGAAACATCCAATTCTCCCCCAAGTGGCCGGGCTCGGCCGTGGCGGGGCCCGTTTGAGAGAGACCCGCTCCCGAAAGGGTCGGCGGAGGATCCGGCTCCGGATGGGTTCGTGCGCCCCGGGGTTTTCCTGCCAACTGCACTGCCCAATCCAGATGTGGAAAACAAAATTCAGCAAGGATTTCCTGTTTCACACTAAGGCCACGCTCTAGACATTTTAATTGAATATCACTGGCTTGCTAGACGTCTCACCCATGTGGCACTTCCGGGCATCTCTCCGTAAGAATTCAAGCAGCACAGAGCCCCTTGCCCCAATCTCACAAACCCCGCCGGGGCCCAAGAAGAACAAACCCCCCCCCCCCCCCCTTTCCAAAAATCACCGCTGCCACCCAAAGTCAAACGGACACCCCATCTGCGACTTGCCGCTCCCGGCGTACTCCTCGAGCGCGGCAGCCTGGCGCTCCACGTTGTCCCTCGACACCTTCTCCGTCCCAGGGGGACCCAGCTCGTGAGGCAGGTACCCCTGCTTGCGCCACTTGTCGCCGGGCACCTTGCCGCTACCGCCGCCGCCGCCGACGCCAAACTTGAGCCACAGCGCGAGCCTGTTCCACCACGAGTCGGCAACGTACCACGGCTCAAACAGGACATATGCCGGGGACCGGTAGTACCTGCCGTCCTTGCCCTGCTTTGCTAGCGGGCTGAGAGCCCGGAAGCGTGGCAAGGCCAGGTGGCGGAGACACATCCGCCGCAGGCCGAGGACGCAGTCTTTCAGGCTGAGGGCCCAGGCTGGTGGTTCTGGGTATCCGATGGCTCTCAGGACGTGCTTCTCCTCGATGAGAGCGCAGAACATGGTTCGCATGAAACTATGCAAGGGCTTGGGCAGGTCCCTCAGGAACACGTCGAGCGTGGCGTCCGTCACCATCTTGTTCTCGGGGATGTAGTACAGGTGCGTCTTCTCGTACTCGACCTTCCACTCCTCGAGCTCCTCCAGGGTCTCGGGGATCCCGCCAAACCCCATGCGATGGCCAATCTCGCGCCAGTAGAGGAAGTGGGCAACCTTTTCGAGCCGCGTGAGCGGGCGCCAGTCGTACTTTTCAATCCAGCGGTGCGGCTCGAGGACGAAGAGGGCAAGCGTGTGCACGTAGTCGCCCTCGAGGATGCTGAAGCGGTGGTGCATCCAGTTGAGCTTGCCCATGGCGAGGCGCGCCCGCTCGCTGTCGAGGTCGCCCGCCAGGAACTCGCCCAGTAGCACGCCCGTGTCCTCGGCGCGCTTGCCGGCCTTGGCAGGGTCGCTGAGCTGCCGCGTCTTGACGAGCAGGGGCGTCCCCGTCGCGATGCCGTAGCTCTTGATGAGCGCCCACTGCGTGCTGAAGCCGAACAGGAAGGGCATGTCGTAGAGAAGTGACAGCTGCATAATCTCTTGGGCTTGCTTGTAGTCGAGCTTGTACGGGTCGTCGAGGTATGCGGCGTATTTGCGCTCCATCTTGTGCAGCGCCCGAAAGCGCAGTGCCTGCACTAGAGCAAAGTACGAGGCGGCCACTGTTGGGACAATGACGTGCCATGGCATATCATGCCGAGCATTTTCGAGCCATCGTAAGAGACTCCGTGTCAGACTGGACACGTCCATGATTGAGTTTGGACGTTGAAGCGCTGGCTCCCTCCTGTGGTGAGAGCAGTGTCCGTGTTATGGGCACCAGCTGTCTGCGGTCGCGATGACGTCGTCTCTCGTATGTGGGTTAAAACTCGCATGCGAGCTGGCAGCATGTAATCGAGAGGAAACCCACCACATCGCCACGTCGCAGAGGAGACGCAGGTGATGTACATCTGGGCTCCGACCGAATGAAAAACAATGTAGTCCCAAGGTTGCTTATTGGTTCGTGCCGGTGCCTCGGGATGACGGTCAGCACCGGCGGGGTCCTGAAGGTGCCCGCAAACGCCACAGATGTGCCGCTAGACAAGGGCATGGTCTCGAAGGGGCATGCTCGTCGCAAGCGCCAGCCAATAGTTTGTGCAGGGGCCCGACGACACCTCTCGTAGGGCTTGGGCTTTGATACAGGTCAGCATACAGTGAGTCGCAATGAACAATCAATATCTGTTGATTGGTGGATGAGCATGGGGCTCTGATAAATTCAACTAAAAAACGCTATGCTTCATGAACCTCATCAGCTCGTAACAATGATCCGCTTCTGTGCCGAGACTCATCAAGAATGAACTCTACAACATGGACCGGAACCCTCAGCAACTGACCTCGTCAGCTTATGTAGGTTGCGATGAAGAGCGTCATCCAAGCCAGGCACAGGCCATGTAGCCGTTGTGATTTGGGCCGTCGAGCATACGACGAGTTGACGAGGGTGGACGGCGGCCAGCCAGATGTTGTGCTTTGGAAGGAACTGAAGGTCGAGCTTGTCTTGGAGGAGGAAGCCGCCTCTGTCAACTCCTTATTGGTGGATCTACTGCTTGATGCTGGGAACCAGCTTTGGGTCGGAGGTCTAAAGGTTGTGGCCGACAGGTTGTTTGTGGGAGGCGACCCAGTTGGGACTGTGTTGGAGGATGAGGAGGTCTGGACGGGAGTGCTCGAGGTTGAGACGTCAGTCGTCAGCGGGGGCAGCGTCGGCGATATGTTCTGGCCTGTCGAAGGAGGCAGAGAAGCACCAGTAGTACTGGTCAGCGCAGGATTGGTGGCTGCAATGTCGACAGTGAGCGCTGGCGCCCAATCCAGCCCCATCAGTGACGCGTAGAAGCCAGCCACCGGCCGCGGCAGCAGGCTCAGATCTTGCTCTTCCCAGAGCACGGTGACCTGGTCATGCTGTATCGACTTGACGTCGGGAAGCGTGGTGTAGACGTCGGCTGTGGTGATGTCGGGGATAACGAGCAGGGCGATGGGGGCAGTGACTGTCGAGGTACAGAAGAAGTCTGGGTTGGTATCCGGGACTGTGAAGCCGCTGTGAAGGGTCGATGTCAGTGTGCCGCCAAAACGGTCTGTCAGAAAATGATACGGGGAGACACACCTCTGGCAACAGCGTCCTGTCCAGATTGTGCGACCTCCAGAGATATTCGACTCGGAGGCGACAATGGTCATGGGGTGGGGACAGATGCCCGGGCTGAAGCTGGGGTATGTGGTCGAGTACTGCAAGGGAATACACTTTGTAAAGGACGGGTCGACCCAGCCACTGCTAGGCACATTTGTGCTGTCCCAGGGCGGCGTCTCAATGAAGACGGCATAGCGATCGGCACACCAGGCAGGCGGCGTGTAGATGGTGGTGAGTGCATTCATCGTTTTGGTGGTCCGGCTGGTGGCCTTGGAGAATCGACTGAACACGCCGTCGTTTTGAAGCGGGGGGGAATACAGGATGAACGATGGCCTACGGGATGAGGTGCAGCGTACCACTAGCAATAAGAAGCAGCCACAGGGCGCGAAGCAGACATTCGCGGGTGGAAGCCAGCTTAAGAGACGGAGCGTCGTCTTTGAATGTGAGGCGAGGGGAAGAAAGATGTCTCAGATAGGACGTCACGGCTCCCTGTGAAGCTGGCCACTCTTGGACTGCACTGGACAGCCAGGGCAGGCGCCACGAGGGCGGCCCCTTGGACTCTGACGACCCTAGCAGAACCGCATTCTCGGCAATGGCAAGCTGGCACAAAGGGCAGGAAGGGTGCATGTTTCCGTGACTGTTACTGTTTGTTGCATTCGTCAATGGCGATCCCGGCACACGCATCACGCTACGGCCCGGTGCTGGTTCAGCCGTTGTGGTACCCTGACTGGAGCTAGGTGACCACCTCATCTGGGGGCGGTGCCCGGCTTCGGTGCGTTCCTGGTCCGCAATCGAGCCTGTCCGTGCATCGGCAAGAATGAAAAGGCATGCCAGGGTCCTAGAATGTCATTGTGGGAGCCTCGTGGCAATACAAGTCCGTCTGGACATCGGTATGTCTTGTTAACATTTACGAGGGGCTGGGTTCCTGATCTCGAGGCTCTGGCATTGGGGGCGGTTGCAAGCGGAAATGCGCTAAGAGCACTGCCAGCCCTGTGGGTCGTTCCTGCCGTTGGTCGCAGCAAGGGTCCATGCCAGTGCACCTGCACCTGCTCACGGGACAGCGGCGCCAGACCTTGCCCCACACGCCGCCAGTGGGGGTGGCCGATGACATAACACTGCCGTCGTTGCCCGCGCGAGGTTGACATTCTCGACTCTCACTGCCGATTGCAAGCAGAAACGCCAACCGCCGTGCCGAGTCTCGCAAGCCGCTTCCGCCCAGTTTCGGCCATTTCGCACTCAGCACGCACTGGAATTGTGTCGAGACACCTCAGTCTCGTCTCTGCATAATGGCGCCTGTCCACAAAATCGCCCTTGTCCAGCTGCATCCGAGGGTGCGCTGCCCTCTCCTCCCTCGCCCAACCCTTTCCCCACCTTTATCCTCCCTCTGCACACACCTTGGTCTCTGCTGACCCGGGGGAGCTCCCTGCACGGCAGACTTGAGCGGTGCAACAAGGGATCTGGACAGCACCAATCTGACTTTTGATGCACAGGCACTCGCTGTACAAGACAATTATGCCCGGGCCGAGGCCTTCATCAGAGACGCAGCGGCCAAGGGGTGCGCCCTTGCAGTCCTGCCCGAGTACCATCTCACCTCCTGGGTGCCGGATGACCCAAACTTTGGAGCGGCTTGTGCTGAGTCTGCCTCATATCTGCAAAAGTACCAGAGCTTGGCCAAGGAGCTGTCGATATGTATCGTGCCAGGCACCATTATTGAGGAGGCTCCCAAAGATGGCGACGACTCGCTGCACAACATCGCCTACTTCATCTCCTCTGACGGCAGTATCCTAGGCCGGTACCAGAAGAAGAATCTCTGGATTACTGAGCGCAAGCACCTCGTATCTTCCGCGCACGAGCCGCACCAGGCGTTCGACACGCCACTTGGCCGCATCGGCCTGCTCATCTGCTGGGACCTGGCTTTCCCTGAGGCGTTTCGCGAGCTGATCTCTGACGGAGCAGACATTATCTGTGTTCCCACGTTCTGGTCGCTCAAGGACGTGTCGGACGAAGGGTATGCATTGAACAAGAATGGCGAGGCGCTCTTCTTGCAGAGCACCATCGTCAGCCGGGCATTTGAGAACACGTGCGCCGTCGTCTTTGTGAACGCGGGGGGCCCGCCGGAGCGGGGGGAGGAGACGGCGTTTGCGGGGATGAGTCAGCTGGGGATGCCGCACCTGGGGGCTGTAGGCAAGCTAGGCCAGGCCGAGGGCATGAGCATCGTGGAACTCGACATGGACGTGCTGCGGATTGCCGAGGACAACTACAAGGTGCGCGAGGATATGCAGAAGGAGGGCTGGCACTATGCGTTCACGCAAGATCGTGGCTCAGGCAGCAACAGCAAGCTGTAGCTAGATATTGGTTGACCTCGAGAGAATGGCACAACGCCAACGCACAGTGGCCAGCATCGTCACCAATGCGCGTGCAAGAGTCATGGTTGGCTAGTGAATAGTGGCCGCCACGAGTCATCAGACTCTGTCGCGGACACCTGGGGAGGCGCGGTGTTACAGAAGTTCGATCGTGCTTAGGTAATGCCCGCAAGTCGGAGGCTCGATGGCCAGGCCCCAGATGTCGAGCGGCGGATGGGCGATGGTGCAATCCGGCGGCGAGCGCATGCCGGGCCAGAGGCGGCGGTCGGCCGGCTGGCCCGTCTGTCGGCGAAGCTCTGGAACCACGCCTGGAGCCTTTACTGGGCTCTGATTGGCGCGCACTGGACGGCCGAGGCTCGATCCCAACCTGGATCCGGACTAGTGGATTGCGTGCTTGCCCTTGCTGCGCGAGTTGGGTGCACCTTCCGCGCCAGACGCAGCAAGCACGTCAACACTAACCCGCAATCCGCGAACCGTATCCCGCAACTTTTTTTTTTCTTTCGCTCTTGGCTGGTGGTTGTGTAGATGGCGACATGGATGCTCCGGCCAGCGCGAGCACGCCACCGATCCGCCCGCCTGCCCCCCCCCCCAGAGCCGGTGCCGGTGGATCCTTCGGCGCCCGGTCTGAGGCCTTGTAAACACTCTGCGCCCCGTCGACTTTTCGTCATGGAGCCTCTCCTCGCCCCGAGAACCGCAAACCCCATCACGCCTTCGCCGTACTAGCATCGAAAGCCAGGCCAGTCCACGACACAATGAGCGAGCCGGCTACGCTATGGGGCGTCCTCCGAGGAGGCCAGCCGGTATGTCTTTTCCCATAGCAGCAGCAGCACTGCCGTCCGTCTCCTAAATCGGAACATCCCACTCGGTGCCCCGTCCTCCTTAGCCTGGCCACCCCAGATCTGCCTGCCATTTACTGTTTCCCATTGTCCCGGTCGTGAAAGCCGCTCCAGTCGGGCTAGTGGCGGGCACGTTGTTTGACTTTTTGTTTTCTGAATACCTACCCATCCATCCATCCGTCTTTCTTCCATACAACTCTCACTCGATATACTTCTCTGGGCATCGTCCCTTTCTCTCTCGCCTGCCACTTGCTGTTCGTGTCGTCAAGTCTAACTGTGTCTTGTCACTCTCGGCAGCAAACCCAGCGACAAGGACCCCTCTCCCCCCTCCGCAGGCAGTCGGGCGATATCTTGACGATGCATTTCAAGTCGCAGGAGAGCGGCGGCGCCGCTGTTGCCAACGCCGACCTGCCCAACAAGCCAGAGGTCACTGCCGTCCACTTCACAAAGCAGTCCCCGACACTGCCATTTGGCCAGCCCATTGACCTCTCGTCCATCTCGGGTCCGACCTACGTTACCGGTCAGCTGCTTGTTCAGCAGATTGCGTACAAGCTCTCGGACAAGATCTTCTCGTACTCGCCCGAAACATTCGACCTCGACGTTGCTGCCAAGCAGTGGTCCCAGTCCGGTGAGGCCAACATCCACGGCTACCCGACGACCGTTGTGCCCCTTCAGACTCGTTCCGGTGCAGGTGCCTTTGCCCTCGGCTACATCTTCTCGGACGACTTCGACATCACAAAGAGACACATCCCTCAGTCATTGCTAGCCCCGTCTCTCAGTCTCCGCAACCTGAGGGCTGCTCTCGACCAGCTCGCCGTTCTCTATGGCGTCGGTAGCCCCTTCGTGGCCCACGTTGCTGCTGCTGACTACTCGGTCGAGGACGGGCTCGCCGCTGAGTACAGCACTGCCCTGCAGCTCTCTGAGGAGCTTGGCCTCGCACTGGTGGCCAGCTCGTCCGCCCACGAGAGCCAGCACATGGCCTTGTTCGCCACTCTGGCAGCCAAGATCCTGCCTACCCTGCACATCTTTGACGGAGTTCGCACATCCCGCGAGACCCTGCGTGTCATTGACGTACTGAGCGAGGTTGGCGTGGCCAATGTCTTCAACAAGGTTTCGGAGGCTGCCGCTGGCATCAATTTGCGTCTTGACAGCGCCGGCAAGGTTGTTGAGCTGCTCAAGGCCTTCAACGAGGAGCTTGGCACTGACTACGAGCCCTTTGAGTACTCTGGCCACAAGGAGGCCGAGACTGTCTTTGTGGTTTTTGGCAGCGTCGAGGCCCAGCTCGCCAAGCAGGTCATCACCAAGCTTGCTGAAGGTGGCGCCAAGGTTGGAGCGGTGAATGTTCGGGTTTACCGGCCCTTCATTGAGGAGGCCTTCCTCAAGGTCCTGCCTGCTTTGGCCCACTCGGTCGTTGTCCTTGGCCAAGTCGCCAACGAAGCTGCTGTAGCCGATGCGTCTGTCCAGTCTGTCCTCTACTCAGATGTCCTGACTGCAGTGTCTTTCTCCAGCCAGTGGAACTCGGCTCCGGCCGTGATCGACTCCAAGTACGCCGCGCCCAACGCTTTCACGCCGACCAGCTTTGCTGCTACCGTGGACCGCTTTGCCAGCAAGGCCCCTTCCGCTGAGATCAGCATCTCCCTGCCTCAGCTTGAGTCGGCCAATCAGTTCATCTTCTGGGACGTTGATGACTCCAAGACCTTGATCACCCCCGCCATCATTGGCGACCTGCTCTCGCGGGACTCCACCAGCAACGTCCATCTGAGCGAGACATTCGACAACATTATTCAGGGTGGCCTTGTCCGCAGCGACCTGCGCATTTCCAAGAAGACCCTCGACGCTCCTTATGCCATCGAGCAGGCTGACGTTGTTGTCATCAACGAGGAGAAGCTGCTCAAGGCTGTTGCTGCTTCACAGACCGTCAAGAACGCTGGCAAGCTTATCCTGAGACTGCCTGGGTTCAAGGAGGAGGAGGTCGAGAAGCGCATTCCCGCATCTGTGCGTCGCGATATCCAGGCTCGGGGCATCTCCGTTTATGTTCTCGACTCTGCGCTCTCGCCCGCGCTCGAGAACGACGCCATCGCCTCCAGACTGCTGGTCGAGCTTGCTTTCCTCAAGATTGCTCAGCCTGATATTAAGCCTGAGCTGCTCCACAAGCTTTCCGGACTTGATGGCAACAAGGTTACCCTCGAGGAGTGCAACGACGCCGTCGAGAAGTGCCTCAAGTCGTTTGAGGTGCCCGCTGCTTGGGCCGATGCTGTCGCGGAGGCTGGGGCGCGTTTGCCGCACGGCATTAAGGCGACCAGCTTCGTCCCCTTTGTCAAGGAGGAGACTGAGGCTGAGCTCGAGGTCACCGATTGGGAGTCCACTGCCAAGGGCCTGGTCTTCAAGGAGGCCTACGGCACTCAATCTAATCTCCGCCCCGACCAGACCGTCAAGACGTACACGATCACTGTCAAGGAGAACCGCCGCCTTACGCCGGCCACCTACGACCGCAACATCTTCCACATTGAGTTTGACCTCGGCGAGTCCGGCCTGACTTACGACATTGGCGAAGCTCTTGGTATCCACGCCGAGAACGACCCGGAGCTGGTTGAGGAGTTCATCAAGCTCTATGGACTGGATGGGAACGCCGTTGTCCAGGTCCCTTCGCGCGATAGCGCAGCCGTGCTCGAGACCCGCACCATCTTCCAATCGCTCAAGCAGAACATTGACATCTTTGGCAAGCCTCCCAAGCGCTTCTACGAGGGCCTCGCCGAGTACGCCACAGACGAGACCGAGAAGAAGCAGCTCGTCGCTCTGGGCGCGGCCGAGGGTGCCGAGGACTTCAAGAAGCGCAGCGAGGTCGACACCGTCACTTTTGCTGATGTTCTCGAGGAGTTCAAGTCTGCGCGCCCCAGCTTCCCCGAGCTCGCGCGTCTCGTCGGTGCCCTGAAGCGCCGCGAGTACTCGATCGCGTCCGCGCAGGCCGTCACCCCCAACAGCGTCGCCCTGATGATTGTTGTTGTAGACTGGGTCGACTCCCGTGGCCGCACCCGCTACGGCCAGGCAACACGCTACCTCTCTCGCCTTCCTGTCGGCGCGACCGTCACCGCTTCCGTCAAGCCATCCGTCATGAAGCTCCCGACTCGCGACGACGCGCCGCTCATCATGGCCGGCCTGGGTACGGGTCTCGCGCCGTTCCGCGCGTTTGTGCAGTACCGTGCCATGCAGAAAGCACAGGGCAAGAAGATTGGCTCGATCCTGCTGTACCTTGGCTCGCGACACCAGCGCGAGGAGTACCTGTACGGCGAGGAGTGGGAGGCGTACCTGGACGCCGGGGTGGTGACGCTCGTGGGCGCCGCCTTCTCCCGCGACCAGCCGCAGAAGATCTACATCCAGGACCGCATGCGGCAGACGATGGACGACGTCATCAAGGCGTACATCAAGGACGAAGGCAGCTTCTACCTGTGCGGCCCGACGTGGCCGGTGCCCGACGTCACGGACGTGCTCATGGAGGCCATCCGCACCGAGGCCAAGGCCAGCGGGAAGAAGGTCGATGCCAAGAAGGAGATTGACCGGCTCAAGGAGGAGGGCCGGTACGTGCTTGAGGTGTACTAAGCGCGAGCGGTGGAGGGCATGTGAAGGGGGGGAAGATGTGTATATAGAAAGATACGACGAGTAACGAAGCAGCAGAATGACACTGCCAAGTCGAGTCACAAATATAGACAAACATTATTGGTTCCTCATCTCGTGATCAGTCGTGGCTTCGCAATTTATCGTTCTCCTGCAAGTTTTTGTCTGTCTGTCTGTCTGTCAGCATGCTGGAGTGGCTCCAATAATCCTGTGCAGGATGGCGGCAGCTGATCGAAGTAACGGATCAATGCGCCAGCTCGTGCTTGTATTTATGGAAAATAACATGGAGGAAAAATTAAAAAAAAAAAAATTAAAAAAGGAAGAAGCAAGAAAGAAAGGAAACATCGAGTCTACCACCACGCGGCACAGTTGGCCGGAGGGCCGAACAGCAATTTGGGCAAATCTCGAGTGCGGTCAGCAATGCAAAACGATATAAATACGATTGGCGCGGGAGGTTTGGCGAGAAAAGCAACCACAGAAGAAATTTTGAATACCCCCTTTGTTTTTGGATTCTCTTTGCGATGCTCTTCGTGAGTCTGGGTTGTGCGCTGTGGTGTTTTGATAGAGTATTATTATTTTTTTACTTCCTGTTTTCGTTTCTTCGTGGGGCACAATGGTTACAACCCCTGTGATGTTTTGTGTTTTGTGTGCAAGTCGCACCATGCGAACCCCATTTCCATGGGGCTAAAGGGGGCCTGTCAGGACGGTCTGCGAAGACTGGAGAGAGCGAGAGAGAGAGCGAGAGAGGTATTGTCTATGTCTAATTTTATTACTTCGGCACCGACAGCAGCTCGTTATCCATGTGTAGCTGCCTGCTGGAGCAAGGGGCCCAGAGCTCCGCGTCCTTCTAGGGCTGTGTAATGTGTATGTATGTGGAAAAGCCCATGTCCGACACGGGGGGCTACCTTGAACATAAAATTTATTGTGTAATACATTCATGTGTCTTCAACATGGAAACACACACACCCACACATACACCCCTGCGTATCGAAGGTATTCTATTTTTCTGTCTCGTACATACGCTTAACTGGAGAAGGTCTTCAAGGAAAACGTCTTGCTGTGGAATACAAAATCGTTTGCTCAAGCCCCCCAAAAAAAACTAAAAAAAAAGGCACCATCAAGCAATGGGGACTGCCCCTGAGAGCTGGCGCTTACCCTGCGTACCCTTTTCGAGTCTCTACGCGGTCTTCTTGTCTTCTGGCAGACCCTCGACGGCGGCCGAGGCGGCGACTTGGGCAGGGACCTCGGCAGGCTTGATGAGCCCGGCCTGCAGGCGCTTCTGGTGGGATACCTTCTTGAGGCGCTGGTCTTCGTCGGAGGTGTAGTGGAGCTGTTTGCGGAGGAGACGGGAGAAAAAGAAGTGTTAGTGATGTGTGTATTTGACCTAAAAAAGAGATACATGGGGTAGACCTACGTAGACCTCGACAAGAGCGGCATGGAGAAACAGGCAGATCCAGGTCGAGGTGCCGAAGCAGATGTTGAGGGCGGCCGTCTTCTCGATGATGTTGCCGCGCAGGTTTGCGTTGACGACGGCCATGCTGGCGGGGTTTGCGCCGGAGACGTAGGCGGCGCACTCGGGGAAGGTGCCGGCGAGGGTGACGTTTGGGTCCTGGAGGCGGGTGGTGGCGAGGATGTACTCGATCTTGTCGCAGGGCTGGGCCGAGTAGAAGGTGCCGAGCTTCGAGACGAGGATGGCCGAGGCGATGAAGACGGGCCGCATGGTGACGATGCACCAGGCGTAGACCCAGGCGCGGAGCATCCAGGCGCGGTGCTGGTCGATGTGGAGCTGGCGGATGGTCTGGTAGGCGCGGAAGGTGGCGCCGAGGAACATGGAGGAGAGGACGACGGCCTGGGTGTCCCAGTTGCCGCCGGCGGCCTTGTCGAGGAGCATGAAGATGCCGGCGGTCCCAGTGAAGGAGAGGAGCCAGACGGCATAGCCGGCGTAGCGGTGGACGGCAATGGCGCGGCGGCGGATGGCGGGGACGAACTGGAGGAGGGCGAGTAGGCTGGCGGGGAGGATGGAGGCGAGGTGGAGGACGATGCCGGTCTGGTGGCGGCCGGGGAACTGGTAGGTGAAGCACTCGCCGGGGATCGAGTTGCCCGGGGTGCAGAAGTGCGAGAGGGAGATGGAGGGCAGCCGGTAGGCGCTGAAGAGCGCGGTGAGCCCGCCGAGGACGAGGAAGAGGGCGACATTGTAGCCCTTTGTGAAGCCCAGGGTGCGGGACAGGAACCGCTGGAGGGGGTTCTTTGTGGCGGCCATGGTGGGGGGTGTCTACTTTAGTTATGATTGTTGCATTCTTTGCCAGACCAAACACCCACGTGCTAGGCCGTCAAGAGAGAGGGGGAGGGGATGAATATATACACTAATTAATTACCTCTGACCTTATTTTCCTGTGCCTGCAGTGTTGACAGGAGCCGGCTCCGACGCACCCAGGGGGGGCCCGGAGCTGTGGATCGGCCCGGCCGTTGGGCCACAAGATCAGCCTGGACAGCCTGGACAGCCTGGACAGGGGACGGCGGGGGGGCTCAGCTCAGCTGGCAGTGGAGGATGCGAGTGCGAGCGTGGATCCCTCCCTCCCTTTGGCATGTTTTCCGCATGGATGGATCAGTTATCCTCTCGGAGCAGGGCGAGCAGGGGTCCTGCGAATGCGACACGGCGCCTGGGCACGGCCCCCCCGGCACACCGTCCGGGCTCGGCAGTTCATGCCCCTTGCTGTCTCCAGGGCTGCCTGCCCGTCTCTCGTCACGAGCCGAGGCTCAGGCAACAGACGGGATTATTCAATATGCAATGGCCACCGCTGACACAGCCTGGCCCGCATGAATTTGCATGGCTCCAGAGTGGTCCTCGTCGTCGTCAGATGGTCGGATGATGACCAGGTCAGGTGGAGATCGACTCGAGAATGCCCAGGTGGGCAGTGCTGGCGAGCATCAAGACAAGAGGTACATCCTGCGACATGACTCCAAAGTGAAGTTGGATGGACAGGCGCGCAGGTCGCTTAAGCTCGCACCCGCTTCCGCTTGCGCTTGCGCTACATGACGCCGTTAGGTTGAGTGCAGATCACTCACTGTTGGCGGCGTAGCAGCTCAAGGGGCAGTAACCAGGACGGACAGTAACTGCCCCAGGTGCACCCGGTGCTGGTCATCATGTTATCGCTGATTGGCCGTAGATCTCAGCTGCTGCCCCCATCAGCCAATCACGTCGCTCACAATGGCAACCCGCGCCCACTGCCAGTGATGTCAGCCCTGCCGCCAACGGCGTATAAGTTGATCCGCACGCCTCACCACCGCTAACTGACTGCACCACCACCACCCCACAAACACGGCACGCGCATCCAGAAGACTCATTCCACCCACGATACATCTCAGACTCGAAAACCGGTCCTCCAAGACACGCATCTCAACCAAACACTTCACACACAAGACCTCCTTCCACCACAACCATGTCTGCCCAAGTCACCCAGGCCACCCCCACTTGCTGCGGCAAGAAGTCGGGCGGCGAGTGCGTCTGTGGTATGTCTCCATTGCGTCGTCTCACAGAGACATCTCTCCCCTCTCCTCTCCAAGAACCACCCTCACTGACTCCTCCTCCTCTGCCACAGCCAAGCAAGCCACCTGCTCCTGCGGCAAGCAGTCTGCCCTGAACTGCACCTGCGACAAGGCCGCCACCGAGAACGAAATCACCGGCGCCCGCTGCTCCTGCCGCGCCCGCCCTGCCGGCCAGTGCAACTGCGACAACGCTTCCACCGAGAACAGCCCCGTCAAGGGAAGCTCGTGTGCCTGCGGTGCCCGCCCCGCCACCTCGTGCACCTGCGAGCGTGCCGCCGACTCGGGCGAGGCGTCCAACCCCAACGAGATTGACTTTACTACTCGCAAGTAGAGAGAGACATGCCTTGACATTCTGAGAGTGCAGACGGGGGACATGAAAGGGGAGGCACTGCATACACCTCAATTCACACAATCACACAATCACACATGGCGGCGTTACACGGATCCGGTGGGGAAATGCATTGGGCGGCGACGAGCATAACGGGACTGCAGTTTTGATACCACTGGGGGAGAATTGACTAGGAGAGACACAGCTCCATAGAACCAGGCGTTTTTGGCATTCAAACAAATCGAATACATTTAATCCAGTCAGATCAACCTATGAAACCATGCAGAGTTCCCAAGTATGTCCATCCACTGGTACCTAGGTAGTCCTGAGGATGGGGAACCTTGCGTCACCGCCTTTGGCCTGCGGCGTGATGTCTTCTGCCGGCCTGAAGCAGCGCACCCTGGACAAAAAAGTTTCCCAAGTCACAGTCGGGCAGGCGGTCAGGAAGCTGTTGTGGGGCTTTCCAATACAGCTCTCTTCCTCCGACCCGACACCGAAATAGGCCAGTGTCAGGGGGGGTGTGGGTCAAGAGAGCATGGGTGACCCCTGTGAGGGACGAGCAGAGGCGCGCGCGCGTTCCAAATTTTTACTTTGCTACGATAAGGGCTCGCCCTGCTCTTTCATGTCGGTGTGTGTGTGATGATGGGCTTTGAACACTGGAGCAACAAAGCTAGGAGTAATTGATTAAAGCTGTCCTCCTCCTGGCTATGGCAGATGGCGTAGGAAAGGCATCTGGTAGCCAAGACAAAGGGGGGGGTGGTTGGTCCAAGGGCAGTGTGCTGGCGCGTGTTTGTAGCAAGCAAGCATTCTGCTACAGTAGGAGGAACAATGATTGAATGCACCAGCGCATCGTCCGAGGACTAAAGGAGGATAAAGACGGCAGGTTGCCAACCACGGGTGTCCACGTCCCGTCGAGTCTGATGCGGATGCCCTGCTAACTGCAGCAATACTGCTGCGTAATCACTGTTAGCGTGCCAGCCAAGGAGCTGCCGGCTGGTTGATTTCTCAGGCGGGTGTCTCCACACCCACCACAATCACAACAATCGCCGGGCCTGATGACCTGACCCGTCCGTCACACACCACACCACACACCACCCAGTTCAACCCATTCCATCAAGGCCGCCGTCATCCATTGCGCGACTTGTTCTGTGCTGCATCATCTCTGCGCACCTGCAAATTGTTCCGTCTGCCAGCTTGCACATCACACCACCTTCCACATCCTCGTACAAAGCCGTGGTTTGCCGCATCGTCTCGCAGGCGCTGCTGGTCCTGTCCTCTTTGTCATCCTTTCCCCAGCCAGACTACCCCAGCCAAAATTTTGACGATTGGGCCTCGACCTCCTCCGACGCGTCCTCCACCCAACACACGACTTTTCCCCAGCCTTCGCGACACCTCTTCCAGTCCGCGATCGCTTTTCGTCCACCTCTCTGCACCTTTTCCGACTTCGACCACACCTTCACATCCCATCTCACCCACACCTCACAATGCCTCCTCGCCGAGCTGCTTCGGCCAAGCCCGACGCGGCCGTTGCGAAAGAAACAAAGGCCAGTGCCAGCAAGGTCACCAAGCCTGCCGCAAAGGCCACCAAGGCCGCTCCCAAGAAAGCCGCCGCCGCAAAGGCTGAGCCCAAGCCCAAGCCCGCCGCGAAGCCCAAGGCCAAGGCTGCTGTCAATGGCGTCAATGGTGTGAACGGCGTCAACGGTGTCCACTCTGACGAGGACGAGAAGCCCGCGGCCCCGGCCACCAAGACCAACAACAAGCGCAAGGTTGACGTTGAGGAGTCTGACACTCCTTCCGTAGCCTCTGATCGGCCCGTCAAGAGAGCCAGAACCGCATCAGTCTCCCAGCCCAAGCCCAAGGCTCCTGCCAAGCCCAAGGCCGCGAAGCCGGCGCCAAAGCCCAAGAAGGTGGTCCAGCAGCCTGTCATCAACAAGGTTCCCTCAACCAAGCTCGACATCTTCGTCTTCGGCGAGGGCTCCTCCGGCGAGCTGGGCCTCGGCAGCAAGAAGTATGAGGGCAAGCTCAAGCCCATCGACGTCAAGCGTCCTCGCATCAACCGCAATCTCGAGAAGGCTGGCGTCGTCCAGGTCGCCTGTGGTGGCATGCATGTTGTGGCCTTGACCGCCGACAACAAGATCCTGACCTGGGGTGTCAACGATGACAAGGCCCTCGGCCGCGACACGACCTGGGACGGCGGTGTCCGGGATGTTGACGACGAGTCGGACGACGATGATGAGGATGACACGGGCATCAACCCCCGTGAGAGCACACCCACCGAGATCAGCTACGAGGGCATCCCCGAGGGCACTGTCTTCACTCAGGTTGCTGCGACCGACTCTGCCTCCTTCGTCGTGACTGACGAGGGTGACGTCTACGGCTGGGGCACCTTCCGTGGATCGGACGGGATCATTGGCTTCTCGCAGGATGCTCGTACTCAGGCAACACCTACCAAGATCTCCGTCAAGGCCGTCAAGAAGCTCGCCTGTGGTTCCAACCACGTCATTGCGCTCGACAAGGCCGGCAAGGTCTGGACCTGGGGCGCTGGCGGCCAGTACCAGCTTGGCCGGCGCATCATCACCCGCCACAGCGGCGCCACTGCTGGCCTCAAGCCTGAGCTCTGCAGCCGCTTCGGCGCCAAGAAGTTTGCCGTCGATGTCGCTGCAGGCTCTTACCACAGCTTCTTCCTTGACAACCACGGCCAGGTCTGGGCTTGGGGTCTCAACAACTTCTCGCAGACTGGCCACGAGAGCGTCGGCGAGGATGACGCCATGGTCCTCGAGCCTGCTGTTGTCGAGTCGCTGAGCGAGCTCGAGGTCAAGCAGATTGCCGGCGGCGAGCACCATTCTGTCGCTTGCACCAAGTCTGGCAAGCTCCTCACCTGGGGTCGCATCGACGGCCACCAGGTCGGCCAGCCCAGCGAGGTCTACACCGAGGACAACACCGTCTTTGACGAGAACAAGCGTCCCCGCATCCTCTTTGCTCCTACTGAGATCAAGGGTAGGGATCACCAGCGCTGCACACCCTTCCTGTTCCCCTCATTACGTCGTGCTGACAATCTATCGCTTGCAGATATCAAGGCATCTTACGTCGCCACCGGAACCGACACGAGCTTTGCTATTACCGAGGATGGCGAGGTGCACTCGTGGGGCTTCTCTGCCAACTACCAGACTGGCCAGGGTACGACGGACGATGTCGAGACGCCCGAGCGGATTGAGAATACTGCCATCAAGGACCGCAAGATCACCTGGGCTGGCGCTGGCGGGCAGTACTCCATGGTGGGTGCTGCCCACGCAGAGAGCCAGGTCAATGGCAGTGCCTAGAGGGAGCGGGTCTGCATGACGACTAGGAGCATACGAACAGATGTGACGAATGAAAATCAGGCGGGCGTTTGGCATGCTATGGGACAGGGTTTTGCATTTTGTGTATATGCAGCGAGATGGCCGCTGCACATGTGGAGGGCCCATGGCAGTCTCACAACGCCGCAGCCCACCCCAGCAGGTAGGGGCCTTGCCAGCTCCGCGCGCGCGCGACACGCCAGAGGCTGTATATTATACTGTAATAGTGGTGGCATATCCTTGATTTCTCTCCCGTTCTGCTGTTTGCACGAGGCCTTGGAGAAGAGCATCGCGGGCCATTGATTTGATCTTGTTTTGGTAGACTTGCGATAGACAACAGCAATTGATTTCTGGGCTCTCGCACCTCGACTGGCTGCTTCCTATCAGCTATGTCACTCGTCACCACAAAATACACACTCCGAGACATGAATGGCAGCTGTGTCTCCGCGACCCCAGTTCGATGGCAGGGCACGGAGGGTGTTGTTGGCTGTACTAATATGTGTAAGCGCCGGATGGGGAGCCGCGGGGGCAGCAAGCGCCGATGACAAGCGAAAGTACGTACTTGGGGTGACACTTTGAGGAGGCCCCAACTGCATATGACAAAACTCTATGCGATGCTCCGACAGCCAAGGTTTGCCACTGTTTTGGAGTGAGTGCTAGGTGCTGGCATTAAACTCTGCCTGCGGTGTCTGCTGCTTTTGGAGCTTGGGGCACAATCGTCCAGTGTGCTGTGCTGTGCTTCAGTCTAGACCCCTGGAGACTCGGAGCTGGGCAGGGGTAGCTTTCAGGCCCCAAAGCAGAAAATCAGAGTTGACAGCGCGGCACAGGCAGGGGAGGGGACGGACGGAGAGAGTCCTCCACCCTCCCAGCTGCAGATCCGGCGGTTCCTCCTGCCAAGTGTGTGTGCAACTTAGGTTCGTCCACCCACCCCCGCCCCTCTGCACAACTCGACCAGCGGCCCCCCAGTGCTGTGCTGTGCGTGCGTGGTGGCTGTTTGTACTCACTCAGCGTTGTTGTTGCTGCACATGATCTTTTATCCCGCGCCGCTTGGGGAATCCTGCATTCCTTTCGGCCTCACCCACCTCGACACCGACCATCTATCACCCTCGCCTACCATTGTCGTCCGTCCCTCCAGCCAGAATCGCAATCCTCGGCCTCGTGGCCTGCCCTCGATTCGACTCGACTGATTGCTGTGCTACTCGTCTGCTGCACACTCCTCTCCCTCCCCGGCGCTTCTCGATTCGGCTTCCCGCGCCTGACATGCAATAAGCACCGTCGCTCGCCGTTTGCGCCTGCGCTGCTGCGATGGTCGTGCGGCATCTCACGACCCGGCATCCCTCCCCGACCGCATCGCTGCTCCTCCCCGACACCGCCTGACTATACCTACCTCTCCATCGCCACAACCTACATTCGCATCGCACATGCCCTTTGTCGTCCACCACCCGATGGCGGCGCCGGTGGCAGCTCCGGGCTCGGCCCCGGCCTCGCTGCAGACGCTGCCCAGCGAACTGCTCTGCCTGATCCTCGACAACCTCGTCCTCGCGCCACTCCCCACGGGCTCTCGCCGGCACTTGCCCATTCCCTACTACACAAATCGCGGCGCCCTGCTCAACCTCTGCCTCACCAGTCGCCGCCTCTACAACTTCGCCACGCCCCTCCTCTACCACAACATCGTCGTCGCGTCGTCCCCCCAGTGCGCCGCCCTTTTCCACACCCTCCTCTATTCGCCGCACCTCCGCCGCTGCCCCAGGACCTTTGCCTCTCTCGCCCCGCTCAACAGCCCTGACGACGACGAGGACGCCTATCAGTTTTTCGAGCGGCTCACCTTCTCACGCAACCCTCGCTTCTTCCACGGCGGCCTATATCTCGACGACCAGGCTAAGGAGGTCGTCAAGAGGCTCAGCATGAGCCATGGCGAGACCAGTGGCCACGTCTACACGCGGTCCAGGGATTTCACCCAGCATGCCGTGGCTGGCGCCATGCTGCTCATGCCCGATATCCAGGACATGCTGTTCGAGCTGTCCCAGCACACAGATTATACTTTCTTCATGAATGACGACTGCATCATCTTTCGCAAGGCCCTCGGGAGTCCGACACCCAGCTGGGGTACTCCGCTGTCATCATTACACACTCTCCGGCTGCAGAGTGACCCGGACATAGCCGGGTTCAAGGCCGATGCCGGCATGCTTGCCATATTGATACCAGAGCTCTTCCATGCGCCAAACTTGCGGCAGCTCGACTTTTACGGGGACGAAGGCAATTACACGCACCACTGGGAGCGGTCTCTCGACGCCATGGTGGCGTACCCGGAATGGTTCTGGGGCTTTCTGGGCAAGGTCGTGGACCTCAAGCTGTTGAAGAGCCAGGCGGCGCCCAGCACTGTGGTCCAGCTTCTCGCCCATTGCCACAGTCTGGACCATCTCACGTGGACGTTTCGACAAGAAGCTTGGTCAAGCATGCGCGACCTTCCCGACATGTCACTAGACAAGGCACTCAAGCCTGTGGCGCGGAAGCTCAAGTCGCTCCATCTCGAGTCGTACTCTGTGGGGTTTGGCTGGGACGAAGACGCCGCCGAGATGTGGGATCTGCTCGAGGTGTACCAGATCGAAATGTACGAGACGGTGTCGACTCTCCACAACTTTGTACTCCTCGAAAACTTGACCATCGACATGATGACACTCTTTGGGCCGTGTCATCGGCAGCGCTTGCGGGACTGTGCCGCAGATCTCTCCAGCTTGCTGCCACCACATTTAACCCGCCTCGAGCTCATTGAGCGGTCATACAACGACACCTACGAGTACTACAAGACGGTAGGGCCGCACGACCACTGGCTCGGGAACATTCTGAGCAAATTCGCTCAGACCTGCAAAGTGGAACAGCGCCAGCTCAGGCATTTTGTCCTCCGAGTCTTCCCACCTGGCCGGACCACTGATGGCGTCGTGCAGGGGTTCCGATCCAAAGGAGGCATCCTCGAGCTTAGGAGCCGGTTCTTCGAGGCAGGTGTCCATCTGGATTGGTGCTGGGAGCAGGTGGAGAGGCTCCCGCTGCCGATAGGTCGGGATCGAGACTGGAGATCGTGAGTGCCAAATGGAGCAGGCTCGATCCATAACTCCCGTGCACACCCATACGTTGTGGTTCACAGGACAACCTTTTTTTTTCCCCCGGGGGAGTCGCATATAGACTTGGATTTGTTTTTTCTTGCGCGGCAGTCAGCCACGGGATTGGCGTAAATGGAGCGATCTTGTTTTCCTTGTTGGTTTCGGCCCCTTGGCCGTCTTCCACGGCTGGCAGGTTTTTGCTGGCCTACTATTATACCCTAGCGCGTTCTGCTGTTCTCATGTTGCATCAGACTCTTTATTATAGAACAAACGAGGGCCCTTCTTCCAGATGATTGATCGGTTTGGTCGTCCCAATACACTCATGCTGTTCCAAGCCTGGCAGTGGTGACAGTACACACAGCCGCGCTTCCTGGGATGGAGGCCCAGCTGGAGCCGTAGCCCCACTTATCTTGAACAGCAGGGGCGCCGTCGCACGCACGCACGCACGCACTTTCCACCTGGGCAGGCGCAACGGCCGCGATTTTTCTTCCCATGCCCACTTTTCTCCCACGCCTTCCCTTTCTCACAGCGTCATTACATTTCGACAACAGCAGTCGCGCGCGCGTGCCAGGCAAGACGTTGCAATACTTGCGCCGCCTCTTTGAAGTATTCACTGCACTCAAAGGCAAACTACTCTCGCGACACAGCACGCACCATCCACCAGCAATACGTACCAAACCCACAAGAACGTGCTAGCCAACTCTCTCTGGAGCACCAAGCCGCAACGCACGACAAGCACGACACACCACCACATTGCGCTGACAGCGGCGACGGAGCCGCCAGCCCACGATGGCGTCCTACCGCGACAGAGATCGCCCTCGCGACAACAACAGCAGTAACAATAACAACAACAACAACTACAGCCGAGACAGAGATAGATACCAACCACAGCCTCCTTCTCACCGGCGCAACGACCGCGGCGGCGGAGCGGACACCTACAACCCTACATACTCGGCGCCGCCGCCACCCGTGTACCCTCCCGCTCCTGGCCAAGGCCCGCCGCTGGCGCAGCGCGTGTCGGGGTACCGGGACGACCGCTCTGGTCGTGCAAATGGATATGGGAATGGAGGTGGTGGTGGGAGGGATGACCCGCGACGGGGCCAGCAGCAGAGGGATGAGTTTAGGCCGCCGCAGGGTGAATTCACGTTTCGCGCACCGGCGCCGGGAGGGTCGGATTCGTATCGGCCTGGGCAGGAGCGGTTTCCTCCACCGTGAGTATTCATCATCATCAGTTCCTTGTGATGTACGAGAAAGGATATGCATACTGACAACCTACCAGCCGCGAGTTCTCCCGCAATAACGACTCTCATGGACCCTCGAAGCGTGGACTGTTCGATCGAGATGGCAGATCAGGTGCGCGCGGACGCGGGGGTCGCCTGGCAAACCGACCCCACGACGGGCGGCGCCGACAGCCGTGGTCTAGGAAAGCCGCGGACAGAGCGCTGCTCCAACCGGGCGTCAACGACCAGCACGCCGAACTTATGCTGGGCGACTTGTCTGCGCGCGCCACGTACCGCGCCCTCGATGAGATGTCCGACTCTGACGAGGCGGAGATGGAGATATCCGGGGAGGAATCTGAAGGCGACTCGGATTCCGAGGGCGCAGACCGTGCTGCGAAGCGTGTCAAGACGTCTGCGGCTGCCGAGAAGGAGTCCAGTCAGGAAGAGCAAGCCCCGAAATGGTCGAATCCCGATCCTTACACGGCACTGCCTCCCCCAGACGAGCAGTCGCGCAAGAAGCTCAATATGGTGCAGCTAATCCGCAAGGCGCGGGTCGAAGCTGAGGCCAAGAAGGGCTTAGACAAAGACGAGTCGGCCGACTTTATCGCGTGCGACTTTAGCGATGACGACGACGAACCACCAACGAACGGTAACTCGCTGGCTCCGGCGTTCGCACCCAAAGGCCCCAGTGCATCTAGAGCCCCTGCGAACCTGCCTCCCAGGCCACCGTCGCCACGAACTCACAGACCACCTCCGCCTCCCCCTCCACCTCCGCGGGACGATGAGCCACGTATGGCTAATGGTAAGGCCAAGGGTAGAGAGCCAGTCGACATGACCCCCTCTGCGTCACTCGGTAACAGGAAACGCGGCATAGATGATGTAATCAAGATGCCACACGCGACACTGAAGCGCGTCAACCGGGCACCAACAACCGGCAAGATCATCAGTGACTGGGCTGCGCGCGGCGATGAGGTCCCTTGCCCCTGGGCTACACGAGACCACTCCGACACGCCTAACATGGGCGTGCGGCTACACAAGGAGATCATCGACTTCTACAACTACGTGCGGCCTCGCGAGTTTGAAGAGGATGTGCGCAATCTTATGCTTTCCAAGCTCGAGGCAGTCGTCAAGTCTAAGATCCGCGACGCCGTCCTGCTGCCATTTGGTTCGTTCAAGTCGGGACTCTACCTGCCAACGGCGGACATGGATATTGCCATTTGCTCGCAAAAGTTTGTCGATGGAGGGCCCTCGAAACTGCACACAAAGGGCAACCTCTACGCCCTGCGCGCGCATCTCGTCAAGCATCAGATCCCATACAAGTCCGAGGTCGAGCTCATCTTGCACGCCAAAGTGCCGCTGCTAAAGTACACGGACGCGGCCACTGGTCTCAAGGTGGACGTCTCGTTTGAGAAGATGGACGGCCATAATGCCATCAAAACCTTCTTGGATTGGAAGGCAATGTATCCGGCCATGCCCATGCTTGTCGCTGTCGTCAAGCAGTTTCTCGCAATGCGCGGGTTGAACGAACCTGTCAATGGAGGCATCGGAGGTTTTACGATTATATGCCTGGTAGTTCACCTTCTCAACTCGATGCCACAGATCCAGAGCGGCAGTATGATACCTGAGCACCATCTTGGCGAGGTGCTGATGGAGTTCTTTGACTACTATGGCAATCACTTCCAGTATGAGACAGTGGCAATCCGGATGAACCCACCTGGACTGCTCAACAAGGTAAGTCGAGTCTGTGCACCAGACGTATATCCAACTCGTTTACAGCCTGCTAACGAGAAGGAGTACAGGCCGACTCAAGCACAGTCGTGTATCGTAACCTCGACCGGTTGTCGATCATCGACCCCAACAATCCCGACAACGACATTTCGGGCGGCTCGTCAAACACGAGGACCATTATGAAGAACTTTGCCGATGCCGCCGCCCTGCTCAAGCGGCACATGGCTGACATGGCGTCTAGCAAACGCCATGGGAAGCATGCCTACCGTCCTTTACTCGAACCTTTATTGGGTGGCAAGTACTCACAATTCCAGATCCAGCGCGACTGGATCCACAAGCTTGCAGTTGAAGGCTTCCCTGCGCCGGGGTCCTCACAACAGTACCGTGGCAGGTGATCATTGCTCGACGAACGCAACCTGTGTTTTGACTCGCGATAGACGCGGCGGAGATTTGCGTACACGATCGGGATGCGACGTGTCGTGCTGTACGGCGCTGCGGACACGACCCTTATGACGGAGAACATGATTTTGTGGATGGATCGAGACGATACCAGGGCCCAGGCGTTTGTGGTGTTGCTCGGCATGCCAGTTGACGAGATACCCTTGACCAGGCCGACATGGACCAGGCCGACATGCGTTTTTGTGCATTCCACCGTGTACATCGGCACAGCGGTGCTGAAAGATGCTGGCTCTAACTGTACCTTAGTTTCCTCGGGGCGCAAGAATGTTTCTTGTGTTGACGGATCACGACTCTAGCAAAGCGGCCGCCGGCTCCGACATGGGCTTCGTTCTTGCGCCCTCCGATATCTATTTTTCTTCGACCCGGCCACTCGCGCGCCTGTGGCACAAGTCAGCTTCTTAACTTGGTTGTTTGCCGCGAAGTGGCGGGGGACCAATGCATACACGCTGGCGATATTTCGATTGGCACTGTTCTTTTTTATCTTCTTTGCCCTCGCGCTTCTCCGGCAAGGGACGGAGGGAGACTGGATGGACACAGCTCACACAGAAGGGCTCCCTCCGGCCCTTTTCCGGACTGTGAACCAAAACCCTTCCCATCTTTGTGGAGGGGGAGCCTGTGCTCCCTCTACACCCTGTTTTTGCTGACATTAGCTCTTTCCAACAGATCCTCGGCGTGGCGTGCGAGGCTGCAAGAGATGCAGCAGCATATCAAGACTCTTCGAAGAACGACAAACGACCTCGGCAACACCTTTTTGATCTTCTTTTCCGACTTCCGACGGTCTTGGTCAGCACGCAGCTGCCTGTCTGCTTGTCTGCTGGGCTGCGGTGCACGACGAGACGGTGTGGTGGATGGAGACAAAATAACATGACAAAACGTCCTTTACTGGACTTTTTTCCTACCTTCGACTCCACCCGCCCCCGTCTGGTTGTTCCCGCTCTGGCAGCCTTGCGCGCGCTTCGATTGCCACTTTTCTCCTCTCTCACTGGATGCTTGACCTTGATTTTTGTCGGGCTCTGGGGAGGGTGGGGTGGGTGAGTGGGTGATGGGTGGTTGGAGTTTGGGAAACTTTTGGAGGAGAATGTGAAAACCGCCACGGGGACACGAGAAGTATCTCGACGACAACTATTAGTCCTGTGTCGGTGGTGCCTTGCTGGACAATTGGGTAGCTAATTAGACGGCGGTCAGGTGTCAAGGCGAGGTTATGATCCTGGGTTTCTTTTGGTGGTGGCTCCATCTTCACAGAACCCATATGGCCCCGATACAAAGCCGCCCCACGTTGTCCCGGCGCTCATCGAAGTACCTCGATAAACCCATGTTTAAGCAGAAGTGCCAAGTAACTGTGACGATCGCAAAATACTTCGACAACGCTGCTATGCCTGCGCAACGAATAAAGTATCTCCGAACATGACTGATCGTTTTGGCTCAGATCTCTGTATTTCCAACAATGTTTTCGTACTGGAGCCTTATGGGCTCTGAGAAGATAGTGTTGTCAACATATGGAGATAGTGTTATGCTACATATAAAGATAGTGTTGTCTACATATCAATGAATTGTGCGGTTGCGACGTCAAAACGACGACCAGCAAATGCCGAAAAGCTCTCTGAAAGTGGCGGACGGTGGAGCGTGCTCATCTCGACCTCGGCTGAAGTCCCCTTCCCCAATGGATACGTAGTTTCATGGTGTCCGCACACTAACAACTGCGTGCGATTTGCGCCTACGACGCCACGGCTTGCTTGACCCCCTCGGGGTTTGGTGGAAGCTAAGGAGGCCAGGTGCCGGGTGCCGGGTGCCGGGGCCGGGGCCGGGGCCGGGAAGCAGGGGGCCGGGGGCGGCGTTACGAGAGAGGCTTGGCTTGACCCGGGCGTCGGCCGTGCGTGCGGAGAGGCTCTCGTTTGGTGTGTGTGGGCTGGCCGGCTGGCTGGCTTTCCGCTAGTAGACACCTGTTACATTGGCTGGTGTGGCGCCTGCGCGGAAAACAGGCCCTCCGAGTTTGGCCACTATCATATTACATGTGGGGGGATGCGCTTTGAGGAGGAGGCGAAGATGGAGGAGGAGATGATACTCCGTACAGGAGTACGCCCTGCCTGCTCTGCCCAGCATGAAATGGATTAACCACGAAAGAGGATATGTGCGGCGAAGATGGCGGCAATACCTGTTTGGTGAGGTTTTTTTTTAACTGGAAGATGATCAGAGTCGAGGTCAACACAGAAAAGGGGTCGTCTAGAAATGCAGGGGGATAATGTAGTGAAGCTCTTTGAACTTGGTTTTTTCTCTTTTGATTCTTCTTTGATTATTTTCCTCTTTGGGACTGTCCAAGTCTTCCATGTGTGTATTCCATGTTGCATGCAGATCTTTTGTTGAACAACACGGGCCAGCTCAGAGACAGGGACCTCCAACTGGTCCGTGACATAGGAATGGAGAAAGGATTTTTGCTTCCTGTAACAACACAGTGCCACACACGCCGACTGGTCATACACCTTGGCTGTCTGGCATGACTCGTTGGCGTAGGCTCTTTTTTGTGGCGCCTCTTTTTCCCGCGCCGCCCGCTAGTGGTGTGGATGAACTGACCCTTGCCTGGCCAATGCGCCATGCAGGAGCTTTGTTTAGGGGTTATTAAACAACAAAAACAAGGTCGATAAGTCCCTGTGTATGTGTTTGGACTGGGGTTCCGGCCGAAGAGGAGCGAGGGGGACGGGGATGGGGGGGAATATATGGCTGCTTCTGCCCAATTATCTCTGGCCGGCGCTGCGGATGAACCGTTTCTTGCCGGGATTCTTGGCTGGTTGCCAGACGAATGTTCTTTGGGTACGGGATGGATATCTTGGGCTCAGGTCGCGTTGCCCACGAGAGGTTCTCGGAAGGATACGTCCGTGGGACATGCCAAGCCGTATGCACACAATTTTCGTGACAAATACCGAGTCTTGTGTGCTGCTGCCCTGTGTCACATGATTGGGCTCGTGTGTCGATCATGGGCAGGGTTCGTCCTGCGTGTCGCCGAACAACGACCCTGGACTGGGAGTTCACCAACCAATGAATTCGTTTTATGGTCGTGCAGCGAGGCCACGGAGATAGTTCCAAGAAGACAATAGTCCGCTATAGAGAAAGAGCAAGCGTGCAAGGGGGCTTGTAACCGCTAATGACAGCTAGCCCTGCCGCCGCATGCTAGACGTTGGACCAGGAAGGCAAGGCTTTCCGAGAAGAGAGACAAAAGAAAGCTCCTTGCGCAAAAGGGGCTCAAGCGAAGGATCCTTGGCATCAAATGGTGGCGCCGCCGCACCTGCAACCCCACAACTCTTGGATCGGCGGGTGTGTGTGCTTTCTTTTTTAAGGTTCGCGCGTGCATCGTTGTGGCGTATTTGGCATCTGGAGCCGGCAGTGCACTCACGCTACTGTACTCTGGTAGAGGCTTTAAAAATGATGTCCGAGGGTTTGCAGGAACTGCAGGAGCACGACATGGGTCACGGCACCACTGTCTCGGTTGGAACTGTCCGTAGATGACGCAAGAGTAGCCATTACTGGTAAACATCTCGAGGTCCATGCTTCACAAATAGCCAATCACTTGTCCGCCCCATTGTCGGAGCCAAGCCCGCAGTATCACCCTCATTGGGCGACGCGACGCATCCAGACGTGGCGCCCAGGCTAGACCCAGCGCTATGGGAAGAACTTGGTACCTGCCATCCCGCATGCAAAGAAGCTTGTGGCATCAATGATGTTGCTTAGCCAAGGAATAAGGGTCGGCAGGCGACGTAAGGAAGAACCCTGACGCTAGTCAGTGCCACCCTCCACTATACACAGGTATTAGCATCACGTGAAGTTTCGTAGATGCGTGGTGGCCAAGGGACGGTCCAGTCGCGAGGGTCTGATACAGGTGCTTGGGCCGGCCGGCTAGCGCGACGCCTCCGGACGGAACTATCCGCTCAGCAACAACCCAGGTGGAGTGGGGCAAGGGAGTTCATATTCATCGAACGGATGTGAAGAGAAGTCATGAAAGCCGATGCGGTATGTACCTAACGTCATGATGAAATCTCATGCCTTTCGAATACTGTGTTGCTGTTATGCTGAAGATGAAGTATTTGGCATCATTGCAAGGGAGGCAAAGGAGTGTGTCGCCATGGGCCCAGACAGCGCCAGCACAGATGAAATTGGTTTAGAATTGCCAGATATCTAGTGCCTGTATGAGAATGGCCTCCAGAGGACCCTGTAATTTGCCCTTGTCTCCAAGCGCCATATGATTTCTCACCGACTTGAGCGGTCGCTTGAGCTGTCACGCACATCATTGCTTGGATATCCCCACATGTCCCTCGTAGGCGCCGACTGTCCCGGTACCGACGCGTTCCGCCCGTGTGTCGAGGGGGCCACCGTCTCCGTCACTACCGAGACCTCCTTGCCGACGACAATCTTCTTGTCCCCCACCACGGTCGCCCCGGCCCCAGGGCCAAGCTGCTTGGCGCCCTCTTCAAGCAGGATATGCTCGTCGCTGCCCCACGCCGCCACGGTGGTTGTGTTCGCGCCGCCTCCGGCACTTCCCTCATCACCACCACCCACCACTGTCCCGTTGCGAGTGCCGAATCTGGTGGCACGACTCCCAAGTCCGTAGCCCTTGGAATGACTCCCCTGGTGCGGGTTGCTGCCCAGTGGATAGCTCTTGCCGGATCCCCCATGGCCGGCACCCTTGCCGGAGCGGCCGCCAGATCTGCTGAATAGTACGCTGAGACCCATGTTGTTGGCGAGCTTCCGCAGTACGGGCTGGATCACGGGGAGGTTGGTCACCACGGCAGAGACAAAGATCTCACGGCACGCCCACTGGCTGCCTGATATCGCGCCATCGCTACCGGCCTGTGTGGAGACTTGGAGGTCAGTGGTGTCACCCAGAGATTTGAGCTGCAAGGAGAGCAAAAGAAAAAAGAAGAAAAACAGCCCGCGTTTGGATGACATACCGTAATGATGACAACGGCGCGGATCGTCGCGGCTGCCATGATAAAGACTGCACCACTGAACAGAAACATCAGGGTGATCTTGCGCCGAAGCGAGATGTTGACCCCCCATAGGAGCTATTGGAAACCAAGCGTCAGTCGCTGCTTGCACAAGTTATAAACGTATAGTAGGATGACTGGTCTCTTACTGGAAGTGGAATGGAGAGCAGATACAGGTCAGTCACGACGTTGGGTATGTAGACCATGAGAACGCTGAGGTGCGAGTTGGTAGGCTGGCAGAGATCTGCAGGGCTGGAGTTTAGCTTCTGGTTTCAAAAACCAACAGGCAAGATTCTTCTGATGATGGGCGTGGCAAAGACTCACTGCCAGGGTTCGGGTTAATCTGCCAGTTACGCGACATGGGCTGGCACCCGAGCAGAATGGACAAGGCAACAGCGATATAGCTGACGCCGATGATGCCGTAGGCGATCATGACCCGCGTGTGTAGATTGCTTAGTCGGGTCCTACAGAGACACAATGGTGTTCAGTCAGCAAGTATCGATTCCAGTGTATGATGCCGAGCTTGTTCTCGCTCCTCCAAACAAGAGGCGCGCGTGCTGGCACTGGAAGAACTCACGTCAGGCGCGAATAGAAGACTGTGACGCAGAGCTTCAACACCCAGAGCTCCATGGCATAGAAGGACCAACCAATAACCTGGATCTTGGATCCCATCTCTCGGTTGTAAGCTTCCGTGCTGTTGGGATCCAGCGCCTCCCTCTCTTCATCCGTCATGTAGCTGTTGGTGAGGCCGCCATAGCTGGCTCCGACTAAGTACGCAAGTGCCGTGACTAGTGAGAAGAGAAGCTGCACCACCAAGAATGGGGAACTTGTCAGCGAACAGCTTGTCATGTCTCCTGTGCGGGTGGTAGTAGCCAACTTACGCCGGAAACCGGCATGAGATAATCATCCAGCTGGAAGCCGGAAAATCCAACCTGCGACCATCTATACCACATGCGCACCCCAATGGTGCAGAGCGCGAGCGAGAGCAGCGTAAAGGACTCGGCGTTCGTCATGGCTGTTGGCGGTGTTGATGGTCCGGCAGATGTCGTGAGAGAACGGGACTCGGGCCCCGGGGCTCGACCTCCAGATATAAAGCGGTTTGGATGTTAAAGGGCAGGATGGTCATTCTTAGCTTGTGGAAGCACGGGATGCAGGGTGCCTTTGAACAAGCCTCGTGCTTAGACCATCCGCCGAGGTACTTTGGAGTAGAGGGTCGTCGCCCACGTGGACGACCAGTAAACTGCCCACAAAGCCATGGAAGACGACAGACCATGCACGGCCCATGACTGCCGAGTCAGTCTTTGCACGTCAACAGTCTGGAGAAAGGGGGAAGGACATGCTCGTTCGAGACTAGCCCATGGTCATGGCGTCCGATAGAGCGCGCGGTGGAACATGCGTAGAGCTTCTGCTGCATGGAGGATCGGCAGGACTGCAACAGGCGGGCATGCTCTTCACGTTTCTTCTCGGTTGCAGCGGCTGCACGGGGAACACTCCGTGCAGCATGGCTGGTGCCTTGCATAGCCGGCATCCTAAGGAGCAGGGCAGGGCCTATGGATGCGCTCTGCGGCACTTGGACCGGAGCTAGGCCAACTAGCTCATCACGAAGTGCCGCAAGGGCCACACACCACCTCGTCGGCGATCTGCCACGGACAGGGCTGGTCGTTAGTCAGGTCGGAGGCGATGTTAAGGAGTGGGAAGATAAGGCAGCCAGCCCTGCAACGCCTCGTCTCCCCGGGGCCAGCGCCGACTCTACTGGATCGTTCAGGTTTCGGCTCTGCCACTTGCGCCGCAGACCTTGGCACAGCCCTCGATGCAGATGAGGAGGGAGCACTGACTACCGGCATGCACGCGTCGCCGTCATGATCAAGTCCAAAAGTGTGTTGTCAGACTCCATTACCCCTGAACCTATGACATGCCATTCTCACCAATCCAGAGTCTCACTGTCCAGCTATCATCCACGAGCTAGGCTCCAGCCGCAGAAGGAGAGGCCGGCACTGTGCAAGCAAGCCGTCTTTTCGGGCCCTTTCGTGTCTTCAGCCTCTTATTACCATCCATCCTCCAACGGCTGCCCCGCAGCGGCAGGAGTAGCTTCCAGTGTGAGTGGAGGAGCAAAATCACGACTTTAGCGCCATTTCAAGATGACCAGGTACTCCCTGTAGCCCTCCTGGCCACGCCGGGATCAGGGGCGAGGATGATGCAGATCCGTGCAGTGACATTGTGGGGGGGGTCCTTTGTAGATCTTCTTACGATTGCGTGTGCGGCGCTGTCTGTGCGACAACCCTTCTTGAGGCGCGATCCCTACCATCATCATATACCACATGCCTCGGAGGAGTTATTGGATGGCCACAGCGCGTCAATGCACAAGGGCACACGTCGAGGACTTCAAATTTGGTTCTCGCATACAGTGTCGATCGAGAGACGATCTTGCCCATTTGCGAGCCACTTCCCACTGCTGTGCTGCCGCCAGGAGCTGACTTCACTGGTGGTCGCTGACTGTTGTATTGATAAGCTGGAAGACGGAGTGGCGTCCATGCAGAACGCTGGGTGGCCCCCCCCCGCATCAGATCATCAAAAGTAAGGTAAGATGAGTTGCTTTATGACATGGCATCCCACTAGTGCTATTCTCTGACGGTGAGACATGTTCGGACAATAATCTCCCTCAACGCTGCCCCAGATTGTTTATTGCGCTGCTTTTGCTAGGCTCACGCACGCGTGAGATTCAGCTGGCGTTGCAGATCCCTCAACTTGCTTTTTCCCAAATCCATGTGTGAAGATCCGCATGCCTAAGAGCTCTCACATGGATGTCCTCGTTGATCCCACATGCTCAAATCTGCGGTGCACGATCCGGTGGGCGAATCATATCGATGGCCATGACTTGGGGCTCCGGAAATAATGCCTGGGGACGTTTCTCCACGTGGGTTCTTCAAAGGATGACATTGCCAATAGCCATGACCTCCCTTGGCTCTCGTAATGCGGATCATCTATAGATTATCGAATTCAAATGCGATGTCATGGTACCGAGATCAACGTGGCGCATCCCGATAAGCCAGCTTGGCAGCCTCGTCTTTGCACCACGCCTCGTACCAGTCCTGCACCTGTTCGTCCGCGAACCGCCACGGCTCAGGTATAACCACGCTGTCCGGTATTGGCGCCATGGTACTGGCAAAGATGTCACTCCTCAGCCGCGGCGGCATGTTGTCTCGCCCAACCTTGTACATCTCGACCATTGCCCACCGCCGGAGCCGATCCGTCAGGAATGATCGCCACAGAGGCGTCCCCGTCAGGCAGCGATCCCGGAGAACCGGGGAGAAAATGTCCTGTGCGAGGACCTGTGGGGTATAGTTGGATAGATCTGACAAATTGGCCTGTTGGCTGCGGGTGCGCGAGGGGCGACGACCTCCAAATCGATCACGCGTGATGTGGAACTGGTGATTCTCCAAGGGACAATGCCTCATCTTCCTGGAACTGTCCTGCTCCAGAGAGACGACGAGCGTGTCGCGATCTCCGACACGCCGCGGCCCACTGGTTCGAGAGACCATGCCGGGGTTCTGATCTGGCCAGAGGTAGTTCTCTGTTCCCCAGCCCAGGATGTCTTCAGCCTTGCTCAGCGCGGCGCCAACCTCGTCCCCCATTGGTCGGAGTGGAAGGACCTTGCTGTCCACAAACGTCAACCGCGGGAACATGCAGTATGCCCTGTCCGCGGTCATGAAGTTGAGACACGCCGTCATGGACGCGTTCAAGAGGACGAACAGTAAGGGGGTACGGTCCGTGACGTGGAGACATATCTCTATGTTTTGGCGGTCTATGTGCCTCCACATGAACCTTTTCGTGGTCTGGATGAGAATATCGTCAGGTTCAAGTATATCGCGCGTGGGCCTTCAAGGTTTCACACATCCGACTTGCTCACCTTGTTGAACCCAGATTCCGGATCGACCGGGGCATACTGCTCATACAACAGGACACTCTGAAGCGATTCTGCCTGGGCTTTGGTGGCGACGTAGATGTCCAAGGCGCTCCGCTGCTGTGGATGTTTGTGGAGCGCAAAGAAGTTAAGGAGATACGGGCCTGCAATGATGGCATCGCTTTCCCGTATGCGCTCTCGAAAGTGTCGTACTTCGCGCACAAATGTCGCCAACCAGGTTTCGCTGTTCCAAAACTGCCGTTGGACATACTCGTCTAGGCTTACAAAGGCCCTGCTGACACGGCGCAGGGTAATGTAGTCGGCCATCGACAAATGACGAAATAGGCGATCAAGAACAGGATAGTATCGTCCGCTGTTGAACAGTCCCGGCCAATCCGGCTGGGGCGCCTTCGGCTGGAGTAAGAGCGCCATGGATGCAATCGGTGCAGTGTGCTTCAGACTTGTGAGCGTTTGTCGATAATCCTTGGCTAATGGTGACATCGCGACAGGGGATGAGCTGACGATGCTTTTCCAACCCCGTCTCAATAGGTGGAGGAACGGTACAGTGATAACTGAGAAACTGCGCACTTGACACTGTGTGCTGACTGATTGGATATGTGATAGGCACTCAAAGAGACGCGTTGAATAAGCGTCAGCATTCGATTTTGCATTCCGCATCAATCACCAAACATGTTGGCAAGTCGTGGCTGCAAGACCGCCTTGAGCACCATGGCGTACGGCCGACTATCTCTAAGTCCAAGGCCATCTTCGCTTTTAACCTCACACCTCAGGTTCAACCACCAAGGCTTCCGGCACCCCACACGATGGGCTTGTAGCAAGGCGAAGCCCACCTTGGCACCAGCCGGCACCACATCGCGCCAGACGCCTACATCATCATGTCATAGCGAGAAGCCTGCGAGGCCGTTGGTGCCGCCAATGTCTGAGCTGTCATTCTGGACTCTGCGGTCGGCATGGAGACGGGCTTCGGTCAACACCCTACGATGTCTTGTTGGCTGCACCGTGGGCGACTTTTCCGCCATGTGGACGCTTCAGACGGTCTATCCAGAGCTGGGAATGGGCACCATCATGGCAGCATCCAGTCCGTGAACAATATCGAAGCTCGTTTGTTGTGGGTCTCTTGCTGACGCGTATATCCCGCAGTGGCTGCCGGCATAGCATCATCCATGACGCTCGAGACAGTGCTTCTGCGCATGGGACGCGATGGGCTCACATGGCCAAACGCCTTCAAGACCGCGGCCGGCATGAGCTTCATCTCCATGCTCACCATGGAAGCAGCCGAGAATGCCGTCGACTACTACCTGACTGGCGGCGTTGTCGCGTTCGGCGATCCGAGCTTCTGGCTGGCATCGGTGGCAGCTATAGCGGCCGGCTTCCTGGCGCCACTGCCCTACAACTACTTCAGGCTCAGGAAGTACAGCAAAGCATGCCACTGAAAAGCTAGCACTGGAGGGTTCTGGGCTTTATAGCTATTGTATCGTTGTCATATCTCAAAACGCATCACTTTGCCTTAATAGACTCCCCCTTGAGCGGAAAGATCTTTGTCACCTCGTTCGCATGGATAATTGCCTCCCTCGCCCCTGGCCACGTCTTCCTCTTGCCCGTCTCAAACACCCTGAACGCGTGCGCAGTCTCGACACCATGATTCATCAGCCACGACAGCTCGCGGTCCTTCCACCAGAACTTCCACCCTTGCAGGCCCCAGCCGAGATTCTCCTTCATCCCCGTGCCGGCCGCCTCGTGCAGGAACCCCTGGAACTCGTAGTTCTTGACCATGGACGTGTTGATCTGGTGATCCAGCCGCCACCGGCTCGCCACCCACGCATGGTGCGCGTCAATGTGCCGCTCCATCTCCCCCCGCGAGGGCAGCGGGTGCACGCCCCGCCAGACGTTGCTCACGGCCATCGAGGTCACGTCGGAGAAGGAGAAGCCGTTGTTCTTGCCAAAGGCCGAGTGGCACAGGAGCACCATCGAGTCGGCGTACGCTGGCGGGAACATGTTCATGTACATGCGCACGAGGTCCCCGCCTCCATACTCCCCCGCGGAAAGCGGCGGGCGGGATGTCTCGAGCCAGGGCGTCACGGTGAAGTCGGCACTGTACCCCGTCGCGTAGATGACAGCATCGACATCGTCGAGGGTCGTGCCGTCGACGAACTCGAGCGTCTTTGGTCCAGAGAAGCGCTTGACTGCGGGCACCGTGACCAGGGTGCCGTCTCGGAGGAACGGCAAAACCACGTCGCTGGTCCCGGCAAGGGAAAGCGAGAGACTCGGAAAAGGCTCGAGGCGCCAGGCCGGGTCGAACTTGCCGTACTGCTGGTGCATCATGTACGTGAGGGCCATATCGCCGAGCCGCCGGGTCAGATTGGGGAACCAGCGCTGCATGACGAAGCCCGTCTGTCGCCGCTGCCAGTTGATGATGAGGTCCGTAGGCGTCCCGTTGCGAAACCGAGGGAACATGAAGGCTCCCCGGCGGTGGGAGGTGTAGACCTTGGCGGCCACGGGGACGAGCTCGGCGATGATGTCTGCCGCTGTTGGACCCAGGCCGAGAATGACGACCTTCTTGTCGCGGAAGTCTTCGGGACTGTACATTGTCGTACGGGGGTTAGTTTTTCCGAAAGAAACACGAGCTCCGAGAGAAAGAAATCACTCACGATCGGTACTGCTGGGCATGGATTTGAGTGCCTTCAAATGCCTCGGACCCTTCAATCTGGCGACGGTTCGGCTTGGTCTGGTAGCCGTGGCAGAACGCGACCTTGTCGAACTCTTGGGTCTCTAGCTTGCCATCAATCTCAAACTCAAGCCGCCACTTGGTGTCGGTGTCGTTGCGGATGGCCTTCTTGACCCATGCGCCAAACACAATGTCCTTGTGCAGGTCAAAGTGCTGGGCGTATGACTCCATGTACTCCTGGAACTCCCACGTGTCCATGTGGGTGGAATATTCTTGTCCCGACATGTTAGTCATCTGGCGTATCCCAAGCCTTGTTGAAGACAAAAGACTTACTGTCAGGCATTGGAAAATCCGACATGCCGCATGTGTACTTGCTGATGTTGGCCCTCGTCGCTGCAGCATGACGGACACTGTCAGTCGCCGTATCTCGGAGGCTGCGTCTCTGGACACAACCATCGTCTCGCTCAACTCACATCGCAGTGCCGTCGTCATGTTCTTATCGTCTGTGTATGCCCACAAGCCGCCGACCTCGGTCCGCCGTTCATACAGAGTGACCTTGAAGCCATCCTCGCGCAGGGTCTTGAGCATCGACAGGCCCGAGGACCCTGTGGGTCGCCATTAGCATATTGAGGTGAACCCTTGATCGAAAGGGCCAGAGGGTACTTACCTGCCCCGATGACTGCCACAGTCTGCTGAGCCATCCTGGCACTGGTGATTGATCTCAACGATACTGCACTTGGTGGTCGGCGCAGCATGAGCAAGCCGTGGTCCAGAAGCGATGCCAAGAAGTGTTGGCTAACAGCTGGTCGCAGGCTGAGTCTATCAGATGGCGGTATTGGTGTGGAGCAGCAGCAAGCCCCGGCGCGGTCTTTATGCGGGCGACCGCACACATAAGAAGCGATGCAGATGCTGGCGGAAGGTTGTTCATCTAAATTCACAAGCGCAATGACGCGGGGAAAAGGTGGGAAGAAGCAGGCAGTTTGCCCCCGGTCAGACATGGAGATAAGCACTAGCTCTCGGCCGTGCCCCGAGATGCGGATGGAATGCTGGTCAGCGGCGAGATCAGCAGCAAGTGCCCAATCTGGCACAAACCTGTCAGCACAAGCTTGCGCAAAGGGGGATGTCAGATTGCGACATTTGTTCCCAGGCTATCCGCTGCATCGGACTCCAGGCTCACCTTGGATAGATCTTGCAGCAACTCGGAACAGAAGCCGGAACATCATAGGTCTACTGGAGGAAGATGCTCTCAAATGGGGTTGCAAGCGCATACTGGATTTATCTGGCTTTAGAATTCCAATACAATACAAGAGGCACAGCCCGCAACCCTCAAGCAAACCCCCTGAGCAGCTACCTCGCCTACCCAGCGTTCCCCATCATGGGCGACCACCTTGGCTTCTAAATCACTTTGCCCCTGCCGCTGCCCAGCTGTCTGCGACGGCCTTCCAGTACTGCTCTGGGTGTCGGCGCATGTGCCCAACGTGCTCAGAGCCCTCAAACTCGGCCAGGTCCACCCCGAAGCCCAGGCCCTTTGCCTGCGCGGCGTGCACCTCGACGTCCTTTGCCTGGATGATGTCGTCGGCCTGCGAGTACAGGTACAGCCTGCGCGCCGGCACGGCAATGATGTCGCCCGCGTTGACTGCCGTGCGGCTGTACGCGCCCGCGTGGTGCCGCCGCAGAATCCACTCGACGCCCTTCATCATCCACAGGAAGACGTAGCAGAGCGCGTACGTGACGGCGTACGGCCAGGGGAAGCGGCGCGACATGCCAATCGCCATGGCCCGCGCCCACCGGCCGACCTGCTCGCGGAACACGACGCCGCCGGGCGTCGAGTCGAGCACCAGCAGCCGGTGAGGCATCGGCGTCCCGAACCGCTGCTTGCATGCGTGCAGCGCCGACGCCAGGTTGATCCCACCCGCGTTGGACATGGCGTGTAGCAGCACGGGGCTGTGCGGGCTCAACGCCGCCGCGCCGTCTGCGCTCGTCTTGGTCTTGGTCTTGTCGCGAGCGGCGGCCGCCAGGACGGGCCCGTCGGGGAACGCGGCGTCGATGACGGGCATCATGCCGCTGACGCGTTCGTGCAAGGGCTGGTACGCCGCCTTGAACGTGGTCGCCAGCACGACGACAATCTTGGTGACGGAGGGGAATAGCTCCCGGTAGCCGCTGATGTACTTGGAGACATGCTTGGCCTGGCCGTCACCCCAGCCAAAGATGATGATGGTCGAGGGCTCGTCTGCTGATCCTGCCGTCGTGGCTGTGGGCTCGTACTCGAACATGAAGATCTGCTCAGAGTACCGCGCCGCGCTGGGGAACGGCGATATTTCCTTGCTGGCACCCATTCCGGTTTCTTGTGATGTGTGGCTCCTCGCTTTGGCGGCAACAGTCCTTTGTTGGCGGGCGTCGTCTCTTTATCACTGTCAGACTCCAGACGACGACATGAAGTTTTGTTGAGCGCCGAAAACCCGTCGGGCAGGGGTAAGGACCCATTCGAAAGGGCGATTTCTTGTTAATTGCACCCACAGCGGTCACTGGGCACGTGGCCCGGGGCTGTATCAGTGGACAGAGATTGTGTCAGGTCAGGGGCTCTCGGCCGCTAGCAAGTGTGTGGCTGCCAGTGGAGCATCAGAGGGCCGTTGCCTAAACCACATTCTCCTAGTGTCGCTCAGGCCGAGGCCCCCAACAGCTATTCTTGGCAGGCTGGTCCCTCTGTGACGGGGCATCCTTCTCCAGAGTGCAGGCATGTGAGAGTGGTGCGTCGCCAGGGCTCTGCAAGTAGTGTGGAACACATCCGTGTGCCGGAGCCTCGCATTCGCAACCGGGCTAAGGCAAGGGCCCGTTGGCGGCTTTGTAAGAACAACAGCCTCAGCTAAATTGGCGAGGTTAAGCCAAGCCCTGCTGAGCCCAAGGGACAGGGTTCTGGGGACGGCGAAGTGATGCAGCAATATTGTCCGATCACGTGTTCAATTGGATCACTGTTCTGTCTTAGGTGTCCTGGATTGTCTCAGGTGCTTGGCCATGTATGTCCAGAATCGCAGCCATGAATTCGGGCAATATCTCTAGAGGTACTTGGTATGGACAGAGCACGAGAGAGCCGGCGGACGACTGTTATAAATACTTCTACACCTGTCTCGTACGAACCCACAATAGCCCGCTATTGGTAGTGCAGCAAACCTTGTCTTTCATTCTTAGCCCTCAAGCCTCCGCCTGGCACACGGGTGCTGGTGGCCGGTGCCCCGGAGGTCCTGCCCCGCGAGCGTGCTGCCCCTCCCGGCGTCCATGACGGGGAAGGAAGCTTGTTGACACGCACCACCACCGCCATTTGCTCCGGGCCGTGTCCATGATGGCAGAGACAGACAAGCTGGCCCATTATCGATGCCGGTCGGCTCCATAGCTTCCCCGCACGTCACCTGTGCCTGCTGCCTGGGCGCTCACTGACGTACGTGCTACTCTTCCCATTGTCTTGCTTTGCCTTGCGTACCTTTTGGAGTATTGGCTTGCTAGAGGCAAGACGCTTGTCGCCCAGCATCTCCACAAACAACCTCGCTTCACATTGAGCAGAGTCTCGACGCTTCGCACGTCCCCGAGCCATCATGGTCCGCCGCCAAGCAATGCCACTCCGCCAGGCAGAGGCATCGGTGATCCACAGTGGTGGAATCCATGCGTCGACAAAGAAGACTCTCGTGGTCCACACGAGCCTGCTCTTTGATTCTGGAGCAAAGGAATTCGTCAAGAATGTATCTGTCGAGGCGGACACCAGCACGGGTCTCATCACACGAGTCTGGACGCGGTCCGAGGACGAGCTTGTGCAGCTCGACAGCACGGCGACCGAGAACAAGGACAAGGACAAGCAGGTCATTGACCTGCGAGGCTACACCGTCATGCCAGGCTTTGTCGACTCCCACTCCCACGTGTTCCTGCACTCGTACCGCGTCACCCCCAGCATCTACCAAGAACGCGACGAGTCCCTGGTCGAGCGCATTGCGCGCGCCACAAACCACTGCCGCACCGCCCTGCTCTCGGGCTACACGACCTACCGCGACCTTGGCAGCGAGGGCATCCGCGACGTCGACATTGGCCTGCGCGACGCCGTCAACCGCGGCATCATCCCGGGCCCCCGGCTCTTCGTCGTCAGTGAAGCCCTGGCCTCATCGGGCAGCTACGAAGTCCGCCACGAGTCTCACCTCAACGGCACTGCGGTCCCGCGCATCTCGGACCCCTGTGACGGGCCCGATGGCGTCCGCGCTGCCGTGCGCCGGCGCATCGGCGCCGGGGCGGACCTCATCAAGTTCTACGCCGACTATCGGCGGCGTGCACGCCGCTTCCCCGCGCAGGCATGGCCCGGTAGCTTACCCGTGCGGTTCGCGCCTCCCTCTTTGCTCGATCGCAGTCCGTCGAGCCCTCTATTCAACCAGGAGGAGATGAATGCGATTGTGGACGAGGCGCGTCGAGCCAAGGCCCCCGTGGCGGCGCATGCACAGGACGCCGAGGCCGTCATCATGGCTGCCAAAGCGGGCGTCACAAGCATCGAGCATGGCTTCGCCAGGTCGGACGAGGCGCTCAAGGTCATGAAGGAGAAAGGAACCATCTATGTCCCGACTCTGAGCATCATCGACCAGGAGAAGGAGACGGTCGGGCAGGAATTCTGGGACGATGCAGTCGAGCAGGTTCGCAAGGCCTGGGAGATGGGCATCCCGCTGGCAGTGGGCGCGGACACGGGCGCGGTGGCGCACGGCGACAACATCCGCGAGACTGAGATCCTGCATAAGGACGTGGGCATCCCGCTCGCAGACGTCCTTGGTGCACTGACGCTAGGTGGCTGGCATGCCTGCGGCGGAGACTTGTGTGGACGCAGGTTCGGCACGCTCAAGGTCGGCTGGGCTGCAGATCTCGTGGCGCTCCAAGGTGATCCTCGCGATGATCTCCAGGCGCTGAGGAAGGCCACGTTCGTGATCAAGGATGGTGAGCTGTTGGTACGAGATGGCCGACTCATCACGGACGAGCGACCAAGGATTGACTGAGACGTCATTAATGCATGACCCACTTTCGTCGGCAACTCATGCTTGTCTTCATATGACAGTTGGTGGGTCAAAGAATAACCATAGGCTCGAGACCAGAAAATATAGAACACGGGCAATGTGATGGTGGTACTTGTATAGCTCTGCTATCCCACCTGCCATTTCAGATGTACCACTCCTCTAATCACCTAAACTCCCAGATCACTGGCCTCCTTCCCCAGCCTGATGCACCCGGTATGGAACCTCTCTCGTGGTGAGCAACAGCCTGGCTGCAATGAGAGAAGGGCGATCCTGCATGTGAGCTTCCCTAACCCACTAGCCCCAGGAGCTGAGAATTGAGGTACGCGAGTGATCTGGACTAAAGTGTAAGCGTCACTGATACCCGCATCGACAATTGGCTCCGATGAAATACGATTTGCGATCAAGCCACAGCGCGCTGTCGAAACCAGCACTAGTGGATCTGTGCGATGGAGCTCGACTCTCCAGCGCCCACGAGCCGCGCACCAGTTTGATGGGTTGTCCCCGATTGGTCACAAGCCTCTAGCCGATCGAGGAGTAACCATGCTCCCGCACCCTCCAGCTGCAAGGTTAGCCGGCCGTTGTAGTAGATCGAGAGTTCGTCCGGGGGGAAACATGGCAGCTGGAGCTTCAGCCCCGAGCTCGTCGTCTACATCACACTAGGACAGTGTAGCATGCAACCACGAGCTACCGGCTTTTGTCTGGTATGCTCTAGTCGGGCCTGGATGCTTTGCTTGGCTGACACTCCTCACTCGTGAACCATCTACGCGGTAGTTGTCAAGTCGACATACTGTGGACACGCTCGTGAGTGGAGTTCAACCCATATTCCTTGCTGCGAAGTCGCGATTTGACGTGTGCAAGTACGATGCCTTTCGATATTGCCGTGGAGGATCGTCGGCCGCGTCATCACACGTTTACTTCAACGATATTCCCACCGCGGAGTGTCAAAGCCACGATCGTTAGCTTGACTGAAGGTTTCGTGGACTAGGGAAACCTGCTTCAATGCTGCATTGCTAGCCGCTCGGCTCCAACTGTCCGACCCCACATCGATGTTTGTCCGTTCAAGAAAACATGGCGTCCATTGAAAGCTCTCACTGCGCAAGCCATCATGCATTTCAGCCGTACCCTAGTGTGCGGACAGGTAGGTTCCATGGAGGCGTTTTTCTACAGTCTTCAGCACAGCAATGGAAAGCAATGTGCATGGCTGGTGAGAGTTGGCCAGTCTTTAAGGCCCTGCACCTGCTTTCTCCATGTGCGATCTTCGTGGCCGCTCGGACCATAGCTTCCCATCGTCACACTCTAGTCTACATCGGGCCACCCTCGAGCCTACCTCGACGGATGTTGTTAGTAGAGAAGAAGTCCTAGCACCATGCAGCTCGAACATCGCCGCATATGTGTGGCCGGAGCGATATTTGGGGGAGGCCACGCCTGACTGAACTAGGAAGACATCCCGCAATACTTTTTCCAGTCAGGCACGCCATTCCCACTATCGCAACGCAGCGGAACGAATGAGTGGATGTCATGTGCATGAATAAGCTTTGAGGTAAGGCCTAGGCACTTCTACCCAGGTAGCATTGTACCCCATGAGCTGGATTCGATGCGAAGCACGATGGTAGACCAGTCGTGGCTCGAAGCTTGTTTTCCACGACCCGCCCAAGGGGCTCAGCAACAAGCCCTGCTGCCAGTCCTGGTAGGAGCATTCAAAATAGCAGCGGCCCCCTCGTGTCCTCATGTCTCGGCTGGCAGTCTCTTCTGCCACGGTCGAACAGAACCTTGCTGTCAGCCCACACCCAGCCTCTATTCCACTTTACACGTGAAAGCCCTCATCAAGTATCACGATGCATCTACGTCGAGCTCTTGTTCTTGGCCTGGCCGGTCTCGTAGCCGCACAGTCGGGCACCCCTGACCTGATCACAGCGCTCCAATCGCAGAATTCCAGCTTGTCGCTACTGATTGGTATGTGTCGGGGGGGGGGGGGGGGGAGATCATTTTCCGCCGTTGCAAAAGTCTCTGACAAACGCCCCAGGTCTCATCAGCAACACAACTGGCTTGTCCTCGCAGCTCTCACAGCTCTCAAACGTGACGTTGCTGGCACCAAGCAACACTGCTATCACCAAGATCCTGAACAGCCCCATGGCTGGTGAGCTGAGCCAGCCAGGAATCCTCCAGCTGGCTCTCAGCTACCACATTCTCAATGGGACTTACTATGCTTCCAACTTCACGAACAACACGCCAATGTTCATCCCAACTCACCTAACAAATTCCTCATTTAGCCTTGTTACTGGTAGCCAGCGCGTTGAAATACTGGCACAGAACGGCAATGTGACAGCATATAGCGCGCTTAGGCTGCCATCCAACTTTGTCACTACGGTGGGTTATTATCCTGGCCAATGAACAAGCTCGGGCTTGCACGGTTTGTACTGACAGTGCGTCGTGCAGAATGTCAATTTCACGGGCGGAACCATTCACATCATTGACAGCCTTCTCACGGTGCCTACCAATGTCTCGTACACTCTTCGCGCCTCAAACTTGACCGCGGCGGTCGGCGCTGTCCAAGCCGCTGGCCTCAACACGACCCTTGACACCACGCGGAACTTGACCATCTTTGCTCCAAGCAACGACGCCTTCAATGCAGTGGGCAGCATCTTCAACAATATCAGCATGCAGACACTGGCACAGGGCCTCGAGTACCACGTCTACGAGGGACTGGGCTACAGCAGCACTCTCACAAACACCACAGTGAAGACTCTGAGCGGCGGGAGCCTGAACATCACAGTCATCAACGGCACGGTTTTTGCCAACAATGCCAAGGTCACCATCGCCGACATTCTCGTGCGAAACGGTGTGGTCCACGTCATTGACCAGTAAGTGTCCCTATCTAAGCCATTATACCTGGTGTCAGATGGGGAGGCAAGCAATGCGCTGACGATCACTTTCTTGCAGGGTCCTGAACCCCAACGCGACGGGGAGCAACCCACAGCTCAGCGCCTCTACTACGACACCCGCATGGACCAGCGCAAGCGCTGGCACTGCCGGCGTCCCATTCACCAGCGGAATCGCTGCTCCTTCGACCACCGTCCCCGCCGCCTCGACGAGCGCGACTTCGACCAAGTCTAACCCGGCCATGGCTGTCAAGACTGGCGCAGTTGGTGCTGCCGCGCTGTTCGGCGGCGCTGCCGTCATGATGAACCTATGATCTTCAGACTTGCCCAAGTTGACTATGGATCTGCATTATGTCCCAAGCCGATCGCGTAGTCTCGTGGTTTCATTTATGGCGTGGTATGGCTAATGCAGTATTGGGAAACTGGCTATTGATGCCAAACGGCGCGTGGTGGAGATTACGGGGTTTTCGCAGCTCTCGGTACCTGGTTTCCGGCAAGTCGCTCAACGGTGTCTACAGTAATAATTGTCTTATCTATTTGCAGTCAATCCAGTGTAATTCTGCCAGACTTAGGTCTTCTTATCCTGCTATCTTTCGCTTATCACCACCGTATCGATTCGAATGGTTGTAAGAGTGTGCGACACGGCTTCGGCTTGGACGATGGTTTGTTGCTGGGTGGGTCGGTGAGAGTGACCTGGCCGATTATCTCACAGTCTATGAATGCCAAGATGTAGGTGTCTGTCCTCATGTTTTTTGCTCCAGTGCGATTTCAACAGCCAATTGGTCTTCAACGACGGGCGTTCTTGGCCTCGAGTCACAACGGCTGTCACACTATATCCTTGGAGCGTCGTTAATGACCATGGCCCGGGCACCTTTTATTTCGAGCTAGTACGATCCGACAAACAATCTCATACGTAAGTTCTCGATCCGGCTCAAGGCCATATATAGATCTGCTACGAACACCAACTTGCTGACTTTCCGGTACGGCAGATTACAGCGGCTCCATCGTCCTTCTTTCCTGTGTCGAGCTTGCCGTTGGTTGCATTGCAGCTTTGCAGCCTTCTATGCTTCGTCATACAAGGGAGATTTGGCAAGAACGACAAATCGTCCTATGGCACTTCGCAACACTCCAAAGATCTGGTGACCATTGTTGGCAGCAGTGGAATGGGGGACAACCCCTGCAAGTCAAAGTTCCATCCTGCTCGGGTATTATTCAAGCCCTCTGGTCAGGGAACGACGACAGTGCACGTGGTAGCGGTGAGGAATCCGGGAGGGATTTCACGACATAGAAAGCTCGTCTGCAACCAGCGCCATACTACCCCAAGCCCAGTTACAGGCTGTCTACACCTACTCGATTGAGATGGAGCCTCTGAACAAGAGGCCAGGGGCTAACTAAAGCAGACAACTTCGGCGAGGTTGTCGCGTCTACGCAGGCACAGCGAGGCGTGTTTGAAGGCTGTTCGATTACCCAGCTGGGATTTGGATAGTCGCTGTCAAGGCAATGACAAAATTGTTCACAAGTTCAAGTGTGTTGCTGGCGATAAGCATGGATGTGATGCAATTCCAGAGTATGTGTGCTGTGCCTGTCAGGGGTACTGACTCGTACACCCCGGACCCCACATCCAACTGAGTCTCGGGCCTAGATGTCTCCGCCCTCTGTGCGCTTTCGAAGCCGAATTGTTGCACGCTATGATTTTTGACATGAACAAAGACTCCCAGTGGTCCACTTATCCAGAAGTATCCGTCAAACCGGCCACTTGCTGTAGATGGTCAGACTCATCCGCGCTTATCTCTGGGCTATGGCAACCAACTGGCCAGTCGTAATTGTCCGTGATCGGACGAGCTACGGAACTGTTCCGGATGCTTCGGACGCCCTTACGGTGCCGTTAGCGCAGCAGACTCCCAAGAGAATGTCTTGGCGTTGCTTAAAGTGCCCTTGGTGCCTGCCGGCCCCCATGTTCGCGTGGGAACTATAGATAACCATCTCGCCTCCGGATCCAACTGAGCCTTGCATCTCTCTGTCTGGGCGGAGCTTAAGCTTATCTGCACGACAATCTGGGGCTCAGTCGGCACAGGGGCCCCCACACTTCGATGTGACCCAGCCCAGGTTCCATTCCGCTCTTCCGACGCCGGTAGTACCGCAATGCGGAGTTACGCCTATGGCCTCTGTTATGTGTTCAGTCTGCCACGGTCTCGCGCAAGACACTTGGGAGACGTGTACACTGACGGAATGCAGTCGTCAGTCAGGGAAAGACCCTTATCATGCCAAGCCGCTTCCCAGCCATGCAGGCTCAACTTGGCAAAACACGGTTCGCCGGCAAGGTGCATCACACGTGGCGGGTGGTGATCATGCTTTTTGATGCAGGTCCCAGAGCAAAACGACGCGCAGAGAGCATGGACCTCACGGCCAGTAAAGCCAGCTCCCCAGGGGCTAGTGAGCGGCTCGTGGAACAGTCCCACAAGTATAAGATCTCGGGGCGCGCATGCCTGTTTCCACTGATGATCTCGTATCAGCCAAGTCCTCTGAACTCAGCTTCATCCATCGGAACTTGTGGCGACCATGTCTGTCCTCAAGGCTGTGGTACTGGGCTGCCTAGCCCTGCCCTTCGTCCATGCCGCCCCTCGACCTTTTCAAGCTGGGCCTCGAGCAGTGGTCCCCGGCTTGTCGAGCACGGCTAGCAATGGAACCTGTCCTGCTCCAGTTACCGAGTTCACCACGGCTCAAGTCCCATCCCCTTTTAAGCCTTTCAACCAGGACGAGTTAGACGCCCTTGTGGCATGGCTCCACGCGCCCGAGCGTAACTTGAACCTGACGAAGGCCGAAGACCCCAACCTGGCCATGTCAGACAACTACATCTACCACATCGAGGAGCTCAAACCCAACAAGACTGACGTGCTTGCATATCTCGACAATGGCATCCCGATGCCCCGATATGCCCGCATCACAATGCATGAGGGTGCCAAGCAGGTCCCGGTCGTGACCGACTACTTTGTAAGCACAACTAGGCAGGTCACAATTTAGGGCCACACTCCACTGACATGTGGCATCTGCCGTTTAGATCGGCCCTCTGCCGATTTGCGACGAGACCGCAATCCAGCCACTCGATTACTTTTATAATGGAGTCAACGGACCCAGGATTCTGTTCAACGGCGCCATCAGCGCTGGGCCACGCGCAGCTGCCATCGAGGCGTTCATTACCAGAGAGATGACCGCCCTTGCCGACATTACCCAGGATGTGCTGGGCATGGCGTACTTCGGTGAAGAAGACGAACGCTCCACCTTGTCATATTTCGTCACGAACCCGTTCTCCAAGGATGGAACGCAAGCGTTAGCCTGGAGCTCGTGGCGGCGCGCCGGCCTTGCACCCTATTCTCAGCCAACCGATCTCAACATCCGCTGGGACATTGGTGGCACCGACCCCTCGCTGTACAAGCTCAACATGGTAGTGTACAACAACAAGGTCTACCACTCGGCCGAGGAGCTGCGCACTGCATGGAAGAATGGCCAGATTGAGAAGCGCCCCTTTCTGTCAGCAGATAACAGCTACATCTACAAGGACAGGAAGGGCCCAGTCCGCGCACTCGAGAATCGCATGGCGCCCACGACTGTTGAACCAGATGGGAAACGGTACAAGGTCGACGCGAAGAACAAGTACATCGAGTATCTGGGCTGGAAGTTCTACACGCGCTTCGACAGTGACATTGGCCTTCAGTTCTATGATGTCAAGTTCAAGAACGAGCGGATTCTTTACGAGTTGTCTATGCAAGGTTAGTGGCCTCGCACTCATGTAACTTCGTGTGGCCTCAATTTGAGGATATCCTGCTGATACGAGGTGTTGCAGATGCCATTGCACAGTATGCCGGTAACAACCCCTTCCAGGCCAGCACGGCGTACATGGATCGACATTATGGTATTGGAGGGCTCCTCAATCGGCTGGTGCCTGGATATGACTGCCCCTACCATGCAACGTACCTGAATGCCGATTTCAGCTACTTGCTGAAGGCTGTGACGACCAACAACTCGATCTGCATTTTCGAGGCCGACATTGGCACGCCCATAACCCGACACTTTGAGCCTTCGGTGCCAGGAAGTGCCAAGGGGTATCTGCAATCCACCAAGGGCTCGAAACTTGTGGTACGACAGATTGCAACCGTTGGAAATTACGACTATCTCTGGGACTATGTGAGTGCTTATAAAGATCTGCCGAGCTGATGGAGCTTGACTGACCGAGCCTGAATTGCAGGCGTTCTATGTGGATGGCACCATCACGATCGATGCGCACGCTTCGGGCTACGTGCAAGCCACTTACTATCGCCCCGAGGACGGAGGGCAGTGGGGTCCTCGTCTACAGGAGTCTATTCAGGGCACCCTACACACGCACGTCATGAACTTCAAAGCCGACTTTGATCTGATTGACACTGCAAACACGTTCGTTAAGACAGACATTGTGGTTGAGAATGTGACCAAAGAGTGGGCGCCAGAGCTCGGCGAGTTTGAGATGATGCGATACAACTTCACGACGATTGAAACAGAAGCACAGGGCCTGTTGCCAGGCATTAGCAACGGCCAGACCATGTACACAGTCGAGAACACGGCAAAGCTCAACAAGTGGGGTGTCCCCCGCGGCTATCGCATAGTACCAGGGCTGAGCAACGTTGGCCTCACGTCCCAGACGAACCCATTCTTCCTCAAGTCGGGCCAGTTTGCCAAGCAGCCATTTGCCGTAAGCAGACAGCACGACACTGAACCTGCTGCGTCGGCTGCCATGAACCAGAACGTCCCCCATGCACCCCTAGTCGAGTTCTGGAAGTTCTTCGAGGACGGGGAAGATCTCGTCCAGCAAGACATTGTTGCATGGGTCAACCTGGGCATGCAGCACTACACTCGGTCCGAGGATATGCCCAACACTCTCATGTCCGAGGCACACTCGAGCATCATGTTTGCGCCCCAGAACTGGGGCGAGGCAGAGTTGACGGTGGATCTCCAGAACGCCATCATCTATAATGGCAACGACGGTGAAGGACCCCTGCAGCCCGAGACGAACGGTGTTTCTCCGCCCGTGTGTTTCCCTCTGGGTAACCAGGACGGGCTGCTGGGCGTGTGGGAAGGTGTGGCCGCCTGATTGTAGATACGAATATTTAAACCACGGCAGACCCAGGTAGACAACGCATCAAGGCCTTCTTCAGAATTAGAGCCCTTTTATCTAATCAATGCACGAGATGTTCGCCCGGGACCGTGTTGTGGTCTTCCAAGCAATCGCATAGCCGGAGCAACTAGTCCGCTTAGAGGGGCATGTGTGCAATTGACTAGGCTCATAATGACGCGAGACTGATGGCTGCTCCGACGTGGAACCCGAGCTGCACAGCTTCACGCTGCAGGTGAGCCAATCGAGTCTCACATGTCTTCCAGCTCGACCAGGGCTGATTGACGAATCAACAACGGAGTGCATGCTCTTGGCAGGCACGACTGTCGTAATCCTGACCATTATACTGTCTTGTGAGGCTCATTACTTGGAACTCAGACCCAATGTCGGAAAAAGAAGTGCGACCAAAGGTTTGGACGAATACCAGTATATGTCTACACATCGTCCGGTCCGCTCGAATGCTTCTTGCAAGTGGCCTCACCAGCCGCTACACCCCTAGTCTGTCTCCCTCATCTCGATAGGTCGTTTCAAGGTCAGAAGGAGCTTTTCAACCCCTGTCATTCCGCTATCCCTGGACAAATTCGCACGCAGTGCTTCGACGGCGACGCTACAATTAGCCCCCGCCAGTCTTCAGACGACCGACCAGAATGACGTCCTCCACTGTTACCAGTGGCGTCTTTACCCAGTCATCCGGTATCACGGAGCCAGTGTGGCTGCACGACACGCCGCACGAGAAGCTGCCAAAGTCAGAAAGTCTCTCTGAAAACATCGAGACTGATATATGCGTCATCGGCTCTGGCATATCCGGCATCTCGATTGCCTATGAGCTCGTCACCCGCGGCCGCGAGGTCGTCCTTGTCGAAGCTCGTGAGATTCTCTCTGGCGAGACAGCACGAACAACTGGACACCTTTCGAATGCCCTCGACGACGAGTATCCGGAGATTGCGAAGAAGCACGGCGAGAGTGGTGCTAGAGCAGCTGCGGAAAGCCACAGCTGGGCCATAGAGCGTGTGGGCACGATCGCGTCACAGTTGGGCATAGACTGTGAATACCGTCGGCTTCCTGCTTACCGCGTCTCTCAGTTCGAACGTGGTACCGCGGATTACGAAAAGGACGTCAAGCACATCCAGGAAGATGTTGCTTATGCGCGAAAAGTTGGCATCAACGCATCATACGATGACGGGCTGACCATCAAGGGGTGGCAGGGCAAGATTGATCAACGTAGTGGTGGTATTTATGAGGATCAGGCCACTTTCCACCCGACCAAGTATGTCGTTGGTGTACTCGCGTGGCTGAGGCAGCAGCCTAACTTCCGGGTCTATACCAACACTCGGGTCATTTCAGTCGAGGAGAAGGGCGTGGAAATCCTCGGCCTGGGGAGCAAGACTTGCTACGTCTCCACACAGTCGCAAAACACCATTACGTGCGCATTTGCCGTCGAGGCCACAAACGTGCCACTGCAGAAGCTCAGCGTAATTGCACAAGAAGAGTACCAGCGCACATACGCCATCGCCATCCGCGTTCCCAAAGGTAGTGTTGCAGACTGCCTCATCTACGACTCTGCCGACCCATACAAATACGTCCGCGTCACTCCATGCGATGACAAGGACGATTATCTCGTCGTTGGCGGGTGTGACCACGCAGTGGGTCAAGAGCCTACTCACGGGCGATTCGAGGAGCTTGAGGCCTGGACTCGCGAACGGTTTCCTCAAGCAACAACGACTGACTACAAGTGGAGTGGTCAGGTCTTCGAACCAGTTGACTACATGGCATACATTGGGCAAAATCAAGGAAATAAGCACATATACATTGTCACCGGAGACTCAGGCAATGGCCTGACTCACGGCGTGCTGGCTGGTAAACTCATCGCGGACGAGATTACTGACCAGCCAAACAGTTGGAGTAGCCTTTATTCGCCCAAGCGCATCGCCAGCACTCTCAAGTCCGCCCCGAAAATGCTCGCCCATGACATGCAGATCAATACCCAGTACAAGCGCTTCTTGCAATCGGACATTACAGATATCGAAGACCTTGTCCCTGGGAGCGGAGGCGTGCTCAATCCCAAAACAGGCACCCCGGTTGCGGTCTACAAGGACGAGAATGGCCAAGTGACAAAGCTGAGTGCGCTTTGCCCTCACATGAAAGGCGTTGTGTGCTGGAACGCGACAGAAAAGTCGTGGGACTGTCCAGTCCATGGAAGCAGATTCGGTGCGGAAGGCACTTGTGTTCAAGGACCAGCAAAGATGGGTCTGACACGTATGAAGTGATTCGAGATAATGAAGCTACATTCCCCATGTTCTCCAAACTCGGAAAACATATCACACGCATGGCATCCTTCAATGAGAACTAGAGTGTGTCGCGTTATATATTGATTTTTGATCGTATTTCTTGTGTTCCCGGTCCGCCCCGCTTACCAGTCCGCCTTCATCGGGTCTGGCGGCGCCGGGTCATTCCGCAAACTCTTTGCGAAGTGTGCCCGCATCTTGAGCATTGGCTGCAGTACCCACGTGTTAAATACCAGTACGTCCGACTCCTCTTTAGGATCCCTCGTCACATTGAACAGATATGGACTCTCCAGCTTGCCCTGCCCCTCGTTGACTTTGGGCTCCCAATAGAAGTGCAGCTTCCAATCCCGCCACTTGACCGCGCGGAGGTCGTTCTTGATGTAAAATAGGAAGCCGTCCCGCGGAGACTTGGTGTTATTTGGGTTCTGGAAGAACGCTGTCTGATCGACGCCGTCGATAGGCCGGTCTTGCGGCACCTGAGCTCCCGCGATGGAGATAATTGTGCTGAAGATATCGGTGACATGTACGATGTCGTTTGAGGTAACGCCTTGGGGCACCTTGCCGGGCCAACGGATCATGAATGGGACACGCAGGCTTCCTTCCATGGCTGTGTGGTATGTACCTGTCCATGGCCCTGCAGTTCCACGGTACGGTGGGCGAAATTCGGGTCCGTTGTCGGAGGCAAAGATGACGACCGTGTTGTCGCGAACGGCTGCGGGAAACGTGTCGATATGATCCAGGAGCTGACCGACGCGGTGGTCCATCTCGACCATGGAATCGGCAAAGTCGCCATTCATGGTTCTGCCAGCAAAGTCGGCATGAGGGAGAGTCGGGAAGTGCAGGTGAACCAGCGGGTGGTACAGGAAGAAAGGCTTCTGCCCAGCCTCAGCAGAGACCCTTCGACTCAGCCAATCTTTCGACTTTTCCACCAGGTCGTGGTCGATGCACCGTCGCTGCTCGAGGTCGTAGATGCAGACCTGCTCCGACTCACTACCAGCCTCACCCTTCATGATGTACCCAAACTCGGCCGCATCACTCGCGAAGCCGGTCGCTGTGGGGAACTGTGTCTCATCAGTCGTCCGGGGGATGCCGTACCACTCGTCGAAGCCACGGTCCGATGGATAGCGGCCGGGGACATCGCCGAGATGCCACTTGCCAAAGTGTGCGCTCGTGTAGCCAACCTCGCGGAGGATCTCTGGCAGCGTCTTCTCCCACGGCGTAAGTCCTTGGGGAAGTCCCAGAGGCACTGACTGAAGACAACCAGTGCGGATAGGATGACGCCCTGTCATGAGGGCAGAGCGCGTAGGAACGCAGTCGCTTTCGACGTTGAAGTTGTGCAGCAGCAGGCTCTGCTTGGCAAGCGCATCGATGCGAGGCGTAGGCGCACCACGCAGGGCACCGCCGCCATAGCAGCCGAGCTCACCCCATCCAAGGTTGTCGGCGAGGATTAGCACCACGTTGGGCTTGCTTGGGTCTTCTGACATGGTGTCGTGAGCTAGGGAGCGTGGTCTGGGTCGACTTCGAGAGACAGCACCTGGGCGGAAACCGACGAGGAGGTGCGAAACGACAGCTGGACGCTGCTGAGGAGGCAGCTGGTGACGAAGAACATGGTCGATGGCGTCAAGAGCGCTAGTTTGACGAGCTGGGCAGATGGTAGATTATTCACGATAAATCAGCGGGCACCGGGACCCTGTCTTCCGGTCATGTTGGCGGATCAAGGGCCTGTTGAGTCTTCGAATGGACGGACTCGGCCCCCGTGGGTGGGCCGCGAGTCAGCCCGCGCACGGGACACGGAGTCCAAGTCCGGCGCGGGCCTTGCCCGTTTGGGGACCCCCGGTCGTACCGGCCCTCCAGCGCATGCGGAGGCAACGTTGATAAGGCTGCGATACCTGCCAACCGGGCCCTCCCTGGCCACGGCGCGCTCGATCTGCCTGGAACAAGGCCCAGCCGGCTCGTCAAGCAAAGCCGCATTCCCCAGATAAGCCCCTCGTTCCAGGGCCAGCGCTTTCGGAGCCGGAGAGGCAAGCCGATGTCTCGGCCAGCAGTCCTCGACTACTTATGTGCTGTTGAAGCCTCCGCTTTGGAGAGGCTGCGTCAAGGCTGTCTTCGTTCGAGCCTCACGACAGGCATAGATTGACATTTCTTTGACAACCAAAAGCATCTCCAACGGTGACCGCATACCCGGTTCAACACCACCGGAGTCACCATGTCCTACGCAACGGATCCCGAAGCCCCTGCAGCTCAGGAGAAGCTCAGCCAGTCCATCTCCAAGGTGTCAGAGCATGGCAATGCCACAAAACTCACCGATAGCGACGAGGGCCAGATGGTGATCAACAAAGACTGGACTGATGCTGACGAGAGAAGCGTTGTGAGAAAGTACGTCGGCCCCATCTGCCATCCTCTCTCGCATTGAACTCTCTGCCTCCTGCCGTCGCGTCTCTGTGCATTTACTGATACTTCGTGTTTCCAGGCTCGACTTTCTCCTCATGCCATTGCTTGTCCTGGGGTTCTTCGCGCTCCAGCTCGACCGCAGCAATATCTCCAATGCCCTGACTTCGACAATCACCACAGATCTTGGCGTAACCCGCGCAGAGATCAGCAGGGGCAACCAGCTGCAGCTCGCTGGCATCATCATTGCGGAGATCCCCGCCAACCTCCTGCTGCAAAAGATTGGCAGTTCGCTATGGCTATCGGTCCAGTGCCTCAGCTGGGGACTCATCGGCACCTTTCAGGCGTTCATCACCAACAAGAGCTCATACTACGCAACTCGCTTCCTCCTTGGCTTCTTTGAGGCCGGATACATTCCCGGCTCTATGCTGCTAATGAGCCTCTTCTATACGCGCAAAGAGATTGCCGTTCGCACCGCTGTGTTCTACTTCGGCAACTACTTCTCGGTTGGCACAGGATCCCTCATCGCTGCTGGCGTGCTGCAGCTGGAAGGCATGCATGGATGGCCCGGCTGGAGATGGCTGTTCCTGAGTAAGTTGAGGTTACATTTTGTTTCTTCTTCTCGCTTGCATATCGTCATCTCGGCATGGCTCTTGCTAACATGACGCTCGTGTTCTCCAGTTGACGGCTCCATGACCCTTATCATGTGCATCGCTTTCGTTCTACTATTGCCTGCGTCACCCTTGCAAACCCTTCCCTTGTGCCGGATCAAGGCGCTCGACAGGTTTTCAGATCGGGAGCGGCAGATCATGAACTCGCGCATCCTGCTTGACGACCCTACAAAGCGCGAATCATTCCACAAGCTCGGCTTCATGCCTATCCTGAAGACTCTCGCCGACTATCGCCTTTGGTGCCACTTTTCCATCAATCTGCTCGGTCTGGTGCCTAAAGGCGGCTTGCAGCTCTACTCCCCATACATCATCAAATCTCTGGGTTTCAGCACGACCAACGCCAATGCCCTGTCCTCCATTTCCAACTACGGGGTGTGCATCCTGTCTTTTGCCGTAAGCTGGGCGTCTGACGCCACCGGGTGGCGTGGTCCATGGGCCATGTTGACCTGTGCGTTCCCAATGGTTTTTGCCGGTGTCCAGTTCGCCCTTGCGCCTATGAATGTCAGCGCCTGGACTCGATTTGCTATTTTCACCCTTCTCAACTCGGCCAACGGCATCGTGCAGACCATGAACGACGCCTGGCTCAGCTCCAACGCAACAAGCCATCGCCAGCGCAGCATTGGGCTGGCCATTGCCGTCATTGGCAGCAATCTTGGTGGCCTGGCTGGCCAGCAGCTATTTCAGGATAGCGATGCACCGACCTACAAGAGTGCATTCATCGCCGTGCTTTGCCTCTATGCGGCAAGCATGACCATGATTGGTGTCCAGATGGCAATCTACTGGCGATGGAATAAAAGAGCCGCCGCGCGTGACGACGTAAGCGGTCAGGTTGACGGAACGGTTCCTGATGCTGAGCAAGCTGTAGCTGTCACGAGTAGTTCTCAGGGTGGCCAAGGTACGAATATTCGTAGGAGATACGAGCTGTGATGCCGTGCAGTTCACGGAGAGGTACCAGCCGCATCAACTCCCTGTATTTAGTGATTTACCAGTTGACTCAAGTTCTCTTTGGAACTTTACAAACAATCATTTTGATGTGAGCTTCGTGTGTGACATTTAATTGTGCCGTGTAGACCTGAACCTGGCCAAGGTCCGAATCAACGTCAATTCAACAGATTCAATAGCAAGCAAGCGAGAAGGCGCTCCAGGCATAAGCCGAAGCCACGCGCGCCCGCGTCCGCCCCTTTGAGCACGCCGAAAGGCTACCAGTCGCTCTCAATCAGTTGGCTATCGTGGGGCCCATGGGAGTCGTATTGCCCCCACCATGGGCTGGTCAAGCACGCTACCGCTGGGATTCTTCACGTGCTAAGTGGCCCCAGGCGGTCTGGGACCACTGCTAGCGCCGGGGGTTGTACTCCGTCAATCGCCACTCTTTGGGCACGAGCATGTTCCATCCCACATCTTCCTGAAAGCAGCACCACCACCCACACAGGGATCCTCACCCAACCAGTAGGATCAATCCCATCTCCACACGACTCGGGAGCTGGAAACGGACACTATACCCAGCCGGGCTGCTCATGCCCTGGTAGCTCTGCCGATGCAGTCCCACAGCACCCGGCAGATCTCGTAAGTGACGGCCACCGAAGCACACACCCATGATTGAAAGATTTCCGAGCTTAGCTTTAACACTGATTTCAGTTGCAAGCGCTGTCAAAAGCGCAAGGTTGGTCCTATCTCATGACCCCTGGAAGGAAGTTATTGAGCTGACAGTCACGTTCATTCTTTCCACAGATCAAATGCTCGCGCACATTCCCTTGCGTAAATTGCACCACGACAGGTGTCCCCTGCGAGTTCCGTAATGATGGCGCTCGCAAGTTTCCAATATCACGCGACTACGTCGAGTCGCTGGAGACCCAGGTCGCAAATTTCGAGCACTTCCTTGCCCAGCTCAAAGCTACACCTGCCGGGAGGCAGAGGGACGCGATGATTGACGACCTGCAGCTCACAGATCATCATGACCAGTCATCCCAGCACGCATCATCTGCAAACGACAGTCAACCCGGACGTGAAGTGGAGGTTGGCCATGGGCATCTTGTTGACCGGACTATGAGTGAAAGGACCTCGCCTGCATCCTGGAACGACCAAGCCGTCCTGCTTCCTGGCGGTATGGATGGTGAGTGCGCCCACACTTCATCCTGCTCAGCACAAACCAACGAGATGGAAAAGACTGATAAGTGTGTGCCTATCTTTGACATGATCGTAGCAAACCTCGTCTATCACGGGCCTACGAGTATCTATAGTGGCGTTCTGGGGACTTCAGAAACGGAGACGCGGCACAGCCAGGGCGAAAATGCCTCGTCCGCAGAGGCAACATTGCGGAACAAGCTTCCACAGAATTTGGGGCTTCCACTGTCCCTTGAGCTGTACCTCGACACTGGAGAGCGCCGGATCAGCGAGCTCATTGCACTATTCTTTCGCTGGCAATACCCACAGTTCATGTTTATCGACCGAGAAGCCTTTATCCTCGACTTCCGCACTGGAACATTTGGCGGCCAGTTTTGCTCCTCCGCACTCGTCCACGCCATTAGCTCCATTGGTGCCCTTATGACGCCACCATCACCAGGATCCGCCGCGGCCTCCTCGGCGACTGTCTGTGGGGAAGAGTCTCGGAACCACGCCGAGGCGGCGACGCGAATCCTGTTGGGCCCGGGACTATCCACGCCACATACGACATCCGTGCAAGCTTTGCTCTGCTGTGGCTTCTACGAGATCGGGCAGGGCAACTTTTCACAAGGCTGGCTATACTCAGGTTCGTCAGATCACCATGCCGGGTTTGGGTACTTGATGCGTGAATGCTCTCGTGGCTGACGATAGGCAGGTATGGCATTTCGCATGGGACAGGATCTTGGCTTCCAGCGCGATCCCGGCGTATGGGAGCGTTTCCGTTCGCCCGAAAATGATCCTTTGGCGCTCCAGAAGGAGTTTCATCGGCGTATCTACTGGGGCTGCTACATATCCGACAAGTTCTTCAGCCTCTTTCTCGGCAGACCATGCTTCATGCACGAACTCGACAGCGATGTAGAGCCAAGCCGCCCAAAGCCGTAAGTCCTTCCTGGTCGGTGTGGCGAGTACTCTTCGTCTTCCCGCCCATACGTATGAAAGACGGTGTCCAGCTAATCCTCAGCCCAATTACCAGTCAAGAGCCGATCTTTCGGGACTGGCTACTCGAGCGTGGGCTTGGCCACCTGCATGAACAGACTCCTGTCGTCCCAAAGTATACACTTGTCTTCAACAAGCAGATTGAGATAGGCACCATAATTCGCGAGGGCTTGACGATGCTGTATTCGCCCAAACGTTGGTCAACCACCGGTGATCAGCCAGCAAACCTGTCCTTGAGCACCATCAACGCCAAGCTACTACGTTTTAAAGAGCACCTTCCAGCGGAGATGCGTCTCAAAGAATGGACCTCACTGTCAGAGCTAGTCCCGCCTCACCTCGCTGTAATGCAGTAAGTAAAACTACATAGCTCGCGTATGGGCTCCATCTCGTGATCGAGCGCCGAGCGCTAATTCAGAGCGCTTGCAGCGTCCTATATCATTCCACGTTGATAGCGTTCAACAGACCATTCCTTCATATAGGCCAGCCCAGGCCAACGGAGGAGCCATCCTCCATAAGTCGATCTTCCGGCAGCTCCGAGCCCGCTCATATGTGTATCGAGTCCGCAGAGCGCATCTTACATATCCTGAAGCGTTTCAAGGCGCAGCACGAGCTACGGAATGCACCGCTCACACTCGTCCATGGCGCCATCAGTGCTGTCAGCGCGCTGCTGGCTGTTTATTCCCTTAGAGGGGGCCCCGGTATGCAGCAGCTAGGAGATCAGAGCACCGCGGCAAACCTGGAAACGGCGACTCAGTCAGGAGCCGTTCACGACAACACGACGACCCTTGTCAACGCTTTCTCTATGCTTCTTGGGGATCTCCAGAGCACATGGCCAATTGCGGGAAAAGCACTACAGCGGCTGAACAAGGTGGTTCGGACAAATGGAAAGGAAATGTCGACCCCGTCGAACCCAATCTCAACCTTCCACCAGGAAGATGCAATCGGCCTGGACAATTTCCACGACTTTATTTGGGGATCCAGTCTAATCAGCGGTGAAAATCTGGGAAACAATGACATCTCTATCTGACATAACACGAGTATACTTGTAAAGTAATACTATGCACTCTCGTATACGCTCTAGGGTATTCCAGGTCAATGAGTTCATAGGCGGCCGTCTGGGAAGCTGTCATTCCAATCACTTCTTGGGCCTCAAAAGCAGACATCGCATGGGTGCACTTAGTGTTTATTCTAGGTGACTCTTTTGTTATCCACAATGTCGCCATCTGTCTTCCTTGTCTTGAAATCATGATGGTCCGAATAATTGGACCAACACACGAAACTTGCAGTCGCTGAGCGACAAGGGTCGGTTCCGTGCGACATTGAGTCTGAAGCAGAAGTCCAGAGATTCAGATCGGCGATTTGTGCGCTGGGCAGGCCGTATCCTAGATCGAATGCCACAACAGCGCCATGCATGCCAGCAATGGTGATAGATTGACCCAGAACAGTCGCTGGCCAAAATGGGAAGCTTGGCTTTGACTCGTATTGCATCAAATTTATGTTTTTGCCAATAGTCACGCAGATGCTCGGGACGCTCCCAATATCCCGCCGCACTCGAAGTAGTTGCACCTACATGAAGCTGTGGCAATCAGGACTAGTGATGGAATTTGTGATAATGCTGTGTAGTGCTTTCGACGATGGAGCCGCACATGTGTGAGTGGAGCTAATATGTCAGGAGTCATGACCCTGTTGTGGCTGGGACCAGATATAGCATGTAACTGGTATTTGTGCGTGCTCATGTCGATCATGCTGGATAAAAATCACACGGCTGAAACTGTTTGAACTAGATGTGGCCACATGCAGTCCTTCATGCCTGGCTAGTGCTCAACATAGATAGCACAAGCCTCGTAGGGCGACAAGCACTTGTCATGCGTCGCTTCGTGTTGTTAAGCCTCTTGTGATTGAGTGCTGGTGAGCCTCGGCATGGCTTCGTCGCTGTTAATCACCCTGCTGTTTTCTTTCCCCGCGAATCACAAGAGTCCGGGCACGATAACTGAACGTAAAACCGAGATGGGGTGTTTGATAACTCTGAGTAATTGAGGGAAAGCAGCGCCGATCATGAACAGGGCCTGTGGACGGTGCCTCGAACTAACAAGGCAAGGCTTTGGAGGTATTGCTGTACCGTTCTGGCCTTCCGACGTGCATTTTCACCCAGCTGTTTAAGCGCGATCTTATTGTGGCTTCTATGGATCCCGGAATATCTCCATCTCGAGAACAGAGGATGACGTAAGATTTGGCCAGCCGAGTTTGGTCCCTGATTTTGGTCTCATGAGATATATGGCATGGACGCGATAGCTTGGGCTTAATAGTGAATCCGGAAACACTTCTAATTTGGGAACTCAAGATTACGTGAGCCTCGATCCCCGAGATTCGCCTAATCACAACCCCTGTAATGTGGCAGCATTATCGGCGTGGCCAACGCATCTACATAAGAGCTCCGTTGGTCGGCTTCATGAAAAGAACCTGACTCAGGTTCACTAGTATATGCTTCGAAAGCACCACCATCGAAAAACATCTGGATCGCGACATTACCGCCGATACTTGCGCCACACATTCTTCGTTCTTTGGTCTACACACCAGTATCTCAAGCCCCACAGCCTTTCTTGGCATAGCATCTTGTGTACTCGTCACGACGAACTGCCCTAAGCCCATAACAATCTCACCATGGCCAAAATGCTTGCTGAGCACTTCAACCGGGACGGCCATGAGCTCTTTCTCACCGTCCAGGGTCCTGAATCTGGAAGACCCGTTCTCTTTCTCCATGGCGTAACATGAGTGACTGGAGTTTCCAGCTTCCCCTCTTCTTGCAGACTTTCACATGCTTCCGGGTTATCACGATGGATATGCGCAACCATTGCGCGAGTCGCTATCGTGGAAAGTCTAACGAGGACGGCAGTACCAATGACACCAGCAAGGACGTGGCTATCAAGACTCTCTCTGAAGATGCCCCCGCCAATCTGTCTCATATTGGCATTGGTCATAACAACAAAGCCATCGTCATTGGTCATAGTGTTGGGGGTGTTGTGGCCGTCGAACTCGCACATGCTCACCCATCGCTCGTAGGTGGCCTGGTGCTCCTTGATCCTGCCTACCTCGCACCAACGGAGGGTTTCATCCAGCTCACCCAACAGCTACGAGACGACTACACCGTCGCTATTGCCGCCTTCTTCGACGCTGTATATAGCCCGGACACTCCTGAGCACATCAAAACCTGGCACAAGCTAAGGGCCTGGGGCGCCGATCGTTCATCAACTATAGGAGCTGTCGAGGAGCTGGCTAAGTACATCGGGCCCAGCGGTGTAGAATGCGCCAAGCGAACCCGAACCAACGTGCCTAGACTTGTCGGGAATTCTATGCCACAATTTTTGAAAGTTGAGCGGGAGGCTGGAGTAGATGATGTACGTGACAGCCTCGTGGCTCTCGAGGGCGGCCATTGGATGATGAAGGTGCGCCCAGACGCCCTGAACACTCTGCTCGAGAACTGGCTAGATGAGAACTCGTTCCTAAGCTAGTGAGCCATTCATGCGAGTGAGCTACCCTCTATGCACGCGGTCGGCAAAGTAGAATATAATTCAGCTGAAATACACGACATAATGTAAATGAAGAAGGAAGTATGATCATAATGGGCGTACAAGCTGCGGTCTTTACCCTTGTAGGATTATGTTGACATAGTGAAGTACGGTATGCTAATACCCAGCTCATACTTCTCCCCTGTCTTTCATCTATTAGTTGAGGGCCAGAGATTGTGAAAACGACCAGTCAATATTCAGTTGCTTGCTATTATTCAAGCTATAGAGCGGGAGGAGTAACATGCAGTGGGCGCTTCACCTCAGGGGAGCCACCATCGCGATCGCGCTTTTCAGCACCACGACGCGCGAACGTCCGACTGCCTGGGTCGCGCCGCGCCGTTCGGCGGAACAGTCTCGTGAGCAAACTCTGCACGAGACACATGCTCACGGTTGCAGACGTCGTACAGCAGTTCTTGCCGTTGCCAATACACGTCTGCCCATTGGGGCAGTGCTGTGCTCAGGCACGAGAATATGGCTTGGGCTCAACCCGCCTCTCCGAGCCTACAAACCCCTATCACATAAGTGCAACCCTCGTAGTACTTGTGAGCTCTACAAGATGGAGCGACTACAGACATTGCTACAAGCTCCGAGGACCTTCTCCAGTGGACGCTACACCCCAAACAGTCAACTATCCTTCATGGTTGCCAAAAATGATGCCCTTCCGAGAACGTCAACATACTGGTGCGCATGCGGGGTGCCTGAACGAGGAATCTGTCGATGTCCTCCGCAAACAAGCAATTGTTGTCCTGGAAATCGCCGGTTTGCGGTATGTGACTCGGACATTGAGGTCGGCGATTTAATGACAATGACCGCTGCGTGGGAGGAGTGCATAGCCTTGAGGCCAGCTAAGGGAGGTGGTGACGGATACCATTACCTTGTTGACGGAGCCGCTTTCGTTGATGGGCTGAGTGACTCGAGAACATTGGACAGTCGCTATGTGGATGAGATTGCTAGTCTGTTACTAGAGAATATTATACTGATGTGACTACGCTGGCGATTTAGGCTGTGAGCTGCTGACCTACCTCTTGAGCGCCCATTCAATTGTCCTAGCCAATCAACAGATCTGTATTCGAGCTGAGAACCTAAGCCTACGCCAGGGCTCCGACACCTTTACGGCTTCCACTCCGTATAAGGCTTATCCACAACCATATCCTTGACAGTCGGCAGCGGCCCCTCTCCCTCCCAAGTATTGCCAAATGCAACGCACATCCTCATCAGCTCCCTCCATTTTTTTCCCGGCGCGATCTTACCAGATATGCAGTTGGGCGTGAGTGAGTCGCTGTTGATAGGCACGAGGGCGGCACGGCCTAGGAGTGCCTCGACGGCCTGCTGCGCGAAACTGATGGCCTCCTTGGCGTCTGCAGGCACGCCCGTCTCATCGAGCTTGCAGATGCGCGTATTGGGCAGCTGCTCCTGAAGGTACTTGATTATGTTTGGGTTGCGCGCGCCGCCGCCGCACATGAAAATCTCGTCGATATGGTCCGGGTCGATGCCGTAACTGGGCAGGAAGGTGCGGTACTGGCGGATGATGTTCTGGCTCGTGATGCGTGTGACTGTCGCCAGCGTGTCATACTTGCTGCATCCGGCCGCCTCGCACTTGTCGATGATTTCTTGGCACTCGTTATCGCCGAACACCTCGCGGCCCGTCGTCTTGGGCGGGTGATGGTTGATGTAGGCGTTGGCAGCCAGAAAGTCTTCGACGATCTGATGGTTGACGGTACCCTGGGCGGCCCACTTGCCGTCCTCGTCGTACTCCTTCTCGCCGTTGGTGAAGTGCCGCATGGCGGCGTCGATGAACATGTTACCCGGCCCACAGTCCCAGTCGACCATGGCGTCGACGCCGCCCTCGCTGTCGGGGGGGATCAGGCAGAGATTGGCGATGCCCCCAATGTTCTGGCACAGCCGCATCTTATTCGGGTGGTGGAGGAGGAGGCCGTCGATGAGGGCAACCAGCGGTGCGCCCTGTCGGCCAATAGCTTGTTCGGCCTGGCGGAAGTCGGTGATGGTCGTGATGCCTGTCTGGGCGCTGATGATGGTGCCTTCTCCCAGGCAGAAGGCAGAGCGCGTCTCGCCTTGCTTGGGCATGCTGAGCAGCCAGATAGTCTGGCCGTGCGAGCCGATCAGATCGATGCTGTCCATGGCGACGTTGTGCTTCCCGCAGAACTCGTGCACGGCATCGGCAAACATCTCGCCCAGCTGGACGTTCAGCTGCGACATGGCGCTAGGTGTTGTCCTGGTCTCGCGGAGCATCTTGAGGATGGGCTTCTTCATCCGCTGCGGCACGGGGATCTCGTCGTACTGTTTGGATAAAGCACATTGGCAAATTGTCATTAGAAAGACATAACAGAAGACAGGCTTTCTCACCTTGAGAACCTCCATATGTAGAGGAGCAGTCGGCGACTCTTGGCGGTACCGCACGAGGGCGCAGTCGATACCGTCCATAGCAGTACCGCTGTTCATGCCCAGCACTGTCAGATCCAGAGACCCGTCAGCGCGCCGGTGAACCTCATTGCCCTTGGTGGTGTGGCCGTTGATGCCATTGGTGTATCCGAGTGAGCCCATTGTGGAGAGTTGTGCGAACAGTCGAGTTTGCTTGATCGAGTCCCCTCTCAAGCCATGTCCTGGACGGCCTCCAAGAAGTTATATCTCCGTCCCAGGGGGAGCCGGATCCTGCTCTTCTCCCATACCCATCACTTACTCGTGGCCCGACGTGGACTCACCCCGCACGGAAACAGCACTCTACAGTAATTTCTGGGGAAGCTAGACCCGCATTGCAGTCGTGCCGACGTTACTGGAGGACTCGTTTCGAGCAGGATGTCCTCGAGACGAAGAGTGGAGTACCGCTAAGAATCGTCACTAAGTACAGTTAGCGCACGAAAGCCTCGGAACTCTCCGTTGCGCGTGTGTGGCTAAACACAGCGCGAAGCGGAAATGGCGTTACGCGAGGCTCGGCAAACATCGGCACGACTTTCCCAATTTGGGATGAGGTGTCCAAACCTTCTCCATATGCCACGTGCTGGGCACAATATTTCGATGGGGATCACAGGAGCGACCACGTCCGTGATCCACTGCGTGAAGACGGCCCGGTTGATAGGACCCCAGTCTCGGTGAAGTCTGCAGTGGCGATTGTAGGTCGTCCGACAGTCTGTATTTCAATATGTAAACCTATGGCCGTTCCTCTTCCCTTGGCCGATGCTTGAGTTAGAACCGCTTGATCACGACAAAGATTCGCATTTCTTCAATCGCAAATATGCCTTGCACCAAACAGCCCGAGACCGCAAAAGAGGTGTGGACCTCAGAGGAGGGGTCTATGGCCCGCGAAACGGCAATTACCAGGTGGCCGGGCATTGTACAAGGCATGATCGACGACCTGGACCAGAGCTTTGCACATTCCGAGGTTGCAGAGCAGGTCGAGGAGGGACGGCGCATACAAGCCACCCTGCGCATCATTAAGAACGAAATCAGCCAGGATAAGCCATTGCAGTGCGTACCAAGCAGCATTCTCTCTGATGGTTGCTAACGCAGTCTTGAATTTCTTAGCCCCCTGATGCCAGACGGCCGCTCTGACATTGATGGCTTCAACGCTCAGCTCAAGTCCTTCGGCAACATCACATGGCATAACGCGCCCTGGCTATTCGCCGAGTGCTATCTCTATAGGTTCGTCCGAAATTGCCACTCCTTTGCTCGCCCGGCGCTGACAAACTCAGATGCGTTCAAACGCTTTTTGGCCGCTCCACTCACTGGCGCACCTATGACATTTTCGCCCGTCAAAAGGTCTCCGCGTTTGTCGCCTCCCACGCCGCTGTTGAGGAGCTCTGTGAGCGCTATGTGTCCCTCACTTCAGCGGGCGCCTTCTGCAAGACGAGCGAGGAAGAACAGGCCCTCATTTTTAGCGAGATGACCGAAATTGCTCTCTGGGGTAACGCCACGGACCTGAGTCTCTTGAGCCACCTGAGTCTCGACCAGATCCACTCGCTCCAGGGGGCGCAGGCTATCCAAGCAGGGCAAGCCCGCATTGTCAGCAACGACATGGCCGTGGCCTGGGACCACCTCAGGTCCAACCGGGGCAAGCGGGTCGACATCGTCCTTGACAACTCGGGCTTTGAGCTGTTCACCGACCTCGTCTACGCACTGTACCTTCTTGATGCCGGCCTCGCGAGCTCTGTGAAGCTACACGTGAAGTCCATACCCTGGTTCGTGTCGGACGTGATGCCTCACGACATGGACGTGCTGATCTCGGCCCTGGCCGACCAGTCTATCTTCCCTGCTGCCAAGAACTCAAGTGTACGAACCCTGACTGAGCGGCTGAGGGAGGCATACAGCAAGTCCGGCGTCATGAGCATCGCTGAGCACCCGTTCTGGACGACGGGCTACGACTTCCAGCAGATGCCAGCGGTGGCTCCGGAGCTGCTCGGGGACCTGCGGGGATCGGCGCTTGTTATTTTCAAGGGCGACCTGAACTATCGCAAGCTGGTCCGCGACGCCAACTGGCCGCACACACTACCGTTCAAGCAGGCCATTGGTCCCCTGGTGGGAAATAAAGCCAACGAGGGGATCAAGATTTTGGCGTTGAGGACGAACAAGGCGGATGTATGTGTCGGTCTGGACGAGGCGACGCTAGAGAGGGTGGAGAAGGAGGCACCAGGCAAGAAATGGGTGAGAAGCGGGAAGTATGCGGTTGTGAGCTTTTCTGACGGTGTTTAGTATGATAGTCTAAGACGTGCAGACAAGCTGGTCTGCTTGGGCGACGGCATAGTAGCATGTAGGCGTTACAGGGTTATCAATCATGGACTCGGTAATTACAGACAGTGGTTGAGATTTACATCGAAGAGATGCCCCATTCCTCCTTCAGCGACGATATGATCCACGCCGTGGGCCAGGCGTGATTGTGCTCCAGCTCTTCGAGCAGCTGCACGAGGCAGCTCTGTTCACACGGGTCGTCCATGAGACCGCCCCAGAGGAAAACACTGTGGCACAAGGTGATCCGCGCCGGCACAGTCTCGGGATGGCTCCTGCAGGAACCGCACAGGGCACGAGCGTGCTCTAATATTTGGGCCTGGTGCGTGTTAGGAAAAGGGGAGATGGTCAGCTGGGTTGTGTAGGGTGCAGCAGAGTGGTCTCTCATAACTCACGTCTTCTTTCCGCAACCCCACAGCGTGGGCACTTCGTATCGCAAAACGGGGGGTCGGTTTGTATATGGTCAGCAGGATGCAGGCGAGCTGGTAGAAGCCAAAGGCGACGATGTGCCAGTCGGCGGCGAAGTAGTACTCGGGGAAGGGCGCGCCGTCGCAGGGCCCGCCCTGCCAGATGGGGTCGAAGCTGCGCGGCCGGGACCGGGCCCAGTCGGCGACAGTGTTGTTCAGCTCCTGCCACTTGTCCATGCGGCTTCTGGCCTCCAGGGCGTGCGGCCCGAAGCAGAACTGCACGATGGTGGCGCAGATCCACGTCATGGTGTTGGCCCACGCCGTCTCGGACCGGAGCATGTCCACACCAGCGGTGCCAGGGCTGGGGATCAGCATCAAGGTCAGCGAGAAGTCCACGTTGGGCGCCTGCTGGTTGATGCACGCGTTGTACAGGCACTGGCGCAGGTAGACCCAGAAGGCGGCATCGCGCAGCCCCGGAGCGGCCGGGTCGACACAGGGGCCTTGGGAGGTGCGGAGGAGGGCGCTGCACCCGGCCAGGTGGCGCTCCTGGTCGCTTCCGTTGCCGAGGGCCGTCAGCTGCTCGAAGACGCGGAGGATGACAATGGCGCTGAGAAGCACATCGTCGTCGGCCACCTGCTCCGAGTCGAGGAGGACGATGAGCAAGGCGATGCAGCGCTCGTGCGCGAGGCTGGCCGCCTCCGTGTCCCCCCGGTGGCGGGCCGCGAGGGACACGATGGCCTCAAGCAGGACCGGGGAGCCGGTGCAGAGGGCGGGGATCCTCAGCGTGAACTGCCGAGATGCGTCGGTGCAGTCGAGCCACCGGCCCAGGTGCGCGGTGTAGTACTGCACCAGGGACGCCTCGTGGCGAGTCAGGCCCGCTGCTGCAGGCGGCCACGGGGTCGAGGCATGCAAACCCTCTGGCGAAGCAGAAGCGGAGGCCGACTGGAGCAGATGTGCAATGGAGATCGGAGCAGCGCCGGCCAGGGGTAGGGGCGAAGCGCCGGCGCCGTGTGACGAGGTCGACGGGCTTCTTCTTCTGCTGCTACTGCTGCTGCTGCCGCCGAGGTTCGTGTTCATGTCTTCCGGTCGCCCCGACCTGGGGGCCGCGCGGCGCTTTTCATTGTACAGGCGGATCCGTGCCTCTCGGCGGTCGTCCTGTTGGCAGTCCCGGTCGGATTTTTGGCAATTGCCGCAAACTGGGCGCGTCTCATCACCTGCAGGCTGCTTAGTACTAGGTAGCAGATGCAGTATCTTTCCCATCCGTGAAGTGGCTTACATTTAACACGCCGCGCCCGGCATGTCAGACTAGCGCCCAGGAAGTCAGCATCACAGGAAGCACATCGCTCGGCTCGGCAGCCGGTAAAACACAACGTGGGGGAACATGACAGAGAGATACCCACCAGCCGTCTCTGGAGCGCAACTTCCCCATGGGGTCAGACCATTTGAAAGAGAGGGGGATTTGCAACGAAATGCAGAAGGGGAAAGCTCGTCTCGAAAGCTCGTGTCGAGAGCTCACATTGAACAACTCGCATCGAGTGACGACCATGGTTTGCGGGGATGATCCACTCCTTATTCCCGGTTGCAGTCATTGTTTGTCATAGCGCGGTGTGGCCGCACCAGTCTGTTGCCCCCCTAGTTGAGGCAAACTCGAGCAGGACTAGCCTCTGGTGCTAGCCTCGACCTGGGAATTCGAGACGAGAGACGACTCCACAATCCCAACTTGATGGTGCCCCAGAAAAAGGCCCACGCGTGGAAGAACGCGGTCCATCAACTCCATTGCCGTCCAGTGACCCATGGGGACCCCAGGTTTTCACTCGCTCCCCAGTTCTGCTACCACATGGCCCTGCAGACAAGGGTATGCGTACATGCATATATATAGAGATACAGCTCTGCAGCCTCAAGTGGTCCACCCGGTCTGACAGACTACAGGATATCCTCGACTCTTCAGACACATCCTTCACAATGATTGGCCGTCACCAAAAGTACTGGCGCTCTCTTCCAGGGCCGAAGCTGCTCAAGCTGATCATCGCCGTCTCCGCAATGGCCATCGCCTATGAAGGCATGAGCCAGGGTGTGATGGGTGCCGTCAACGTGGCACCAGAATACGGTGTAAGTCTCTGTCTTCCCGGCGGCCAGCTCATGCGGGTGGCTAATTCGGGCATCTGTTCATCAGCAACGCATGGGCTTTGCCGACGAAAATGGTCACGTCATCAAGCCTTCCTTGCAGGGCGGCATCGTTGCCACATACTACGCAGGGTCACTCTTCGGAGCCTTCTGGGCCGGTCATCTCTCGGACAAACATGGACGCACGTCTCGTCCACCCTTGCCGCATCCGACTTTGAGAATCCTCAGCTGACATACAATGCAGGTATCAAGGGTCTCTGGATGGCCATCTTCTGGTGCATGCTCGGTGTCATCCTCCAGTCCTCAGCCGTCAACCTCGCCCACATGCTTGTCGCTCGTCTCTGCGCCGGTTGTGGTGTCGCCTTCATCATAGTCATCGCCCCCGCTTGGACCGCCGAACTATCGCCCGCAGCGCACAGAGGTCAGAACATCGCCCTGACCTTCCTCGCAAACTTCTCTGGCATCAGCCTGAGCTCGTGGATCGGGTTTGGAACATCCTTCAGCGACGCCGCGGGGGGCGCCTTCCGGTGGCGGTTCTGCTTCGCAACGCAGGCCATCCCTCTCGCGTTCCTCTTCGTCGGCACCCTCCTCATCCCTGAGTCGCCTAGGTGGCTGATCAAGGTGGGCCGCCGCGAGGAGGCCCTCGAGATCATTGTCAAGATCCGCGGCAACGATGACCCAGACCACCCTGACGCCCTGCGCGAGTACCGCGAAATCATCACTGTCGTCGAGATGGAGAAGGAGTCTGAAGACACAAATTACGTCAGGATGTTCTTAGGGATCGGCTCAGGTGATATCCACATCGGCCGCCGCATCCAACTCGCATTTTGGCTGCAGGTTCTCATGCAGTACGGCACGGGTATCGCCGCTGTCGTCATCTACTCGGGTACCATTTTCCGCACCGCGGGTTTCGACGACCTCAAGAGCAACTGGCTTTCGGCTCTGCTCATGATGACAGGCATCCTTGGCACCGCCATTGCCGCCTTCACCCTCGACCGCGTCGGCCGCAGACGCACCCTCTATTGGGGCGCCGTCGTGCTCAGCATTGTGCTTTTCGCCATCGGCGCCCTGAGCCGCGGTGCCATCGACCATCCGGACCGCAAGGAACAATACGGTACCGCATCCGCCGCCATGGTCTTTGTCTACGTGCTCATCTTCAGCTCCTCGTGGCTCATGATCCCCTTCATCTACCCGACCGAGATCTTTCCCACTTGGCTGCGGGCTAAGGGCAACGCCTTCGGTGTGGCCGGCTGGGCCATCGGCTTCGGCGGTGGCTCGTTGCTGGTGCCCATCATGTTTGCAGGCATTGGCGAGAAAACGTTCTACGTCTTTGGTGCGGCCATGTTCGCGTACATCCCCATCATCTACTGCTTCTTCCCCGAAACATATGGCCGCACGCTCGAGGCCATCGACTTTTTGTTTGCAAGCAAAAGCCCCTTCACCTGGGACGAGGAGGCCGAGTTCGCCAAGCGTATGGCCGAGCTGGACGCGAGCGTACAGGGGAGCGGTAAGGAGACGGACTCGTGCGAGGAGAAGGCCAGGGCTGTCCTTGTTGATGAGGTATGAGACTTGAGCCTCGAGTCGGCAGGTGGACTGGCGTCTCCAGCAATGTACACTGCTGAAGGAGGGACACTACCCGCACATTGCAGCCTGATATACCTAATGTGAAGGCTAAGTAAGAAACAGCGTGACGGCCAGTCAATCGATTGGAAGCATCAAACTTGCTCAGAAGTTCCGTAGAACTGGAATATAACAATTGCCCTGGCAGATTGCCCAAAGGACGAAATGTCAAGTCCGGATCGTCCAACTTTGCGAGATAATGTTTGGAATGAAAATCGGGCCCGCGCTTGAAACTTGTCCAACAGTAGCTGACCGGATAGAAAATATGGGTTAGTATAAATACTCGCGGATATAGTTTGGTAAGTCAATAAAGAGGAAAGTGCGGCACGCGCAATATGTGTACAAGTGGACCTAGGTATCAGTCACAGGCAATTAGAAGGGGACTTTCATAGATTCATAGAGTACTAAAATATCAGAAGCTTGGGAAAGAGAGCTGATTGCATCGTTTAAGGGGCATGCCTACGACTATGGCTAAGAACAAGGTACCGGGGTAGGATTCGTGAAGCACCATATACCTTAATGGAATACCCGGCTACTTTTCAGGCCTATTTATCCCCCTTACACGGGCGGTGGCGGACACCAACCAAAGCCTGCGTTACAGACAGCACGTCCTCGCTTCAATCTGTAATCCTGGGCTCATGGAGGCCGTCCATAGAAATATTCCAGGAGGCGTAAGCTAGGGGCAACCAGAGATGCCACAACAATAAATACCACATACGTAAAATAACAGCGTACTGGGAACAAGGAATCGAGTCTGATTCTTCATAACGGGTCTCGCAGACCCGCAGAGCCCGTCGTGTTTACTGCAAGACGAACCTATTCTGAAATAATCGTAAGCATACCCATGTACGTATATACTAGTAGTGATAAGGGGAGAAAGGGGCTGTAATCCATACCCCATACTCGGTAGGCACTGAAATCGCCGCAGACCATTGGAACGATGTGTCGCTGAAATCCTTGCCCGTGTCGATGGGATCTCCCTTGGAAGTCTTGCCATCGAAGCAGATTGGATCCCTCCGGCGCTGGTGTAGCCTGTATGAATACCACATGTTGGAGAAGGAGAAGTCAAACTCCGGCTCCACCACAACGCTAGCCATGACGCGATCGCTGTTTGCTGGCCAGCGCAGGACAACGGCTGCCTGGAAGTACGGAGGGATGCCGTCTAGCTGAGCCGAGTTTTCTGTGATAGTCCACTCGGCAATGTCGTCGATATCCGAGTAATTCGAGCTTTTCTTCACCCCGCAGACCCTCATGCGCATCTCTCGGTCAATCGCAGCCTTGACTTCTCTCTCTATGGTCATGCCCCCGGACGGCCCTCCTCCCGGTGGCTGTACGGAGATGGGCAGCTTCCAGTTCCACATCGTCTCCTCCCTTCGGACCTTCGGCTCGCCGTAGACCAGCGCCGGGACGAGATAGACGATGCTGGGCTCATTCTTATCACTTGCGTCGTCATCATCATCGCCGTCACTGTTGTAGTCACTGTTGTCTTTCGTGCCCACCTCTGACCCAAAATACACAGTGATCCGCGCAGACCGAAAACGGCGAGACTGGCTGGCCGGCCAGCGGAAGGCGTAGTTGAACGTGACGAGGCATGCCCTCTGGCCGTGGCATGTGCCATACTGAACGCGATGGACTGTCGCTCTGAACCCTGCGTGACCAGCTTCCCTCTCAACAACATTGTTCCGATCGAGTGGTCGAGGGCGGTCCTTGCCGAGTTGGAGGCTCCCCTCTGCAATTTCAAAAGTAGTCTCGAAAGATTCGTTCAGGTTATCCATGTTGGACGTCGCCATAGTCACAGCCCATGGATCAAAGGCCCTTTCATCTACAGGTGGACGTGTCTCCCGAGAACTTAGGAACCAGGCCAGTTGCCGACAAAAAGTGTGTTGGGAGGGGAAATACCTAATTATATATCATAACTAGACACATAGCGCACATACTAGACAGATCTGTCCGACCGAGGGAGACGGGTAGCACTCTGCACATGTCACAATGCTCTTCTTTCAACAACCTCGACGCGATTCGACGCCACTTCATCATAGGTGCGGGGCTCAGCATCCGAGTGGACGGCAACTTCCAACAGAAAAGAGACCATGGCCGTGGGCTGGAGAGCCTTCTCATCGGGAAATAGGTGACTCTCTCACATGCCAAACCTAGTCTTCCAACTTTCTGCACAGCCATAGCCATACTGATCGGAACTCCTCTGCCAAACATCCTTCCCGCGTCAACTGGGGATACTTAAACGAATAGAATCATCGCACCGAGATGCAGACCATCGGAGCTACAAGTCCTTGTTGCGTGCGAGATACAACAGGGAGGCCTCCGCGTGCTCAGAGGCTGCTGCACTCGCTTTTCAGGTGGCCGTCGCTCACTGCTAAATGGCAATGGTCAAGTCTGGATTCTGCCCCCCAGCTCCATCAATTCTCGCATACGTCCAACTGCAACATTCAACTCCACACTGCTTCCAAATTCCGACTCACCATTGCCGTATCCATCTCTCGACACCCAGCACATCATGCAGGCCTTCGCCGGTTTGATAGGGGGCATGATAGCTCAACAAGCGGCTGCGGCCACCATGCTGACCTTCGCCAGCCGCATCAGGCTTCTGTGCCAGCAAGCCGCCCTACAGCCCGACCCGTTTGCTCGCAATGCTATCCAAAGGCAAATTGCTGCCGAGGTGAATGCCTTCCTCCAGAGCACCCCCGCTGTCTGGCACGAGCAGGTCGCCAGTAATCTCCTCTCGGCCACGGCCCAGTTCCCGATACCCGCAGGCCAGCTTCGACTCCTTGGGCCGCACGAACTCGCTCGCCGGTGGCCTTTTATTGCCCCAGTCATCTACGCAATTGCAGATGTGTTGATGCCCGGGTGGAACCAGACGCAGACGGCCAGCTCTGGCCCCTCGGACCGCATTTGGGGCCAAAACTTGAGTCCGCCACAGGCTCCCACTAGGTTCCCGCCAATTCTGCAGCAGTCTACCCCAGAAGTGCCCTCGTACCCCGGATTACAGTCTCCGGGAATCCCTGGAATTCCTCTGGAAGGTTTACGGATCTCGGACGAGCAATATCCACCAGCACAACAGCGGCGAGAAACTCCTCCAGCTCCAGGCTCGTGGTTCAAGACATTAGGGGCCGTGGGAGGCCCACCTGGAGCCAGTGGCAGCCGAAAAGAAGCCGTCGACTTCAGCCTACCCGCAGAGTTCCGGTTGGGACGTCAGCAGGCCGCCGCGTCGGAACCAGAGGGCACTCCCGACAAGCCAGGCCCTAGCACCAGTGATGGGCATGATGACCCTTTAGCAGCACTACATGCGCAGATAGAGAAGCTGAAGGGCGCCAAGACCCCCCAAGAGAAGCGGGAGGTGCGGTTGGGAATGATTGACTCTGCGGATAAGCGAGGAAGAGCCCTCGACAAGAAGATGGAGGAGATTCTCGAGAAGCATCGAGTGGCCGACCGGGGTCAGCAGAAGTCCCCACTTCAACACCGGACCGACGAGTTGCTCATGGGAGCAATGGACATCCGAGACGAGAGAGACAGGTTTCGGGATGCAGCAGTGCAGATTATGGACAATCCAGGCATGAAAGTGGGCGACTTGAAGTCGATTGTGGACGCGTTTCAGCCCGCTATGCGCGACATGGTCGGCCACGAAGTTATCGATAAGCTAGATGCCCAGCTTGATCAAGCCGCTCGAGACGAGGCTGGCCGCCAGGGAAGCGGCCTGGGCCGAGAGGTCGGAAGCAGGAAAATGGACCCGCTAGAGGAGGAGCAGGAGTCTAACAATCCAGGTCAGCGCAAGGCTGAAGTTAAGTATCGATGGTGAGAGAGGCGCAAGACAGGCCGACTATAGATTCTAATATATGAAGCAGGCTCAGATGATCTCCCAAGTTTGGTAGATGATTCCATCTCGACAGACATGTCGCTTCAAGTGGGCCGTCTACGGCGCCAACGACGATTCGAGCAATGGGGGGCTTTCAAGGCGTACTCGGCTTCACTGCCCAATAGTGACAAGCTCCATCCAGAAGTTGCCCTTGAATTGGGATGGGGCTACTTCATCCAGGGGTACATTGGCACGGCGCTGGATGTGGCCGATAAGTCCTACAACCAATGGGGACATACGTGGCCGAGCCAGACCACCCGCGATGCCCTGCTCCTAGCGCGCTGTTTCTTCGCTTTGCTCTCCAAGTGTGAGATCCGGGCGGCGTTAGATGTTGCCATGTCCATCCAGAACATCAGTGATACTCCCCTGGCAGGAGTCAGACTCTCAGATGCAGAGGTGTGCCCACTGTCGAGATCATACACACATTCTCCTTACACGGGTTCTGACACAAGCGTTATAGATCGCCTTGAATTATTTCTACCACAAGATTATTCTCATTGCAACATACGAGGGACTTCTGGACGCAGAAGTCTTCAAGCCCCTTATTCGAACCCGCCTGCAAGCTATTTTGCACCTATTACAAGAGACTGGCCAGAGTCACGACATCGTCACGTTTGCCTTGTTTCTCGCCGATGAGACAACTTCAGAACATGATAAAGAGGACATTTTGAGACCAATTATCGATGATCCCGATCTGCCACCCATCGACCGAGCTCGTGTCGTTTTCGAGCTAGGTGTAACTGCGGCAAGATCTGGAGACACATCTAAGTCGGGAACCCTTCTCTGGAGCGCCGAGGATCTATTTAAGCAGTCGTCGTGCCAAGATGGCGTCTTCAAAGCTCAACTAGAGCGACTATACACGACGTCACCAAAGACGGCCGGTACCCTTAGGGAAATTCTGTCTCTGGCCGATGTCTTCCACCGTTCGGACTCAGTCGCGGCAGAGTTCTCGAGTCTCTTCAAAGCCATGACCCTTGCCGTTGACTTGGCCTCTTGGGGCGACTTCGCTAGCGCCTTTGATCGGGCTCGGACAGTCTCATCGCGGACCAATAATGGATACCTCCTTTTGAGTGCTCATTCCGCCTTTGCGTCTAGTATGGCTACATGGCCGCAGCACATCGGCAAAGCCGTGGCAACCTTGCGCGGGTTTCTCGAGTCTACCACGAACCCGACGCCACGAACGCGGGGCCAAGTATGCGTGCTCCTCGGTCAAGTCTGCACCCTGCTTGGGGACGAGGAAAACGGCCTGAAGTATGCGAGGATGGCTGTGGATGAGTTCGAGAGGGGGTGCGACTATGAGTTGATCTCGGACGCGAAGTTGATGCTGGCAAACGCCATGGAGTCAGGCGAGACGGGCGGCCAAGCGGCAGCCGAGCTGCTGGAGGAATCTCTCAGTCTCGACAAGCAGCACAACTATTCCAAAGGGCAGATTGCAAAATACGATGCTCTTGTGAGGCTAGAAGGCCGCTTGGCATTACAGGGAAGTAGCTCTAGAGACTTCCACAGGGCGCGACAGAAGTATTGGATGGTAAGGTGGGAAGATTCCAAGTCAGCAGAGTCTCGTGGAGCCCTGCTCAGCAGAGCTAAACTCTGCGTGGCGGCAAAGGAATTCAAGGAGGCCGGGAAGCTCGCCAAGGAGGCACTCGCAGAGCTCTCTTCTGGGGGCAACAGCAGAGAAGTTGCGCAATGCCAGAGCATCATCTTTCAGAGCTACTTCCGGAACACAGCTCAGGCGGCCGACAACTGCACGATTCTTGATCAGGCTAGAACGGCCTCCGAAGCATACCGCAAGCTGGGTCTCAACAATGTCCCGGTTGAGTTTATCATCGAGATTTCCATGGCATTCGAGGAGATTGGCCAACGCTTGCCTGAAGACAGGAGTCTTCTGTATGAGGAGGCGCTCTCGTACCTGAAGGTTGGCCAGTCGGCCTGCGAGCGCAACCGGGCGGATCTTTCAGCCTCTTCGGGCATTGCGTCGCTGCGACAGAAGCGGCTCCTCGTGGCTTCTATTTCCCAGAGTGATATCCGCACACGGGCTCTGAGGCTTTCTGTCGCATTGGGAGACAGCGAGAAGGTGTGGGAGTGGACGCAAACGGCAAAGGCAAGGGCCCTCGCAGAAATGGTAGCGCCACGGCTCATCTCCATTGCCGCCACGTCCCCAGACCTCATAGGCGACACCGAGGCTGTCGAGATTCTAGAAGAAGAGGAGCGGCTCCTCGGAGAGCTACAGAGCGAGAGCGCTGGTGAGGGCATTGCAATCCGCATCCAACTAGACCAGCTTCACGCCCGGATGGAAGGCCACTCGGCCCTCAGCCATCTGCTGGTATCGAGAGACGGCGTCAGTGGACTGCAAGACCTCGACTGGATCTTCAAGCGCGACCCGGCAGGGCATCTACCCGACAAGAATATCGTCCTCGTTGACTGGGTGTTTGTCGGCCAGGCCATCGTCATGCTGACCGTCGACTCCAGTTTGAAGCCACAGCTGACGACGCTCGACATCACAGTACCTCAGGTGCGACAATGGAAGCGCGAGCACCTTACCATCTCCGAGACGGCACGAGCTCAGGGCCAGCCGCCGCCGCCCTTTGATGAGCGGCTCGACGAGATGGCCGGGCTGGTGTCGGGGCTCGACCGCATCACATCCAAAGGCGATCTCCTTGTCCTGTGCCCAACAAAGGTGCTGCACGCCATTCCTCTCCACGCCCTCAAATATGACGGAGTCCATATCCTCATAGCACGGAATCCCGTCATCTACACCACCAGCCTGTCCCTGCTCCGACAGTGCTGCAGGCGGGCCGACGTTCGAAGGCGCCAGGACCAGCCCCTCAGTGCGGCTGTGTTCGCGGTTTATGAGGACAAGACCAAGGATTCCGGCAAGGAGGAGGAACGGGAGAAAACTTACTCGTGCATGCGGGAGCTGGCCCGTGGCTTCAAGACGGAGCCGTTCCTCGGCCGCGACGCCACGCGGCACAACCTGAAATCGCAGGCCCGCGGCGCCGACATCGTGCACTACCACGGGCACATGGACGCGCATGTCAACGTGCTACACCAGTCGCTGCGGCTCAGCGGCTCCGGCGGTGACGACGCCTTCACGGTGCGCGACGCCTTCGCGCTGCGCCTTGATGCGGCGCTCGCGTGCATCGTGGCCTGCAGCTCGGGCGCGCAGGTGGTGGCGGCCGGCGACGAACCGCAGGGCCTGCTAGCGGCGCTCCAGGTGGCCGGCTGCGCCGCCGCCGTTGGCTGCCTGTGGCCCGTCGACAGCCGCGACGGGCGCGATTTCGCCGCCTACTTCTACCGCGCTCTGCGCGGCCAGCGCCGGCGCGGCCAGGGGCCCGTGGACGTGGCCGTCTGCTTCCAGAAGACTGTTCAACACCTCATCAACAGGAAGCCGGCGGCGGGCGAGGAGGGTAAAGAGATTCGCGTCCCGTATCACTGGGCCGCTTTTGTCTTACACGGGGCCTGGTATCTATAAGAGGAGACCGGGCAGTCGACCTACCTGTCACGATCCTGCCTCCGGGGTCAAGCGTCTGGCAGGGCGCTGGGGTTGCTAGTCTGCAAGATAGGTAAAGCCTATGCAATAACACTTCCACTCTACTGTCGTTCTCTCTTTAGGGTAGTCGTATCTCTAGGAAGAGATACCAGTCTCGGTAATTAAGTAACAAGTGTATGGTAAAACTAATACTTGGATTGATCGCTGAAGTATAAACCATTGTAGACCCTGCGGCGTTCGAGTCTCCGGTTTGCATCGCCTCTGATATCGCCAGTTCCTACCCACCCATTGATACAATAATTGTACCACTGGTGTACTCGAGCTCCGTAGTGAGCATTATAGCAATGGGGGAATGGGTGGTATACAATGCCTTAACTTCAGGTGTGCGAATGAAGAACCATTTAGTAATAGCAGAAGTGTTAAAGATTGAATGCAGGAACTTGGGGGGCGGGTGGGGCATGGAGCGAGAACTAGAGGCCGGAGCATACAAAGCTCGTGATGGTGAAAGCGGAAGCAAAAAGACGACGACAGGCAGAAACGAGCGTGGATGATGTCTCGTATGGTGTGTGCTGGCTGGCAGCAGGCAGGGCGAGACAGGGACAGGGATAGGGGCGGGCAGGCCTGGGATGATGGAGGACAGGACAGGACAAGCCTGTGTGGACAAGACATCCGAAGCTTGTTATTAGGCTCTCGTATGGACGTGTGGGCCCTAGTCTAGACAGATACTCTCCCCTTGTGTGCACCTCAAATGCAAGTATGTTAGGTAAGCTGCGCCGGGGCAGGGACTACTCCGTGACAGAGCTTGGTTAGCGACAAGGGGATAGAACAGTGAATATTATACAACGATGAAAACCAAGAGGAAAGGAACTATCTACGACTTGGTCGGCTCGCCGTCCTCTGCCGATTTGTCTGGAACACGGCATATAACTCCGCATCTTCGCAATTCCTCGTTCTGGGCCAGAATCTTGGCTTTTTCCTCCTCTGTAGGCTTCGCGGGAATACTCTCCGTGGCAGGATGGAACATATCCCAGCGGGATATGTTACGGCCGTCGGCGGTGAGGAGTCTTGGGGGTAGAGGTCGGCCATCGTAATACTCTCTAATCTGGGCTGGGTTGAGGCCAACTACATCAAGAACATTCCGTTCCTCATCGAATGTACGGAGGACACCATCGTAGCCCAATGCGCTTATACCTCGTCCATCTGGATCCTTCTTCATTAAACTTAATATGTCGCGTAGAGACATTGTATCGCGTTCTGCGACGGCTTGAGGATCGGTCGGGTCCTGGGATGGTCAACATACAGACAAATAAGAGAGTCCGAGGAGTACTTGCTGGCAGTTTGTCCGCCATACTACCTGCGAGTTGAGGTCAGTGATGATGGCGCGGCTTGAAGATTTTGAGGAGGAATTACGTCTCTTGAACGTGGGGTATATGGCGAAGGGTGACAGTAGATTTGATAATCGCGATAGAACAGCGATAAGAGAGTGAATGTTTTCGGTTCAAGAAATTTCCACCGACGGCTCAGGCAAGAGTGGCGGGGGACACTGAGACAGCACCAGGCGCGGCGGTGAGAACGTGGATAACGGGGTGAGGCCAGACGAACGAGAGAGACAGAATGTCGAGTTCGTGCCCAGGGGGCGCGTCGCAAGAGGATTGTGATTGGCAGCACGCGAAACGAAATGAGTAAAGTTGGGGCAAAAGCAGGCAGGCCCGTGGACAGGGAAGGCGCGCACAGACGTGCGGACCATATGGCCAGTCCCAGCCTTTCTCGCCCCAATTCGCCATATATCCCCACGGCAGCCCAATCTTTTGGGAAGGTGGTAAGGTCGCGTGAGAAGGTTGATCAGACGAGGGGATTCCACGCTGCGCAGTGACGATTCCTGCGATCTCTGGCAAGGTCATTGGCTCGCTCGTGCCCAACATGGCCATCAGACGAGGGTGGATCCCGCCCTGCGCAGTGACGATTCCGGCCATCTAAGGCAAGGCCATTGGCTCACTCGTGCCCAACAGGTCCATCAGACGAGGATGGATCATCCCACGCTGCACAGTGACGATTCCGGCCATCTCTGGCAAGGCCATTGGCTCGCTCGTGCCCCAACAGGGCTCTGTGAATTTTGGCCGTGGGTCGGAATATCAACAACAGTAGCATAATCTCAGTGGCCAATTCGGGCCTCTGGGCGCGGTTGTTTGATCTAGATCATAGCGAAGCGGTTGGGAAGTTGCTTGCCACTACTACAGTTGTCAAGCAAGCTGACACTTCTAAATAGGCTGAAGCGGCCCCGTCATGACCCAAGGACCGAGGCAAACGCTAGAGTGAGCAGTCACTGATATATGTAACTGTGTAAATGTGTATACTCGTTCTCGGAACTTTGATAAGGGGCAGGGATTATATGCAACCGAGGTCCTACAGGATTCGGAGCTTGACTTGGCTGGACTTGGCTGGACTTGGTTTGAGATAAGTATACAGCGCACTTTGTGGCTCATGGACTTTACGACCAAGGGTAGGCAACGTGAGCCAAAAAGCTCCATTATTAGTCCAGATCACGCATCAATTACTATAAGTAGAGCAGCCTTCTCGCATCCACTGAACGACAAGGTAATCAGAGTCTTTAGACCTATCCTCAATTTCTACACCTTCTTTATTATCCTACCAAAGACAAGAGTATCGTATTGCCCAGCATGCAAGCCAACCTCTTCAAAATCCTTGCTCTCATTGCCGCATTTTCGACTGTGCAGTCCGCCCCATTAGACACTGCTGAGGGCCAGGCCGCCCAGGGTCAGGTCGACGAGGCTCATGCCCAAGAAGTAGTACGTGCTTAGTTTCAGCCACTCAAAGGAACTCATACAATGATTTCTATCGCTTCTCCGGAGACTAATACCGAAGATCCGCCTTCTCAGGCCCGGCAGCTGGAGTGCCCTAGGAAGGATCTTCTCGATATTAGCACAATACCAAAGGAGGGAGATGTTTTCGCGCAGGCTTGTAGGGACTATGACTGCTACGCGGACTGGCAGTGTCGGAACATCGGATGCAGGGAGTGCAATCTTTACTTTGATCCCTGCGGCAACTCATGGACAGCCTGCTGGTAATATATGGCCGAAGGATCTACTACGATGGAGACGGAGAAGCATGGACATCGGGATAGCACAATCTAGGGGACAACCTCGAATCTATCAAACAATTTCGCCAGAGCTATGAATTAGTTTTTTGTGCATTACTTAGAAGGCTCGGACGACGCCCACACTGCGCGCAACTGAGGCACCCTACCAAGAGTAGTCGCGGTGCACATTAGGAGGGGGATCTTGTAGCACTAAAAGAAGCACCTATAGAGGCCACTGTTAGCAGCCGGTGTTGAAACGAACCCTTCCATGGTTGGGGATTCACCTTAGTAACTGTCCTGGACCTACTATCTTATTCCAGCCCAGCGTCAGGTCAAATCCAAGGCATGAAGACTATCAGTCGTACGATCCCGTCTTGCTCCGAGCATATTGCCGAACCCCTGTAATGACTCAAGCGCTCAGTCTCAGATGAATGTGATTGCAGGAGTTACCACGTAGCAGGTAGCCCCAGTAATGTCTGCTCCATCGCCAGTCGACATGTAGAACAAGAACTTGGTAGACGTCGTCGGCGAGCTGCAATAAAGCATGTTCATCCTGGGCGTACCGGTGGTCGAAAGTCTGAGCAAGCCGTCGCTGCCAGCGGATGCAGGGACCAGACCCACGTAACCCAACTGGTAGTCATTGTTGGCGCTGTTGGTGAATGTGGCGCGGATCTGAGCTGATGGCCCGCGCGAAATTGGGAGGGCAAAGTACGCCATCAGACGCACTGGGCTTGTGCGCGCGAGGAAGCTGTCTGGATTGACGACCCATTGTGCCTGGGCGCTGAACCTAGACAGAGGGGGTGCGAACCAGGTGAGGTCGCCGCCTGAACGTGATGAGGTGGCCAAGTAGAGGGTCGTGCCGTCGATGGGGGAGGTGATGGTAACATAGAACGGGCGTCCCCGTGGCTCGTCCGTCACGACAGCTGTCTCCGTCGTTGTGGTCGTTTTGGTAGCTGTAGTCGTTACGCTAAGCGTACCTGTCGTTGTGATTGTATCGGTTACGGTAACGGTCTCGGCGTCTGTCTGAGTAGTAGAAACCGTTGCGGTCACAGAGACTATATCCAGGGTGCTGATAGACTGGGTTGAGTACGTCGTGGTATCGGAGACGCTCGAAATGACGGTCTGGGTAGTGGTCAACGTTATGGTACTGGTTCCGGGCTGTACGCCAAGTACTGCGCAAGCTGAGGTATATGCGGTATGGCTGTCGCATGCGCCCTCTGCATAAGCCGGTAGGCTCGAGGCCTCTGACGTCGCACGAGCCTGAAGGCTACGGCCTTGCACGAGAGTAATGGCTATTGTTGTCGTTGTAGTGGTGGATGTCGCTGTCGTTCTCACTGTCGACTCCTCTGTGGTTGTCGATACGTCGGTAGTTGTTTCGAGAATCGTGTCGGTACTCGTAATGGTAACGAAGGACGTCTCTGTTAGCGCCGTGGTCGTGCTAGACTTGCTGACGACAGTCGTGACTACATCGCTCTGGACGACAGTGGTGAAAACAGTGACTGTGGCAGTGCTGGGCAGAGGCGTGTTAGTGTTTCAATGAGGAACCGTGTAGGAGAAACTGGCGAGGATGGGTTTCTACGCTTACCTAGTTGGACCTGTCTCCGGAGCTAATAGCCTCACCGAGCAGTCTGAAGCAGCAGTCTCGCCTTGTAGCTGAAGAGCTACGCATAGAGCGTGGTCAGCACATTGTCTATCGAAAGGGAGCAGATCATCCTAGCTAAGTCGGGTTTATTTACCGGTCAAGCATGCGTCGCCAGCACTAGAGCTCGCAGCGGTAGACGACGGAAGAGTAATAGAAGACGATGTTGGCACTTCAGAGCCTTTAGAACTGCCCGTAGTAACGCTGGATAGGATGGTGTCGTATGACGTCAAAGATGCCATACTCGACGAACTCGTGCCGATGACTGATGAAACGACGCTGGCAGTAGCGGAGTACGTTAAGGATGGCACAGGAGGCGATTGCGAGGCAGTAGCCGACGAGTCGATACTGGCCGTCGCGGATATTGTTGACAAAGACAAGATCGGATATGCGCGTCCAGATGAAGTTAACAAAGGCCGGCCGCAGGGCTTAGCGCTAGCCGCGGCAACAAAGATCGCGACAAGAGATGCTAGAAGCCGGAGCATGATGGATGATCGATGGTGTTGTTATGAAATGTTACAGTCCCCAAACTCACGGAGCGGCAGCGACGAGACAGAATAATGAGTTGGCTCGCGCCTACCACGAACGTCCACCCATACATTTAGTACTCGTGGGACAACGGACAGCGCTGGGTAATTTGAGCCTCGCGTGCACATCACAATTTGCTCAACGCTGCCGTTCCAAGCGCCATTCAGAGGTTCCACCATACGATCGACGGTCTGGTATCGACTAGTACTAGTGGTTGGAGCTAGTTTTGGCGCTGCTCTGTGAGAAGCCTATGCGCAGATCGATCTGGCCAAGCATTAGCCAGATTTACAAATGCCCCGCATAGATCTAGGCTTCGTGCTAACAGGGATTACGAAATAAGTCATGACTCCCTGCTTTTTCCGCGGCTCGTGGCATCCATATTGAGCTCTAGACTGGTCTTTTCCTAGACGGTTAGATTTATCCTTGAGTATCCGGTAGGTATACGAAACACACTTTCTAGATCGGCGATCCTTAAGCTTTGACAGGCTTGACGCTCTCATCATGTCAGCTAGATAGAGTGGTAGGGATGCTGCAAGATTGCTATCTTCATCGCAGAAATCGATAATTATACATGTGGCGAGTGGATCGTAATAGCTGACGCTACCGAAGATGATAAGATAGTCAATAATGGAAAGAAGTAGAGTTAGAAACGAGACCAGCTTTTTATCGTGCGTTGGAAGTTCAATGGAAGAGCCTGATAATTATTTGGCTTCATCCATAATGAAAAGGTGAATTATTGTCTTGTCTGTCGAGACTACAAAGGGCATCCGCCATGCACTGGCAGGTCGGCTTCATGGGGAGGAGCCTATAAGAACTGCATACCGACTTCCAAGATTTATATTACTCTCTCTTACATACGCACAATATAACATTAGCCTCCGCCTCTTCTCAACCCCTCAAGCCCAGGTCCGGTTATACTCGGCTACCATCTCGTGCTGCCAGGCCAGAAGCGCATCCCAGTCGATGCAGCTATGCACTACGCCCCAACTCAGCCCGCCCTCCCAGTACTCTCGGGGGCTGCCCGGAGGCGAGTCAGTCTCGAAGGTCATGTAGTCGCCGCAGGTAACGCTCAGTCGGAGGTACTCGAAGCAGTGCTCAATGTGGTCGATCCAATCGACGTCGAGCGGATTGCTCGCTAGTGGTGTCGTGTTGGCAGCGTCGTACACAAGCGCGTTATAACGCATGCGGATCATGTGTACGCAGTGCAGCTCGTGTAAGTTATTGAGCACGTAGAATTTGAGCAGGTTGTCTTTGTCGTCTGCGGCCTTGGGAGGGGGCTCGTGGAAGAGGAAGAATGGCGCCTTGATGCCCGGGTCGTTTAGCCCGTACTTTGAGGGGTCTGAGAGATATATCGAGTCAGAACCTAAAGGGCAAGTTTTCTGTTAGTCGAAAAGGCACGCTAGCCGGGAAATGGAATGGTAGTGTTGTCCCGCATTTGTAAGTCTGGAGCCCAGCACCTGCTACGAACCTGCGGTTAACGATTTCCAATTCCTGGCGGCCTCCTTCGAGGGGCCCATGTACTCCTGATGCGGAGTGAAGGGTATGTCTTTGCGGTTGATAAATATGTGCTTCGGTATGGGTGAATTTGGGTTGATGCCAGCCTCGCGAAGAGACTTGACCGGATCGCAAGCTGCGGGACAAGAGGTGACTGTCCACCATGCTCCAAGAAATCCAGCCAGAGCGCCGACAATCAGCGCAGCGATACTGCAGACAAGCACACGATTTGCTGGGGCATGTTGCCTTTGTGGGTTGCGGCCGTTGACAAGGAATCCATCACGCTCAGTCTGCCCCAGCGTCTCGTCACTGTCTAGAGATAAGGCGTAATACTCACACTCCTTGTCTCCAAGCGTTGTTTCCATAGTAGCTAGATTCTGTGAATGCCGCCAACACTATTGCGAGAAAGTGGAGCTTGCGATGAGAAGGATGAACGACGAAACCACGGGGATGACGGGAACGCAATAGACCCTGAAAAGACGGCAGCTGCTCGAGAGCTTTCCGTGGACGGTCGCAAAAAGGTGCCGAGTTCAACAAGGTTGACTGAGTGGCACACTTAATTCAGCCTCTTACGACTCCGGGATACCATTGCTAGTGATCGCAGCTCGACTGCATCCGGCGTGCAGCATGCACTATATGACATGGTGGGCCCATCACACCAGCGGCCCGTCGCGGATCACTTCAGATGGCACTACCGACAGACGAGGGGGTCGTGGACCCCCCTACACATCCATTGACGGGCATCCACGGCTGCATGTTGTTTGCAGGGCTCCTTCTAACGCGACTCCTCAGGGCCCCAGCCTCCCCGCTCGGTCCACGGCATGCGCCGAGTCTCTTGTATCACTTCTTGTCCCGCCTGAGAGCTCAGTCCTTGCCTGATTGTCCGGGATGGGGAAGCCTTTTGGCATTGCAGGAGCCCAACCACTTGTCAAAGGAGGGGTGGTTATCACGGATATGTGATTGGCGTCGAAAGCGAAAATGCTCGGCTGTCCGGCCAGACCAGTCGGCTGCTGTTCCCGCCTCACGCCAGTTACAACTCGTTACTCTGCAGGTGGGGCGCAACCTGGGTTCAAAGTCCCTGCAAGAATATTGGTCTCATTCTCTGCTGCTGCGTATGTTTCATAGGGCGAGCAACGAGGCTCTCTCGGCGGTACCAAAGTTATTCGCGGTCCTCTTAGTCCTGTCAATCGATTGTAGCCTCCCGACAATCAGAAATTGCCTCATTTTTAACCAAGACACTTCTAGTGCATAATTGCATAGTAGAAGAGACGTCTCACACAATGCCTGACTACAAAACCAGATACAAGCAACTCGCCTCAGAAGACGAAAGCGGCGTGAGCAGCAGCAGTAGCGTGAGTTTCAAGCTTGATAGCCACGGCAAAGAGGAGGAAGTCTCCTACGCGTCGCTGTCCAGACGATGGTGGCTTCCGCCCCAGGCGCCAGCCTGGCTGGGTTGGCAGTCCGTCGTCATTTTTGTCATCGGCCTCGGCTGGCTCGCCACCATCGTGGCTTGGTGTCAGATGACGCCAGGACGCTCTCAAGTCTTCGGTCCAGTTGTGGGCTCTCCGCTCCTCATGTACGCCAACACGCCGATCCCGCAGGAGGTTTTCAAGCCGGTCAAAAAGGTCTTTGACAAGGACGACAAGTATGTCGGGGGCGGCCGTCAGGCTGACATTGCGTGGGATGCACTCGTCGCTGGTAAGTCCCGCCGAAGCCTGTCCTAGAGAGTTTGAACCTTCTCTCTGGCTGGCTTGGTAGGTCACGACGCCGTCTGGATAGAGGATCCCGAGAAATGGGGCCTCGGCGAGGGCATCGTCGCGCCGTACGATCATCCAAACACGCCCACTCCAAAGCCGCAGCAGTTTTATGTCATCTCTATCCTGCATCAACTACACTGCCTCGTGAGTGTTCACACACAAGTCAAGCCTCTTCTCGCCTGACATCCACAAATCAACCCCCCCCCCCCCCCCCGATGCGACCGGTTCAAAAGCACAAACATCTTGCTAACGCAACCCTCTGTCGTCTGCGTGCGTACTTGCAGAACATGATCCGCTTTCAATACTACCAAGAAGTGCACCGCGACTCGCGCAGGCTCTCCCGGGCTTCCTCTTCACTACCTTCTGCGGAGGAGGAGGAGGCTTTCAAGTGGAAGGTGCACGTCGAACACTGCTTTGAGTACTTGCGCCAGGGCATCTCGTGCGGCGGCGACCTCGTCATCGAGGGCAGCAGCCCGATCAAGGTGGGCAGGGGCCACGCCACATCCGTTACGGGTTGGGGCGTCGAGCACGAGTGCATTGACTTTGAGCGCTTGAGGCAGTTCCAGATCGACCAGGAGGCCAAGTATAATATGACCTGGCAGAACTAGAGAGGGGTGGACGATGTTTCCCAATCATAGTGTCATAGCCGGTGGCGGCTCAACAACTCTGTGTTGCCCGTCTGATTTTACTAAGTAGATAATGCCAGAGCATTGTGTGGTCACTGACACGATACTGCGAAGGCATGTGCGCCTTGATGGTTATGTTGACTCCTCCTCTCGGTAAGTAATAAATAGGAGATTACTTAGCACGCCTAAGGTACGGATGAATATTGCTTCCGGGATTAAGATACTTGGCATGAACCACTAGTGTTCGTCTCCGAGAGCGGGCAGACCTAGTGCCATGACCTCTTCTTCCGTGACACCCAGGCCATTATCCTGTTCGGCATTTCCTCCACCGGCCCTCCACGTCCAGACCAACCCAGCATTGCCCCCAAAAGCAGTCAGCTTCCTCTCACCTCTCTCCTCAAACCCGAGCTTTCGCAGCACGCCCGCCGAGGCCACATTAGTGGGATCGTGCAGGCCGAGCACCACGTCAACGCCCTTCTCGCGTGAGGCCCAGTCGAGCACACCACGCGACGCCTCGGTCGCGATCCCCCGGCGGCAGTACTCGGGCAGCACGGCGAAGCCGAGGTCGGGCGCGCCGTAGCACGTCTTGCCTATGGTGCCTTCGCCGCGGGACAGAGAGACGGTGCCTATGAGGGTGCCGCCGCTGTCGCTGGGCTGTACGTTTTCCTTGCCTTCTGCTGCTTTCACTTCATCCTTCGTTGTGCCATCGCCGTCACTGGTGCTCTCGCTGACGTTGTTATTGGCGCCGAGGGCGATACCCGGCTTGAGCACAATAAGGTACGTGCCGTACCCATTGCGCTCGTGCTCGGAGGCGAAGCGCCGCCTGATATAGCCCGCCGCGGCGTCATGGGTGGTGATGGCCGTGGGCTTGCCGCCGATCGACGCAATGAACTGGGGCGTGTTGTAGAGGCGCACGATAAAGTCGGCGTGGGCTCGGGAGGAGGGGTCCGGGCGCACCAGCAGGAGGCGCGGGGTAGCGGTGGTTGCAGAGCAGGTGGGAGCTTCCATGGTGTCAATGGGGTCAAAAGGGGCCTGAAGAAGTCGTATCCCGCCGGTAATAGTTTTGTTATTGCGTCAGGGGAGCGAAAGGGACGTGATCGTCTGCTCGAGCGAAAGATGTGTGTGGTGAGGAGGTTGGTTGTACGATCTGTGGCGGATCTGGAGCTTTAAATAGTTGTACATAGTATGTGCTGTGCTTGATTGACGGTACCACGGCGAAATCTTGGTTGTGAATCTGTGCATTATACCTGCATAGGTTCTACAGGGCCAGACGATTGGCTAAAAATGCGAGCAGTACAGAGAGTTATGCGCAACGAGTAACGAGCTCTTGACCAAAGCGGGAATATGTCCACAGGTTCGTGATTGCAATCTTTCGCTTCTGGGCTTGGCGATCTCTACTAAACTCTTTGAAAGTTGAGGATGCAGCTAAAGGGTATGATAGAGGTCGGCAGTTCCATGGAGGATGTGATACACCCTGTTGTTTTCCCTGTTGCATAAACATGGGTAGCCGTCGCCAGTCATCGCATGGCCATAGCCTCAAAGGCCAGAGCATGCGAGAAAGACGACGTGGGATGAAAATTGCACTGCTTAATTCTAAGCCTACTCTGCTGTACTCAACTTGAAGACATTCACTTCGACCCGTCGCATAACCTCAACGTTGCTCCACTAGAAGTAACAGTAGCCGCAACCCTGTGCCCAGCTAAATCTGCGCCCGCCGTTAGCCAGACCCATGATGATGGTGCGAGGGCACAACAGCACCCTCATCGCCGTCGACAAAGTCGTTCCTATGTCCTGGCGTGTGCGTCACCACCCCGCCTTTATACCCAGAGCCCTCCTCCTTCTTGTCAGAGCGGTGATCATACGCCCATGAGAATAGACGCTCGAAGTTGCGGCACTGGTGCGTGGCGCCCATGCCGTTAATACCAACCATAGTGAGGGGCTCGAAAGTAGTATCGCCGGCACACATGATGGCCTGACGGATGTAATCGAGGCAGTGGTCCCGGTGGGCGACGATCTCCTTTGGAGTCATTAATTCCACGTTATCTGGGTAGTACGCAAACCGAAGAAAGTTGAGGCAGTGTAGCTGGTGGAACATGGAGACACCATAGACTTTGTGAGTGTCTGGATTGTTTGGGGCTGGAAGAGAAAATGGCAGGTTCGCGGTAAAGGCATTAGGTACCTCCACGATGCCGTCGCCAGGAGGAGACAGTCGCTGCCACATCTCGTCAGTGTGGTTGCTGGGCGGGCCGCCATAGTAATAGTGCGGCTGGAAGGTGACTTTGGTATCATAGAGCACTGGAGCTGGTGTTAATAAGAGATATACGACGGGTCCGAAGGACTTACAGTCTGGCTCGAAGTGATCCTTGTGAGGCTTGGGGTCACAATCGAAGCTGCGCAGGAGGACGTGAATATGCCACCAGACAGTCATAGCGGCGGCGAAGAGCGCAACGTTAAGTGAAGCCAGCACAGCACTCCTAGAGAGCCATGGGGTCTTGCGCCTTGTCGGACGCGTGGCCATGGGCCCCATGTCGTCAGATGGGAGGAAACGCTTCCTCTCGTCCGACGAGGAGATTGATGTGCGAGTGTCAAAGTCGTCACGACTGCCGTCCATGACTCAAGTACAATATGTTCAAATCTTTGCCCAGAATTGATGCAGAGCAGAGGCACAAGATGAAGTGTTTCGATAAACAGTTAGAACGAGTAGGATGGAATGGGAGGAAGGGCGCTGCAGCGATGGATGGCGAGGCCGTGCTCGAGAGGCTACCGACAATGGCGGAACATGATATCGGTGGCAAGCGCTTGCCGAAGTTCCGTGAACCACCATGTGGTCCCTCAGGTATCTGCAAATTAGTCGGGCCTTTAAGGGTGTCTCGGTGGTTGCTAGTGGAAGGGTGTATGCATAAGACGTGCCAGAATCCTGCAGACCTTTTCAGCCCCAAGCCACACGTATGCTGCAGAGTATCCTGTCCTGAACCTCCACGCTGCAGATCAGCAGACAATCACCGACACATCTCGTTGCAACCGAAGAGCTCTAACCGTCCCGCAGCATTTGCCAGTCATAGATTCGATCTCTCTCGATATTGATGTATAGTGGGTGCTTCACAACCGTGCTGCCGCATGTGATACTGCGGATGCGGAGCGTTGCATCCTGATATGCTGGTCTGCCAATGACCCCTCATTCCTGACGTATGCTCGGTGGCGATACCATAAGTACCATAGTCGCGCTATAGATGGTGTTAGTGGTGCGGTAAACTTCAAGATACTGACAATTTCAAAGTGCCCCAGGCTTCAAAGTCCTGCCCGAAGCTTGTTTTTCCTACTCTCACCAGCGCTCCTTTCTTCTTCCAAACTGGGGTCCTAGGAATTCTCTTGCCTCCGCTACCCTTCTCTAGCCTGCTACTCTTCACGTCGTTATGGCGCCACAGCCAGCAGATAGCAAGATCTCGCCCCCTTCGAGCCGACTATGGTCTCTGTTTAGGGTGTTCGCCCCAACCATAATTGCTCTGGCCAGCATCCGCTGGGGCTCTCAGGGCCTCGTGATTCTCGAGAGTGTCCTCTCGTCCAGAAATGGACCGTCAACGGGGCTTCCGGCGGGAACAATACAGGCACAAATGGCGACCAAGAGCGCAGATCTAGCTGTAGTCTCCTCAATGACCACTATGGACGCCCTGAGGACCCGGTACGCCGCGTCGTGCCCTGACCACCAATTCCGCACTAGCATATTCAGTAGTGATCCGGTCATTATATACATCGAGAACTATCTCTCGCCGCAGGAAATCGAGTACCTTCTTCAGGTCGCAACCCCTCTATATCAAAAGTCGCCAGTCTCCCAGGGCAAGCGGCTCAAGACGTATAATGCCGAGATCCGTTCGTCCATGTCAGCAGTCCTTGGTACCAGCGACCCCGTCGTGCGGTGTATCGAGCAGCGCTCCGTCGACTTCCAGGGCTTCATGCCACTCCGGCACCTAGAGGACCTCCAGGTGGTTAAGTATGGCATTTCTGACCACTTCCGGCCGCACTTTGACGTATGTACACTCCATTCTCGCTCCGCCTATTCCTTCACTTTCTGCGCCAGTTCGTGTTCGTGTAACTATTGCCACAAACGGATCTAGTCTAACTTCGTGATATAGTGGTTCGGAGGTGATGCCAACCCGCGCATTTCGAGCTTCTTCGTATATCTCGCGTGCGACGGCGGCCGGACCGGCGATGGCGAGATGTGCAAAGGGGGAGCAACACAATTTCCGGACTACCGGGGCCGTTTCCCTGCGCGCTGGTGCCGCTTCATCGACTGCCACGACGATAGCGGTGTCGGCGGTGTCGCTTTCAGGCCCATCCCAGGCAACGCCATCTTCTGGGCTAATCTCTATCCTAACGGGACAGGCCACCCGGGTGTCTGGCACGCGGGCATGCCGGTGCGAGAGGGACGCAAAGTGGGCATGAACATTCTGACCAGGCGGGACGTCCTCGACAGTTAGAATTATCCTGTGACTGCATCATATATTTTGGAAGGACTAGCTAGATCCATTCATTGATTTGATTTGCACTTGCTTTATTCTTGTGTCTGTTGAGCTCAGGAACAACATGAGACGTCTGATTCACAGTATATGCGCATCCATATTTCGCTCCAAGTGGCACACTATGCTGCTAGCCAGCGTTAGCACAGTCGATACTCGAATCGCCAGGCATACCTAACGTGTACTTCCGACTCTGTTTATGTGAGAGCATCTGGGTCTCGCTCATGCCGACCTCGCCCTCGGCTCGGCAGTCTACCCCAAGTATTGTTCATGCCGAGGCCTGTCCAGGCTGCGTAGTAGAACACCCGACAATGCAGTCGACTCGTCACACCCACTACTGGCGAGCACTTCTGAAGTTGACATCGAGGTGACAGGCTAGGGTACCATACCCGTGACAGCCTGGAAACACATATCCTCGCCAAGGGTGCCCATAAGTGGCATCTGCCGCCAGGTTCTCGACATATTACCCCACTTCTGCACCTCCTCCTCTTCTCATTATCACGGGGCGGCCCGCGAATTGCGGAGCACCACGCAGTCTCCACGGGTGTTCTAGAGCAGGTCAGTACGACGCATGCATGTACAGCCCGTGCACCAAGCGATAGATACACCCTCCCAGCCATGGCAGCGATCAGCGTTGGGTCTTTTGTAGGTATCTGCCAGTGTGGCACACTTCGGTTCGACCGTTCCATCCTACAGCGCGCGACCCATGAAGTGACAGCCTGCATCCATTCCAGCCGGCTTCGCCAGCCATGCCACAAATAGAGTCTGATGGCGTGACCAACAGCGACTTTGGAGTTATATGTCATGCAAGCGCGAGGTAACTCAGTCGCGCCTTGAAACCATCCACATGCTCTGCCTACCCCTCAAGCTCTATGCAGTGATAGCATCTCAGCTCGCCACGAGCAGCCCACCATACCACATCCCCGCCCCGAGTGTGATATCTGCCTGGCACGTCGTCTGCGGATGAGAACCCAACGGGAGCCGACACTACTTGTAGCACGCATGACCTTCCTCACCCACTAACACCATAACAAGAACGCAATGTCATGCCATGGAACAACAATATCATGCAGGACTCGACAGATGGGGTAACCCGCCCGGTATCCTCATCCCTGTCACGCCGCCTACTTCACAAAGAGCCTTGTGCCTCACTTTAATCGTGCTCCAGAACTGGAGGTGTGCATATTTCGCGTCCCTAGGCATGAGACTGGGGACGTGCTGGGCAGTTATTCGCAGGATCCATCTGCGGGTCGACGACCAGCTCGGCGAACTCCCAATGCCGATTCGAGCATAGCAGAGACGTTGCACGGCCCCGTGACGCCGATCAAGGCTGCAAGTTGACATCTCGGCCTTCGCCTGCGACTCCCTCGATGGAGTGGCATTTGAAAAGGGGTGTGAACGGTGTGGTAGGTGAGACAACGTGCCTGGTCTACAGAGCTAGCCGAGCATGCCTACGCCTCGTCTGGCGGCACACAGAGGACCGGAAAGGCGTAAAGTGTAAAGGTGCGGCGGGGGACAGTTGCGGACTCTTCACCCACAGCCTGAGGGTGTTTGCGGCCCGCCGTGGGGAATCTCTATAAGAAGCATGGGCTGACCTTGGCTGGGTGAAGTTGGTCAGCGCGCAACACACGGTCATCACTCGGCACATCTCTAGCATCACGCAAAGAATCAAGTCTGCTAAGGTCAGTGCATGGAACCTTTTCCCACTCCTGTTCTTTTTTCATGCGAAGAGGAGGAACCAAAAGATAATTCCCATCAGGTTCAGCCCCTAAGACATAGCCCACACCTTCAGCTATATCCATGCTTTCCCCACGGAGCACCGCATGACTGTCTCAAACAGACACTTACTTTCTCGTCCCATCTCTAATCCTCCCAGCAGATCTCCCATAACTGCAAACTCGCCAGCCATGAAGGCCTCCATCGCCACGACTACTGTCGCGGCAATGCTGCTGCCCACACTCGTCGCCGGCGCCGCCATTGACCTCGGATCCCGAGAACCCTCGGGCGTCGACCCGTCCTATGTCTGGGCCTCAACCAGCGGAGATGAGGAGAAGAAGAAGCGCTCCGGCGTTGACCCGTCTTATGTATGGGCCTCCACCAGTGGCGATGAGGAAAAGAGAAAGCGCTCCGGAGTTGATCCATCTTACGTCTGGGCATCTACTAGCGGTGACGAAGAGAAGAAGAAGCGCTCGGGTGTCAATCCAGCTTACGTTTGGGCCTCCACCAGTGGAGATGAGGAGAAGGAAAAGCGCTCTGGCGTGGACCCATCATATGTGTGGGCATCGACTAGTGGCGACGAGGAGAAGCGCGACACCTCGGGCGTCAGCCCTGCCTATATTATAGTGTAGGCGTTTATATGTCGCCTATACGACGAGCATAACACTGGTCGCTAGTACATCTATGAACTTCTCCGTAGGCGCTATTTACACCCTTACTCTCTGGCTAGTTTCTTCGCTAGTACACTTGAAGACGAATAGCTGTGGTATGAGAAATCAAGATCCCATTTGGGTTTCATCTACAATTAGGTAACGGCTGTTGAGTTGATCCCTGAGCTCAAATCTTTGCTGGGCAGCTAACTAGCTGTAGGGAGAAGGTCTGAAAACGACCAAAGCTTTTGCTTCCCTCCCTCGCCAATGTCCCTCCCCCTTCATCCCTTTCCTTGCGTGTCTTAATCTGGTCAATCCCTCTGTCCGTGTTCGTTACGACTGGGCCTCTCTGATCTGCACGAATATCTCCATCAAGTCCATGACGTCCGGAACACCCTCTGGACGATGCGTGTTCTGGATGACGAGGGTGGGAACGCCGGAGCGGGCCGTCGTACTCTTGTTCTTCTCCGCTTCCTGATCGATGACATCCCCCGCCTCGTCGGACTGCAGCCAGGCCTGGGCGTCGCCAGCGCGAACACCCGCACGTCGTGCAGCCTCCAGTAGCACGTCGTGATTCGCGACATCCTGCGCCCGGCAGTGATAGGCGTCGAAGATTGCCTCGACGAGGTTGCGCTGCGTCTCGCCATCGTATCTGCCCCCCGCGGTGCCCACCAGGTGTACCAGCCGGTGCGCGTCGCGCGTCGCCGGATTCGGGCCGAGCTTGCCTCCCCAGTCGAAATTAATGCCGCTTGCGAGGCCAGCTCGGTTCATGCGTCTGGTCAGGGCGGCGCGCTGCTCGGGCGTTTGGTCTGCCAGCCTAATGTCGGCGAGCTCAAGCTTGTCGATGCTGTGCGCGTGGGGGTTGTAGTTCAGGAAGTACGGCGTCCATGTAATGGCGAACGTGTCGTGCTTACCGCCCGGGTACGTCTTCTGGTAGAAAGTTATGGCAGAGTCCAGGTTTCGCTTCGCGATGTAGCACCACTGCGAGTATGTTCTTGGTCAGCGCCCTGATGCAGGCCTGATGTAGTCCTGATGTAACTCTCTGGCCACATAGTAGCTGATGGGCTGGTGGAGCAGCAGCCGCTCGACGACGGATAAGGGGCAGAAACTCACGGCGCAGACAAAATCTGAGACAAATTGAATTTCGAAAATAGCCATAGCGAAGGCTAGACTATACAGGCCGGAATGAAGAGTAGGGTAGCTTACGCAGATCGTATCCAAGTATGTAGGCAGCTAACAGGTATGGTAAGGTAGCGGCAGTAATGGAGTGTGACGACCCGACCAACAGGTCGCAAGATCGGGCCAGGGACAAGGGCAGGTCATGCACGCGGGGCGGACACACCCCTGGTTACGTAAGCATCTCATTATATCAGCAGGAGGATATGTTGGATCGCAACATATCCACACATAGCCTGGATATGCTGGATCACAACCTATCCAAGCATATCTAGGAACGCAGGGACATATCTCTATGGAAACCCGGTGAAGGGGAAAGGATATATAGGGACAGGAGGACCTCCTTGTAGACAGTCATTACCTTTGCACTTCAGCGATCAATCTAAGTATCATTCTCACCCTTCACTTGACCTAGTCACTCAATTGATCCGAGTGTGATATCTCGCAAGAGACACGAACGACAACCCCCTCGAGAACACGACAGCACGGAGTCAGTATTGCATACGGTTGCTACCTGCCTTATTCAAAACATAAACCCACAGCGCCCGGTCAGACGGTTGACCCCGGAGATCGGATCGTGACAGGTAGCGCCGGGCGGTCTTACGCGCTTTAGAACGAGTTAGAACCGGTTAGATCCAAACCAAATCAACTGGACCTCTGAATTGGCTGGTTGCCAACCATGGGGGTTGAGAGATTTCAGTTGAATTGGACCCACAGTTGGAGGATACAACGGCTCCAACGATTGGAAGTAAACCTTCTTTGGGCTAACGTTAGCCTGTGCCTGAAAGGTATAAATACGAAGTGGTGTCACCAATAGCTTTAACATGTGATGCAGATGGTGCATAACGTATTCCACGATTGAGGCGCCCGTCCAATTGAGTAGCCCACTAAAAGCAGTTGATTACACTCTATTACACGATTATCTCAACAACCACAATAGCAATAGAATATCCACGGGGCAGAAATTGGATGTCCTAAGTGAGATTGTGAGATACCTTTATATCGGCAAGAAAGGTAACGTACCGTTTCATGCCGGTGAAAGGTTCAGGCCCGCTACCATTTGAAGCCTCTGACAGTTCATTAGTGACCTCCTACAGGTCCGATGGTCCAAATTATTTCCTTCCCAGCAAGCGCCTTCCCTTCCCAACAGATCAACGTCGCAAAATTCTCAAATCGTTCCGGTTCCAACCGGCACATCCCCGTAAACCTGCGCCACCTCAACAAGGGCGTTATAAATAGCTACCTTCTCCTCGTACTCCCGGATAAGTTCCTCGTCGCGCCTACTGGGGTCTAACCCTCCAAACGCTCTCACCGCAGCGTAGTAAACTTCTGCCAGAGCCCGGCACAGAGACTTGAACGTCACCGAGTTGCATTGGTAGTACAAACTGAAGCATATTAGTATTACATCCATTTGAGGGGTTGAACGGGGTGATTGACTCGGTCTTGAACTTGTTGTCAATCCTGAGTCTCCCAGCTGTCGTGAAGCGGTTCTGCTTGTGATAGTTGTTGTAGCCAAAGTCGTGGCGGTGGCATGCCGGGACGAAGGGGAACCCGAGCGGGTTGTCGGGTGACAACGTGCAGTCGTCAGTCGTCCAGTCCAGCGTAGCCGGGTCGCGGGCGTCGTGCTTCACTGTGAATTGGGGTAGTGTGAGAGTAAAGAGGTACTGGTCCGTGATGGTGTCGAGGCTCTGCCGCTTAACCGGAGTAACATCCTCGATTTCCCGGAGGGCGAGTGACGTGCTGGCCAGGAAGACCAGGAGGGTAATGAGCTTCATAATGTTTGACTGACGGGAGGCGTGTCAAGGAGCTTGACCTGGGGACGCTAGCTGGCTGACTGGGAGCTGACTGGAACGAAAAACGCCGCTCATCTGATGCTGGGGAGGCAGTGATGTTTATATTTCCTTGACTCCAGATCTTCACTTTGGAATTCTGGCCTCGTAGGCTAAGTCAAGAGTCAAATATGACGTATAGATAACATGAGCACGTCTTCTGGCCCTTTGCGTCATACATGTAACCGCCCGCTTTCGCGTTCCTAAGGTCTTCGCTCTGCAGGGTAATAGTGCTCTTTCTGCGTACGGAAAACACAAATTTGAACTAAAGAGCCACTACTCACTAGTTAAGCTCAAACTGTATGCATTGTCTTTCTTGGTGTCGGATCACGGTAGGATTCGCAAGCCCTTCAGTGGGCGGCTTACGCAACTGTGTTTAAAGTTCCAAGATACATTTTCTTAAGGATCCTTCAGATGCCAATGAGTGCTACAGGCCGGACGAGGGATTACTAATGCATCGTACGCGATGCATGTCTCGGTCCCGGTAACGTGCATGCATTGCGGCGCCGCTGAAAAGCTCTTCGGAAGCTTATCCCGGTCATATAAAAAAGTCAAGACATGCATACGCCTGTCCAAAACCGCAGACGCAGCGAATTTGAGACCCGAGCGACAACCACGATCCTCGTTTCGTCTATGATGGCATATGAAGTTATTTCGTCTCTTTGGATGCTCAAGTCTTAGCAGGGTTACACGCTTCGACATGGCTAATATCATTGTGTCGCAGCTCTTTTGCTTAGCATCCTTTGTACAATTTCGATACAGCCGTCAGGGTTATGTGCCGAGGACTGTTGCTTTTCTTCAAGCCATCATAAGCCAACGGCCGCAGGCCGGTGGGTCTTGTAGCCGTATCTTCGGCCCTACGTGTTGTTAGGTCCGAGGATTGCTCGTATACGTGCCATAGCACAGAGAACATGCTTGGACAGGGGGCCTAGGATTAGTTCAGACCTGGCACACACGGGTGCCTAGCTCTCGAAGGTGCTAGGCTAAACATGCTAGCACAGGGAACGTACCAGCACACAGACCGTGCCCGTACACGTACTCTGGCACAGGGCGTATGCTATCCACCGAAGATCACAGTGACAAGGCCACAAAGTATGGGCGATGGTAAAGGGCTTGAGCAACTCGAATCCCGTAAATTAACTCCGCCCATTACGCTAAAGCGAAAACAGCTGGAGAACACTGTGAGTGCTTCTCGTTCGAGCCCCATCAAATCCTGCCATCGCTGGCTCATGGTTATCTAGGATGACTATATGCGCAGTCTCGTCAGAGTGCGTAATCAAGCAATTCAACTCAAGACAGCTGAGAACACAACTAGAAAGGAGTCAGGGAAAGGCGACGAGTTTTGCCGCAAGCAATCAGCAACTCAAGTGTTCAGTATTCTTGCCTTAGATATATATTTGTTGTAGATCCCTTTCGGCATACGGTTAGAATTGGGTCGGGTAGCAGTTAGAAGCGCGTATTCTTAACGATAGAGCGAATAAGAACAGTATATCTAGAGAGCGCCAGAAAGAGAGACCAGAATAAGACATGCAGACTTCTTAGCAATGAATTGACTGGCAACTATCATTTTCATGAAGGACTAACTAGAAAGGAGTGAATCATAAATGAAAGAACGACACCTCATTCGCCTCTGTGAACATTCCATCGCTTCAAAGTTTAAGAAGCTTAACATCCTCGTCGAATGTCCCATCGAATGTCACCTCTAGATGTAGACGGATCCAAACTTCATTCGTGTTCTTCAAGTAAAGTTTTACTTCGCCCTTTACCACAAATAGGCTGACCTTAATCGTCAGCCCACTGTTCTTTAAATCCCCACGTAGAGTGCCAAGATTGATGCCTAGAATATCGACCGTGACGGTGAGACCCAAGGTCTGGGGGTTCACGTAGCCTTTCACCTGTTTCACGGATTAAAAACTGTCTCCACGACCGAGAAGCAATAGCATAGACACCGGGGAATAAGCAACATACATGGAGCGGCCCATAGCTGAAATCAATTGTGGGGGAGTTTCCTGAAAGCTCCTTCCGAAGCCCGTCTGTGTGTTGCTTCTGTACAAGGGTGTAGACGTCGTTGCTTTGCCTGCGTTCAAGAACCACTCCTGATTTATTGTGTTAGAGACAGCATCTAACTTGGGAGACAGAACTCATACCAGCGCGAAATTCGGGTTCCATAGAGGTATCAAAGCTGGCCGCCATTTTGGTTGTAGATTTAGTTGTGAGAACTGTGAGGCTTTGCTTTCTGTAGCGATCCAGACACGTCCTTAGACATGTATTTATACACATTTTGTCCCAGTTTCCCCTACCTGCAACTCTACGAATCTGCGTTTCCCATTCCGCGTATGAGAAGGTTTCAACTATAAGTGTGGGTGGGGCAGTTCAGAAGGTGCTAATCAAAGTAAAGCTGGTTGGCGAACTTCGGAGAAAGGCATGTGAAAACCCCTCTGCATTCATGCCTACCATGGCAACACAATATTAGGATAGCGCCAATAATCATAGTATACCGTCACCGACTAATTTTATCTAATTGGGAACTTATCCAAATCATCCTAAAGGTAGAGCGAGTATATTTAAGTACGACTTATATTTACTAAACCTCCGGGGCCCTTATATTAAAGGAGGCGCGTAGCTAGGATAACTTAGTATACGATCAATGCCCCGAGTATCGTAGTAGGTAGCTAGAGGCATTACTAGCACCTCTACGGAGTGATCTTTGCTACTAGTATATATTAAGCTACTTCTCGACAACTGGATGATTTTTCTATCGTTATTTAAGCTTCAATATAACCCCAGCTGTACACCTCACCGTAACTTTATAAATGACCTGCTAGCCGAATATGAAATCTCAGCCAATAGTACATATTAAGATGCTTCTCAACAGTTAGATGGCTTTTTTAGCTTTATCCAAGCCGCTGCATGTCGGATCCCAGCAGCACGTCTTACCTACATAGCCCACACGGCCAGGCAGCTATGAATTGTTTACCTAACACGGAAGGGAGCATACGTAATGGATGCGCACGGAAAGGAGGAGTAAACGTCACATCACGATAGGTTCTAGCGCTGGGCCTCCTTGTTCTGTTGTTGGCTTTACGAGGAGCAGCCGGAGCAGCGGTTAAACAGCCTCTTGGCTCTGCTGTTGGCTTCCCTGGTGTTGGTGTTGTAGCTCTTGGATTGACGCTTGCTGTTCCTTGCTCTCCCGCTTCAACTCTACCACCTGCTCCATCAACCTCTGCATCATCTCTAGCAACGCGTCTCCGTACTTGCTGCTCTTCCTGCTCGTGTCCAATCCATCCTCTCCTCCGGCTGGCGTTGTCCGCTTCGTATTCTTGGTCGGTTTCTTGGTCGCTGCGATGATTTCGACGTCCGCTTGTTGGTTGTCTTGTGCTTTGGAGCTTGGGGTCGGGTTGCGAGCCGATCGTCCCCGAGACTGTTCGTGGTCGGTGGTCTCAGCCACGATCACGGTCTCCACCGCGTCAGACATGTCCCACCCACCACGACAACACCCGTCGACCACTTTCTTCAGATTCAAACACCCTAACGATTGGTACAACGATTGGTACAACGATTAATACAACGATTGATAAAACGATTGACTCGCCGCCTGGAAGCGCAGGGCGGGGATCGTCGAGTCGGTTCTCACTGACATGGACCAAGGCCAAACTCTCGCGGAGCTGCTGGGTGCGGACATGGCCAATGCCATTGCCCGGGGGGAGTGGCAAACGCTCTACACGACCATGCATCTGGAGCGACGGCGAGTGAGACGCTCTCAGGCTTTATCACAACCTGTACCAGCTCGCCCGGCTCTAATGCCATCGTCGTCGGCGCTCAACGGCAAGCGCATACAACGATTGATACAACCCAGATACATGTGACGCTCTCACGTAAGGGCTGTAGAGATGGAACAAAAACCCCGCCGGAACGGATTAAGGATTTAACCGGTAGTTGCCCCTAGACCTCACTGGGCGTACAGAACTTTCGGAAATCAAGTTAAGTCACGTTAAGTACAACAACAATGAATCCAATTGGTTCAATTCCGTGGTGACAATAATATTCAATCTATAATTGCAAATCCTTTTTCCCCCTCGGAGTCCATTATCACGGAAGCTAGCTTAACAATCATCCTTGCGCCTGATAACTTTCCATATTAATAGCGCTCCATAATGAGCTGCGTCTTCAGTGAGTCCTCCTCGAGAAACCAACCCTTGTCCTGCAGGTAGGAGATGAAGCTGTCGTGCTTAGTTAAGGCTGTCGTACGGCTCTCAGTCTTGAAAGACGCCTCGACGAGGCAGTCGTTTCCTGTGCCCGCGCGGTTGCGGATGAGCCAGACCTCGATGTAGAGCCGCATCCCCTCCCATGTGCCAATCGAGCGTTTGGCGAGGACCGGCCCAAAAATACGCGATTCTGCCAACGCGTCGGTGCCCCAGTTGATGCCCAGCCAGTTGTCGAACTTATCGGGCGCTTTGTCGACCAACATCGCACGCGATTTGCACGTGCCCGGCAGGTCCATCCCGCTGTTCACAGAATCCGCCACCTTCTTCTTGCGGGTGATAGAGAGTGTCTGCTTCTGGTAGCCCCATTCGACTTGGGCCTCGTATTTCGCGTCACCGGCGTCGAAACCATCATTATTAGCCGTGGTGAGCGCGGCGTCGATGTCACCGTCCATGATGACATACCGCTTCTTGTACGTCAGCTCCAAGTCATCCTCGTTCTCAGTCTTACGGATGCGGGCGCTCCAGCCGGCGGTATAGATGTCCTTGCCGGTCGTATCAAGAAACTGGGCATGCAGCTTGGTGACGCTTAGGGGCATGTCGAAGGTCGACAGGACGCTGCTCGTGAGCTCCGTGTTGGGACCGAGGACTGCGGTGGGTTTGAGGAGGAACTTGATCTCGTAGTCGGGCATCATATTTGGCGCTCCTTGCATTGCGGAGTCGACAATGGCGGTCATAGCGAACAGGCGGCAAGGGGAGGAGTGTATGGTACCTGTGAGTTCACGGGCAAGGCTTGAATGAAGCAATAAGGTCGACTGAGCAGCGGTAGTTTGCAAGAGGGGACCAAGTAGGTGAGGTAGTCGCTGTTCTGGAACAAAACGATGCCCGGCCCTTGTTTCTGGACGGCTCCTTCCGCCAGCCCCATTTTCGAAGCATGAGGTAGAGAAGACGCACATCCGGCATCCGTTCAAGTGACAGAACAGGCCAATAAGAACACGCAATTAATCACCGTCATCTGCAGAACATGAACAGACAGAATGACATCAGAATGACCCCATGTAAGAAATCGGTTACAAGATCCCATCAATTTCATATGCCTCAGCGGTGGATTGGGTTGAGTTGATCGCCAGCTTGGTTGTACGCATATGCCGAGTAGAGGAGTACAGAAAATCCAACGCAGCAGCTGTCTCCGCTGTTCGTATTCGGCCAGCAGGTTATTTATAAAGTTACGGTGATGCGTACGGCTGGGGTCATATTGAAGCTTAAATAACGATAGAAAAATCACCCAGTTGTCGAGAAGTAGCTTGATATGTACCAGTAGTAAAGATCACTCCGTAGAGGTGCTAGTAACGCCTCTAGGTACCTACTACGATACTCGGGGCACTAATCACATGCCAAGTCGTCCTAGTTCCGAGCCTGCTTCGGAATGAGATTAAGGTTCGATAGTTAGCGTTGAGAGGCTGAGATAAATATAAGTGGTAAATATGATTAGATGTTGGCTTGCAGGTCTGTCTTGTTCTGGATTCTCCGTAGCGCGCTCTAACGCGTCTCATGTCGGAAAGTTCCGAAGCTAGCAAAGGTCTACGGCTTGATCCCTAGTTGGGTAAAACGAAAACTTCTTGGCCTTTGTCCGTGGTGTTTGCGGAGTCGAAGACTTTTTCCCCGATCTAACGCACGACGGGGGCCTTTGTCCGCTAGCCAATCCAGTTCATTGTACACGGCGGACCGCTCTCCGAACATATTTACCCCGCCTATTGCTCCTTCCCGATGCCCCCGGAACCTTGCAGAGACAAATAATCTCGTCTTTCACTAACGTAATCCACGGGCGAGTGGCCCATACGGGCGAGTGGCCCATACGGGCGAGTGGCCCACTTTCATTCACTATACCGAATCCAACTCTTCTTCACGCGTTTATTCCACCACGAAAGATGGAGACGCCTTCTAAAGAGAGTCAATTGTTCCTTGCTATCCAAGCAATGGAAAACGACCCAAACTTAAGCACCCGACGCGCTGCCGAGATGTTCAACGTCCCCCGAACAACCCTACGACGCCGAGAGAAGGGAGTACCTGCCCGACGCGAAAGCCCTCCGAATTCTACAAAATTAACCAAGCTAGAAGAGGAGAAGATTGTCGAATACATTCTCGACTTGGATGCGCGAGCATATCCTCCTCGGCTAAGTGAGGTTAGAGAAATGGCGAATCAACTACTCGCGAAGCGCGACAGGCCAGGTGTCGGAATCAACTGGGCCTCAACCTTTGTTAAACGACGACCAGAGCTCCAGACGCGTTTCTTTCGCAAGTACGACTACAAGAGAGCCCAGTGCGAGGATCCCGACGCGATAAACGCGTGGTTTCGGCTTGTGCGGAACGTAGTTGCGAAATACGGTGTCGCGGACTCCGATATTTACAACTTCGACGAGACAGGCTTTCAGATGGGCGTTATCGCGACCGGGATGGTCGTTACAAACGCGCAAAGACGTTCGAACGTTAAGATGAAGCAACCGGGTAATCGGGAATGGGTTACGGTCATCCAGGGCGTCGGCGCGACCGGATTTTACGTCCCGCCGTTCGTAGTATTTGCCGGCAAATATCACCTCTCGACCTGGTACCAAGACGACGCGATTCCTCGCGACTGGAGAATTATAACGTCCCTAAACGGCTGGACTATAAATGAAATTAGTCTAGATTGGATTCGGCATTTCGATCAGCATACAAAGTTGCGAACAAAAGGCGATTATCGCCTCCTCGTCCTCGACGGCTACGAAAGTCACCACTCGGTCGAATTCGAGCTCTACTGCAAGGACAGCAAGATTATTACGCTCTGTATGCCTCCTCACTCGTCTCATATACTCCAGCCTCTCGATGTTGGGTGTTTTGGTCCGCTGAAGAAAGCATACGGTCGGCAAATCGAGCTCAAGATGAAGGCGGGTATAACGCATATTAGCAAGGAGGACTTCCTCCCCTCGTTTTTAGCAGCATTCCAACAGACAATGACGGAAAAAAACATCCAGGGAGGCTTCAGAGGGGCAGGACTTATTCCCTAGTTGTTTGGGCTCTTTTGTGCCCGTAACAAACATCCCCTGCACTTTATATAAGGATAAGGCAATTGATAGGGGGGCATGACGAATTGATACGCGGGCATGACCCTTAGGGGGGCATGACTTTTTGTAACACTTGATTGGGCCAAATTTTCTAGATCCATAAATACTTCCGAGCAAAGGCGGTGAAGCCAGCCCTCTTAACAAGCCCAGATTTCGTGACCGCAAATGCACCCGACCAACACTAACCCTTTAGAACAGGCGTCAAAGAGAAGTATTGCTTTCGGTACTGTTAAGGAGAAGGTACTGATCCGGAATAGGCACGCGATGGGAAGTTCTCTGTATTCCAAAAGGTCGCTGTCGTACAAGACTATTACTTTACCGTCGCTCGATTGGCGAGCGCCAGGCGAGCGACAGGTAAGAGACGGGCGCTCGCTGACTCAGCGAGTGCTTCCTCATTGAGTGGGTGCGGCCCCCCTCACAGGTACAGGGTATTCAAGGGCTGTTTCATTAACAAAAGCTGTCTACGTCTCCCCTTACTACTATGGAAGGAAGAATCTCCTCTTCGCCATCAGCCAGCTCCCATTGATTCCTCCGTCTCCGAATGCTGGGCTGCGTCCTCCGCCCGCTGGCACGAACTCCTGTGGTTCTTCCCGTCCCTAGAAGGGTCGACTGGCTGCGTAACTGGCGCTGATTCGAGACATCAGCTTGGCCACTGGCCTGTCGGCTCGCCCCAAGTTCCATTCTGGCCTGAGTCGACTTGTTCAAGCTGCCCTGTGGACGACCTCGCCTACGGCTCGGGGGCCCCTGGCCGACCGGTTGACCAATCGGCTGACTACTAGTCTCGATGGCTAGCCCTGATGGAACGGCCTGCTTGGCGTTCTTAGGTCTGCCACGGAGAGCAGTGGCGATCTTAGGGTCGAGGACTCGTCGGTATGGATCTCGAGAGGATGCTTCTCGTAGGTGCCACCGAGGATGGACGTCCCATTTCGTGAAAGGCGTGCCATTATTCAGCTTTGAGTAGATCCTGTGGCAGCAGGGAATTCCAAGCTCGATCGACAACGAGCAGTCCTCGCCGCAATCCCCGAGGGATTCAGGGAACGGATTCTTCCCGGTCGGCATTGCTTTCCTTGCAAGCCGATATTGTTTGTTGATCAGTCCAAGGCCCTTGGAAGAGAGCGCCGTCCGGAGTTCGCCGAGATACTCCGAGCTAGGCCCAATGTACTCTCGCGCGGTAAGTACCTCGTCCGCTGCGCAAGCGTCGTTGAAATCTCGCTCCTGGTCCCTCATCATGTCCTGCATAGCCTCCATGAGCCGATAGAGATGGCTCATACCATTCAGGAGATAGCTCTTGATGTTGTTGTTGCTTGCTTCTGTACCAGAGGTGACGCGGACGCCGAAGTTGCGATACTTGCGAATGAAACAGCGCGCCCACTGCGCCCGTACAGGCATATAAGTTCCATGGAGATACCGCAGGATAGCTCGCTGGTCATCAAACTCATTGCAGAGATTTCTCCACGCCTTCTCATGAGCCTCCTCAGTCTCCGCAAACATGACGAGCTTCCACATCATGAGGACCCCTCGATAGCTATGAGGGATGACCGCCGCCGTCGGGGCGTGGACCAACTGTCGGTCTTTGGGGCTCAGCTCAGCCTGTGCCTGTGGAGCAGAGTCTTCTCCGTCGCTGCTGTCGGAACTGCTGCTGCTGTGGCCCTTGGCCCACTTCTGCTTTGACTTGAGCAAGACGTTAGAATTGATATGGTGGATGCACAGCTGCTGCTGTGCATCAGGGAACTGATCATTCAGGGCTGCCTTCATCTGATCGTCGAAGTCGGTAATGATAACGTCCGGTTGGCGAATAGAGTGTTGCTCTGAGAGCTGTCGAATACTCTCGGAGAGGAACTGAAACCCCTCCCGTCTCTCGTTGTCAATCAGGCCGAAAGCAGCATTGAAGACAGAGCTAAGGCAGGTCTGTCCTGTTGCCTGAAATAATGGAAGCTTGAAGCGATTGGTGTTGTATGTGTTGTCGAAGCTGATCACCTCGGGAAACCGCTTCCACATCTGGAGGCAGTAGGGAAAAGTCCAGACAAGGCCAACGAGACGGTTTGGCTCATCGTCCGCCCACTTCACGAGATAGGGAATCTCCATCTCGTCAAACAGCTTGATTAACGCGGCGGTGGGAGTATAGCCATTCAGCTTGTCTCGGTTGATGAGAGCTCGGGCGTTGTAGATGTCCCTCTGCGTCAAGATTGACTCGGGATGTTGGTCTTGGACCACAGCCCGTACGTCACGGGCCCGGATACCGACCCGACGGCTCGTCGACTCGATGGTAGCCCTGATGGGTGTAGTGAGTCGTCGGTGGGAAGGGTGCGCAGACGGCCTAATGCTACGTCCATGATTGTGTTGATTGTGTTCGGGGTTTGGGTGTTGTCTTAGGAGCCACTTGCCCTCTTCTAGAGCTTCAGCAATGACCATCCACTTGCATCCACACTTCCGAGACTTGCGTAGCCGAAGCCCTGTACCTCTACTCGGCCGTGGTTCTCCGTATCGGTCACATTGGAAAGAGTACCTCATCCTCCGACCATTGTAGGAATAGGCATGTCGTCGGACGATGCCAAAGCCATTCTCTTTCGCAAAGGTGTTTACCACGTCGAACAAAGCTTCGGCTGACGGCTTTGGGTCGCCTGGGATCGGCGGAATCGGGATCGGGTCTGGGTCGGGGGACGAAGACATCCGAGGAGAAGATCGCATCTCTTGAGGAGATGAAGCTTGGGCGGACGGCTCTCGGGGCGGTGAGTAGGGAGGAGGCGATTCAATCGCATCTGAGCTGAGTGGTGAGTAGCCCCATCTCTCGCGCCATTGACGTACTCGTTCGTATGACCGAGCGAGCTCGAGCGTAAGCCTCCGCTCCGTCCCAATCACTTTTCGTACTAGCTTCAGGGCAGATTGAAACTCGGCCCGTGTGGGTGACGATTGCTGCTGTTGTGCTGATTGAAGTGGCAAGGAAGACAGTGGGTCGGTTTCTGGTCCTGGGACAGGAATCCTCACTCGTAAGGACTGCCTTCCACCGGACGGGAAATCGTTTGAGAGGTGCACCTCGTGATCGAAACGGAGCTCCCATGGTGGCTCGTGAAGTCCACGCCATCCGTGCGGCTGTGGAGCTGTCGTGAAGGTTTCTGGGTAAGATGCAAAGAGATTTCCGAGTACATCTTCGTCGCCGACTCCGTAGTATTGGCCGATACTTGTTGCTATGCTGCTCGTTGAGGATGGCCGATTCGCAAGTATCGGCGGGCTGAACTTGCCCTGTCGGCTCTGCCGCTGTCGTTTTCGTGGCCGTACTTGATCTTGAGCGTGGGGACTAGAACTACGGGTTCGTCGTCTCGAGTTGGAAGGAGACTCGGATTGGAACATGACGAAGTTCCCAATTATCGAAGGTTGACCATGGTGGATTTGCTTGCTGTTGGTGGGCTTGATCTGATCGCGTCGCGTCGTGTCAGCTCCGAGATTAGGGGAGATAGCCTTGAGGTACTTAACAGGCTACGGCAGAATTCTGCCAACACTAACAAAAAAGAAATTGACGAATCAGAGGCCCGAAAAGTCATGCCCCCCTAAGGGTCATGCCCGCGTATCAATTCGTCATGCCCCCCTATCAATTGCCAAGGATAAATATCCTGAGTTCATTCCGGCCAGCGTAAATGTGCTAACCCCTAGCTAACCCAACCCTAACTAGTAGGGGTCCGAACCTGACCATCATTCCCGGCCGGGTTGGCCTCACTTTCGGCGATTCCTGGTGGGACAGGGGGCCGGGGGCACGGGCCATTGAGCCCATTCCGGTACCCCAACTAACCCCAGATTGAGTTCATTCCGGCCAGCGAAAAATGGGCTAACCCACAGCTAACCCAACCCCAAGCCCAACCCCAACTAGCAGGGGTCCGAACCTGTGGGGCCCAGTGGCGCCCTCATATGCGTACATGCACAGGCCGCACGACGACGAGGGAGGCGCGTCAGACTGCCAGAGCAAGCAGGCAGGCAGGAGGCGCGCGCAAAAGAGAGAGGCAGAGAGAGGAGGGCCAAAAAAATGCCACGCCTAGGAGTCGAACCTAGCTCTTCAACTGTGACTAGCTCGAGCGTCCGGGTCGGATGGCTCCACAAGCTCAGGTCAGGGACCCTTATTCCTGCGGCCGACGTGGGAATGGAGAGCTATATAGCAGTGACGTCATGACCGCTAGACCAGCGAGGCTCTCTGGCTGTTTGTTGAATAGTCAGTCGCTTATTTGGATATATAAGGCTCAGGCAGGCAGGCAGGTCGGCAGGCAGGTCGGCAGGCTGGTCGGCAGGCAGGCCGGCAGGCAGGTCAGCAGGTAGTTCGGCGGCAGCGGTAGCAGGTCGGCGGAGTAGTGGCAGTTCGTCGGAGCCGGTAGCAGGTCGGCAGGTAGTTAACATAGCGAAAATACCTCCGAAGCGGAGGAAGGGGTGCCGGCAAAAAGAGCTACCCACTTGAGAATCTCTACGAGACGAAGAGATTCTCAAGTAGGCGCAGTAATCCGGCCCGGAGTTGAACCAGGGATTCCGCTTAGCAATTGCTAGCGACGTCTTACCGCTTGACCACCGGGCCTGTTTGTTCTTAAGAGACTGGCTGCTTATTTGGATATATAGGGTCTGGCCGTGGCAGGCTGGCAGAGGTCGGCAGGTAGGTCGGCGGCGGCGGCGGTAGCAGTTCGGCGGCGGTAGTAGTTCGGCAGAGGTATAGTAGTTTAGCGGCGGTAGTAGTTCGGCGGCGGAGGTAGGTCATTCCCGGCCCGGAAGGGTACGGGCTATTAAGTTCATTCCGGTACCCTGAGTTCATTCCGGCCAGCGTAAATGTGCTAACCCCTAGCTAACCCAACCCTAACTAGTAGGGGTCCGAACCTTAACCCCCCCAGCTCAGCTACGCGTGTACGGCTAGGCACTGCCGCGAAAAGGGGGACAAGGTAAGTAATAGGTAATAAAAAGGAGATAAGCGCGTACGCGTAACAGCGCGAGCCCGGGGAGTCTAAAGGGGAGAGGGGACGCGCGTAAGAGGAGATAGAGGGAGGAGGAGAATGAAACGGACGCGCGCGCGCATTTCGATTGAACTATAATACTAGCTTAGGGTCTCTTCCCAAGAATATACGCAAGAGTCGAAGATCAGAAGTAGTACCGAGAAGAGAATCGCATACGACAGGTAGTACTCCACGATGGACCGCAGCAGCCAGGGAGGCGACTACGAGAGCGATTACGGCAGCGCCGCGCAGCAGCGGCAGCAGCAGCAGCAGGAGGACGCGAGAGCTACAGCAACGACCGAGCCAGCAGTAACACCAGAGCTCTATCTATATCGGGCAAGCCGCGTACTAGTCTGCACACTATGTAGGGCAGGAATCGCAGCGGCCGTAGGTGGTGTAGTTACCCACTACCGACAGAGGCACCAGCTTAAGGGCGGCCAGCTACGGGCAGTCAAATCGGCGGCAGCGGGGCCGGACAGCGGCGGCGGAGGTCAAGTCTGGGAGGCCCACATGGCGGCGTACGAGGCTAAAGCGGCCGCCGAAGAGGCGGAGCGGGGCCGGATTATCGACTACGAGGCCGGCGTCGACTATGAGTCGCCGTGGGTGAGCCAGATGGGCTGGGCGGCGCATCTGGCCGGCAAGGATATGGCGGAACTACGGCGCGCCGCCGAGCCAGGTCTATCGACGAAGGAGCTAGCTAAACTAAGCTGGTCCGTCCGGAAAGAGAGGGAGGCTTCGGAGGCGACGCTCGTACGGCTGGGCCAGAGCTTCAACCGGGTAATCGAGCGGTGTAGCCGGCGGATCGGCCAGGTACCCGTGGAGACGCTCTGCTGGCTAGCAAGCCGCGACCCGAACCGGCCGTCGCCGCGGCCGTTCCGCGTTAAGCAGGAGGCGCATACGATGGAGAAGTACCGGAGCTACTGGCGGCGCTATCTCTGCTACTGCGTCCGGGTCTTCCGGCTCGGCCGTACGGAGGCGAGGAGGAAGCACCAGGTCCAGTTTACCGACCAGCAGTGGGCCGCTCTCGAGGCTATTATAGAGGCTCTCGATAGTACGGAGGAGGAGAGCTCCCGGGTAGGGGGCGGCGGCGAGGAGGAGGAGAATCGCGAGGGCGGCGGCGACGACGGATATCTAGACGAGGCCGTCTTCACGTTCTGTGTTCTGTCGCTTACGCAGCGGGTACTAGTACAACCGTACGTAAACCCGCTACTACACTTCACTACCGTACTCGCGATCGACCCCGTCCGAGCACGATTTCGGCCGCCGGCCGAGTTTACAACACTACTAGCGGGTCTAGCGTGGTGTAGCCGCGTACTACTACTAGAGTACTTCTTCGAGCACGTCCCGATCCAGGAAGAGGATAGTACTACGGACTCCGGCGAAGGGGAGGACGAAGAGCGTAGCCAGCTCCAGGCTAGGGATATCGACGTATTTATGGACGGCTATCGGCAGTGGATCGCAGACGGCTCGTACAGCCCGTTCAGTACGCTAACCCGGTTCTTAACGATCGGAAAGGGCTACCGCCAGAAGGAAGGGGGGGCAGCACGGATTATCTGGGAGGACGGGAAGCAGGCGCTCCGGCTACACGGCTTCCGGATCGAGGTCCAGAACTTCCGGCGGATGGCCCAGGGGCTCGTCTCAACAGCCGAATCGGCGCTCGACGGGCTTCTGTACGGCCAGTCGGCGGTACTACTAGGACGGATCGAGCTTAGCAAAATCAACGACAGCGTAATGTACGAAGGGGGTGGGAAATCGTTCATCTCAAACCCGCAGAACAGCTGGCTTCAAGCCGGGCCCCGCGTCGTTGCCGAGCTCGTTTCGGAGAGGCTCTGGTCGTCCCAGCGGCAGCAGTACCACCGGGAGCGGTCGCAGAAGTGGCTAAACCAGATCGGAACGCTAAAGAGCCAGCTACTCGTACTAACGCACGTCTGGGGAGGCCAGCCAGGCCGAGGGCCCGAGATCACGAGCGTGCGGTATCTAGATACGAAGCAGCTAAGCCGGAGCGTCTAGATCTTCGACGGGCAGGTAATGCTCGTAACGGACCGAGATAAGGCCAAGTCGATCCGGGGCTACGGCCGAAAGGTCGCACGCTTTCTCCCGGAACGGGTCGGGCAGCTACTTGTCGTCTATCTCGTCTGGCTAGTCCCGTTCGAGGAGATGCTTCTCGATGCGACGCGGGCTCGAAAACCGTCGGAATCGCTGCGGCACTGGCTATGGAAGGACGGCCGGAAAGGCCGCTGGGGAACGGACGTGCTTACGAAGGAGCTTAGGGCAGCTACGGCGGGCTATCTCGGCGTCGAGCTAGGTACTTCGACGTACCGCCATCTCGCGATCGAGCTAGGCCGTACGATTCAGGGGCTTATCGTACAGCAGAAGGAGCTCGAGGTCGGCGCGGCCGATGACGGATACGGGCCCGAGGATGAGGAATTCGACGAGGCTACTGGCGAGCTACGACCGAGGGACCGGACGGAGGTAATCTGGGATCTGCAGGCGACACACAGCAGTGCCATGGCACGATCGCACTACGCGATCAACATCCAGTTCCCAGGGCAGCTACAGCCGCAGATGATCGCCAACTACCGCGAGATCAGCCGGCTCTGGCACCAGTATCTGAGCTGGGATAGCCAGGGTAAGGGCAAGTCGCCGGACCAGGCGCAGAAGCGGACGAGGAAGCGGAAGCGAGAGTCTACGGAGGCCGAACTCCCAGGTAGGGAGGAGACGATAGAGTCGAGCCCAGAGCCGGCGAAGCAGAGGAAGACGCTCCCAGAAGCCGTCGGGGAGGTCCGGCGCCGGGTCCAGCACGGGCTCGAATCGATTATTGGGGCCGGTGCGCGCTGGAGGACGGCAGAACAGGAGCAGGCCATGGTCCGGATCATACAGATGCGAGGCGGCTCCGTACTCATCGTCGTACTACCGACGGGCGGCGGCAAGAGTCTACTATTTATGGTCCCGGCGGTACGAGGGTTAAACGGCGGCGTTAGTATCGTCGTCGTTCCGTTCGTAGCGCTGATCGACGATCTCGTCGCGCGGGCACGCTCGTTCGGGATCGACTGCGTACGCTGGAGGTCGGCTGAGGAGGAGGGCCGGGAAGCTAACTCGCTCGTGCGCGTGGCTAGTCTAGTCGTAGTCAGCGCCGACCAGGCAAGCAACCACGAGTTCTGCAACTACGCAGACACGCTACGGAGCCGGAGGCTACTACGGCGGATCTTCATCGACGAGTGCCACACGATTATCATGGACGTCGGCTACCGGAAGAGGCTCGTGGAGCTGAAGGGGCTGTACCGGTACGACTGTCCGGTAATCTTGCTTACAGCTACGCTCCCGGTGAAGCTAGAGGGCTGGTTCCGGCAGCAGATGATTGCGGAAGACGCCGAGATTATACGGGCACGGACAACGAAGAAGAACATCCGGTACGCCGTTACTACGGTCCCAAGTAGGGCCGGACTAGGAAGAGGCCGGAAGGTTGGAAACGCGGTGCAGGAGGAGGTCGTACGACTGGTCGAGGAGAGGAAGAGCTCCGGGTCGCTTAACGGCGATAGGAAGGGGGTAGTGTACTGCCGGTCGAAGAAGGATAGCCAGAAGCTGGCGGAGCGGATCGGGTGCGGGTATTACCACAGCGGGATGGAGACCCAGGCGCGAGAGGAGGTACTCGAGGCATGGGTGAACGGCAGCAGCGCGTCCCGGTGGATCACGGCAACGACAGGTCTAGGCACTATTCGCAGACGTTTGTATTAAAGACGGGGCCACTTGCCCACACAAACTGGTGCAGCGGGTCCGTGCATTTGACCACTGTCGAGCTGACTAGGGCCGGGTCGTTGATTGGCCCAAAATAACCCCAGACCCACCGGCACTACCCCAACCCGAATCAACCCCAGGTCAATTCACAGGGTTAGCAGCCCCATGAGATGTCCAGCTGAAGCGACAGCTCAGTTTCGCAGGGAAGACGCGACACGAGAAGCCAAAAAGGAAATGATGGGCTTGATCAGGGGCGCGACGCGACAACATAGTATATAGATGATTAGAACTGTAGATAGTCAGAGCTGTAGATAATCGAGTAATGAACAACTTCAAGAACCAACAACTTCAAGAACGTCAAACATGGCCAAACAACTGTACGAGCGCGACGACGTGGTGACAATTGACGTGGATACGCAGGTACTGCTATGTCGATTATGTCCAGCTGGTGTTAAGCCCGGCGCTGGCATCGAGGCGCACTTCCGTTACCAACACCAGATTCGGGGCAAGCTACTACAGGACATTATTTACAGCTTTAGCGACATCGAACTCCAAGATCCGCAGACGTGCAGACTGCCGGCCGATGGCGGCAAGCCAGTTCAATTGCTTCCCGTCGTGAACGGTTTCAGCTGTGCAGTATGTCGATATATCACGACCACGAGAGACAACATTGTTCGACACCAACGTACTGCAAGTCACAGTAGCGACGAGGCAGGCTGGAGCGCCGTAAAGGTCCAGTCGTGGTGTAAGGGACGGTGGGCGCGTTATTGGATCGTCCGTACTGGGCACGACAGTGACGAGGTTTTGTCCGATCCCGAAGCGACACCATTAATCTCCATGATGGACCAAATGGCTATAGAGGACGACGCAGAGGAGGAGAAGGAGAACGAGGCATGGCTTCGACAGGGCGACTTAAAGGAGGGGATAAACAGTGACTCATCGTGGGTCAAGAGGCTAGGCTGGGTCAGGCACTTCGCTGGGCGAGACTTGATGGACATAAGCGACGCAGCCCAGTGGGTGAGGGCCCGGAAAGAACAGCAGTACGGCAGGAGAGCCGTGGACGAGGCAGGCATGCGCCAGTCACTACTGCTAACACGGCTAGCAGAGAGCTTCGACCGCGAGGTAGACCGGTGCTGCTGGAGACTGGATGTGGTGCCGACAGATACGCTGCAGTGTTTGGCATCGATATCGGCAACTCAACAGAGCGGCGTGCCGTTTGGGCGGAAGGAAAACGAGGCGTCGATGACGAAGTACAAGTCGATCGGGCATCGCTACTTGGGATACTGCTTACGGGCCCACCAGCTCGGACGAGAGGCAGCAGAAGAGCAGCTAGCCATCCGGTTCAACGATAAGCAGTGGGGCTTACTATGCGATATGGTATACGAGACCGAGCACGAAGAGCGCGAAGACGTGGATACGACGCAGGACAGCGGCTTTTTCAGTAGCGAGGGCAGCGAGGACGACGATAAGGAGGAGGAGGAGGAGATGGAGGAAGAAGAGGGCGGAGACAGCACGAGAGAGTGGAGCCGGCTAGACCGGGCCGTGTTTTCATTCATCATGGCTTCGATCAAGCAATACGTCGGAGGTAGAGTGTACGAGAGCCCACTACTAGCGTTTTGCGCCGCGCTAGGGATTATGAAGAAGCCGCAAGGATATATGGAGGCGCACTTATACACGGGCATGCTGGCAGGGCTGCTTTGGTGGGCCAGGCTGTTTTTTTTGGAGGCCGCGTTCGAGGAGTACGGGAGGGACTTGTACGAAGTTGACGCGGCGGGCGCGAAGAAATTCCGGGAGGAGGAGCACCCCAAATGGATGTGTTTAGGGACCAATACGGTAATAAGCACGGTGATCGGTTGGATGGCGTACGGTAAGGGCCACCGCAACTTACGGACGGGGACGGCGACGATGCGGTGGGAGGATGACGGCACGGCACTATATCACTGCGGAGAGCGGATCAGGATCGACGACTTCAGACAGACGGTACGGAGCACAATCAACGACGCAGAGAAGCTACTGGACGAGCTGATGTTCGGGTCGTGGGCGACGATCGGCAAGGGGCTCGAGCTAGGACGGATTCAGGACAGCATGGTACGCGCAGGAGCCGGCCAGTCGTTCGTTACGAACCCGAAGAACAGCTTTTTAGAGCCGGGATGCAAGAAGGTATTCAGGCTTGGAGAGTCGAAGCTATGGGACGCCGCCCGAGCTCGGTTTAAGAAGGGCGCGGTACGGCGATGGCTACGGCAGCTACGACAGTTCAAGGAGCTCGCGATGATGCTGGTGCATATCACCGGAGGGCAGCCCGGGAGAGGGCCGGAAGTTGCGACGCTACGGCACTGCGACTCATGGCAGCTACTCCGGAACATGTTTGTGCAGTCCGGGGAGGTCATGTTCGTATTCGACCGGGATAAGATGAAGGCGATCCGGGATATGGGCCGCAAGGTGGCGCGGTTTATGCCGGACAGGATCGGGCGGATGCTGGTCGCGTACGTCACGTGGCTATTACCGGCAGAGAAGGCTTTACGGAAGAGGTGTGGGCTACCGGTACCGCAGCGGCAGCTATGCGAGTTTATGTGGCGGGACGGAGACTCGAAGGTTTGGGATACGAACAAGCTCAGCACGGTCATGGCACGGATTACGCTAGCGGGTACCGGGGTAACGCTCAGCGTAGGTCGGTATCGGCCGGTAGCTATCGAGATGGGCCGGCTTATACGCTCGCTGGCGATCAAGCAGCAGGAGGTAGACATGGGCGAGGAAGAGGACGAGGACAACGTTGAGATCAACCCACTGACCGGAGAGCCAGTCGACTGTGGCGGTAGTCGGAACGTAATTTGGGACTTACAGGCTACACACGGGACACGGATCGCGCGGGCGATGTATGGGCTACATACGGCACACCCGGGAAAGCTACAGCCGGAGATGGTTCGGTCGTTCCGGGCGATCAGCAAATTATGGCACGAGTTTTTGGAGAATGGCAGCAGCGGCAACACAGAGGAGGAGGGGAGCAGCGTGAAAGCGGAGGATGAGAGGAGCAGCATTTGCTGTAGCTGTGGCAAGGGAAAAGCAGAGACGCCGAATAAGAGAGTCAACACGGCGGACGAGAAGGGTCAGGCAGGCAGCGATACGAAGCGGCGGCGGACGAAACCGGATCCGGAGGAGGAGATGGCGATTGGGCTAAAGAGGCTGTTGGGCCCGGAAGCGAAGTGGAGGAGCGAGAAGCAGGCCGAGAGCATGCGGGCGATTATGCGGCTGAGAGGCAGCGATGCGGCGATCAGCGTACTACCGACGGGGGCCGGGAAGAGCATATTATTCATGCTGCCGGCGAGGATGCAAGAGACGGGTACCAGTATCGTCGTAGTGCCGTTCGTGGCGCTCATCGACGACTTGGTAGAGCGGGCAATGCTGATGGGGGTAGACTGTATCCAGTATCGACCGGCTATCGGCGTCGGACGAGAGCTGGTACCACGGTCGGCGCGGCTCGTGGTAGTGAGCGCGGACGTAGTGGGCAGCGATGACTTTTGCGGCTACGCAGACGGGCTGGTGCAGTCGGGACAGCTGGGGCGGATATTCGTCGACGAGTGCCACACGATCATCATGGACGTCGGATACCGGCCGAAGCTAGAGCAGCTGCGCGGACTGGCAAGATTCCGACGGCCGCTGGTACTGCTGACAGCAACGCTGCCAGTAGGGCTGGAAGACTGGTTCCGGAGCGTGATGGGGGTACAGAGGGCAGGGCTGATACGGGACCGAACGACGAAGCTGAACTGCCGCTATAGTATCGAGCAGGTCGAGCCCGGACGGAATGCAGTACAGGAGGCAACCGAGGGTGTAGTAGCACGGCTGGACAGCAAGATGACAGCGGGCCAGAAGGGGGTGGTGTACTGCCGGTCGAAGGCGCAGAGCGAGGCTATGGCAGTTAGTTTAGGGTGCCGGTTTCACCACGGCGACATGACGGAGGAGGAGATGCGCAAGGCACGAGAGGACTGGGCGACGGGACGGGGACACCGGTGGATTACGGCGACGACAGGACTGGGCACGGGTATCGACATCGGAGGTATCGTGGCGATCGTACACATGGAGCAGCCGTACGGGCTCGTCGACTTTATCCAGCAGACAGGTCGTGGGGCACGGCGAGAGGGCGAGGTGGTGGAGTCGGTTATCATACACGACGGACGACCAGTATGGGTGAACGCGCACCAGGACTTGGCAGCCGAGAAGAACCAGATTGCGATGAAGGCGTTCGTTTCGACGACTGGATGCCGACGAGCGGTGATTGCAGCGTTTATGGACGGGGTCGTGGGCGAGCAGTGCGGAGATATCGCCGGGGCAGAGCGATGTGACCGGTGCCGGATAGCAGACGAGGAAGGCCAGGAGGAGGAACAGGGAGGGGGAGCAGACGCCAAAATGACAGCGGCAGAAGGAGAGGGAGATGCAGATACAGTGGCAGGGAGAGAGGAGGCAGGAAGGGGCAGCTGGGAGCAGTTCAGGGCAGACAGGGGAAAACGGGATATGGTGCTACGACGGTGGCTAGAGGAGGTCGCAGACGAGTGCTCCGTATGCCACATGCACCGACACCAGGCTTTGTTGGACGGCAATCAGGCACCGGAGCAGGCGACGCGCTGCAAGGAGGGCGAGATGTGTAGGAGAATGGGGAAGCTGAACTACAGCGAGGCACGAAGGAAGGTTCGGTTCGGGCAGCATTCGTGCTGCTACAAGTGTAAGCTCCCGTTAGACTGGTGCGAGGAGGCAAAGGAGACGGACGGGAGTTGTGCATACATGGACAAGATACTCCCGCTGCTACTGATCGGGACGCAGAGCTGGCGGCTACGCAGAATAGCACAGAGCCAGTTCGAGGTGGATGTGAAGGACGAGGATGCATATTTAGCGTGGCTCGGGAAGGATCGACGATTTCACGGGATGCGCGGGACGAATGCTTTGGCATTATGGGAGGCGGTAATATGGGAGATATACCGAGGGGGAGAGTACTGGTTCAGCTAGTCAAAGCAGAGGGTAATTATCAAGCAGGGTATTTCAAGCGGGTCGAATCAAGCACGAAGGTTGAGACGTCGCTTCACGGGTGATATAAGGGCAGTTCCAGAACTATATATATGTTCGGGTGAGTTTTCAAGTCGAAGACTCAGGCCAGAAAAGCAGGCGTATTTGGGTGCCACAATATCATGGGTGAAGGTTGAGATGTCGCTTCACATGTGATATAAGGTCCAGGCCAAGACCCCATACGGCTGGAATTCCAGGTGATTGTACGGGTCGTGCAGTCAGTGTCAGGAAGCCGGCAGGTCCAGGTGGTGTTGTATTATATGCGAAGGTCGAAACGTCGCTTCGGGGCTGATAAAAGGTACTGGCCAAAGCTATATTTATTTTCAGTGTAAGTCGTCGTGTTAAAGACTCAGGGCCAGAAAGCCGGCATGTTCATGTACTACTATATCACGTGGGAAGGTTAAAACGTCGCTTCGTAGCTGATGTAGGGTCCAGGCCATAACCATATACGGCCGGATTTTCAAGGTAATTATTCCAATAGTATACAGGTAGTGAAAAAAAGAGGGAGGCCGTAATCAGTTCCCGTTAGGGCAGAGATCCGTGCGTAGTACAAGTAGGTAAAGAAGAGGGTTGAGAACCGTAGTCGCGCGAAGCGCGTCCCGTAGGCAAAGATCCGTGCGTAGCACAGGTAGCGGAAAGAAGAGGTAGGGCGATGTGAATTCAAGGGGGGCGGTTCGGGGTTAGAGGAGAATGGGAATGTGCGAGAAGGGTTGACGGAGAGGGGTTTCAAGGCGCGAAGAATACAAGAGAAGCAGGTATAGAAGTCAGGTAAGATCAGGGTCAGGGTTAGAGGTTTAGGGTTAAAGAAGAAGAGGGAACAATTTTAGGGTTAGGGTTATATGTTTGGGGTTAGAGGAAGAGAGGAAGATTTATTTCAAGGTTAGGGTTATATATTTCAGGTTAATGAGAGAAAAAGGATTGTCGACGTTAGGCGGAATAATAATTTGAGTTTAATATAGAAAAACATGAAATAAACAGTAAGAGAAACAACAGAGATATAATTAGCAGAACGTAAGGCGGTACAGTCCGTTCGCGTAAGGACGGAAATCCGTACGTAGTACACAAGTTAGTAAAGAAAGAGGTAGGCCGTGATCAGTTCCCGTTAGGGCAGAATCCGTATGTAGGACAAGTAGAGAAAGAATAGACAAGAGAGGTCATAGTTAAACGTAGTCGCGCGAAGCGCGTCCGTAGGCAGAGATCCGTGCGTAGCACAAGTAGTTTAGAAGAAGAAAGAGAAGGCTTTAGAAACCCGGCAGGGTAGGGTTAGGGGGTTAGGGTTAGGGTTAGGGTTAGGGTTAGGGGTTTAGGGTTTTAGGGTTAGGGTTTAGGGGTTTAGGGTTAGGGTTAGGGTTTAGGGGTTTTAGGGTTAGGGTTAGGGTTTTAGGGTTAGGGTTTAGGGTTAGGGTT